>NC_141003.1:91243385-91706210 GCF_052327205.1 Somniosus microcephalus
AGTGGTTTTTCTGCTGATGTTGTGCTGTGGAGTATTACACCACAGTGGTTTTCTGCTGATGTTGTGCTGTGGGTATTACACCACAGTGGTTTTTCTGCTGATGTTGTGCTGTGGGGTATTACCCACAGTGGTTTTTCTGCTGATGTTGTGCTGTGGAGTATTACACACAGTGGTTTTTCTGCTGATGTTGTGCTGTGGGGTATTACCCACAGTGGTTTTTCTGCTGATGTTGTGCTGTGGGGTATTACCCACAGTGGTTTTTCTGCTGATGTTGTGCTGTGGGGTATTACCCACAGTGGTTTTTCTGCTGATGTTGTGCTGTGGGTATTACACACAGTGGTTTTTCTGCTGATGTTGTGCTGTGGGGTATTACACACAGTGGTTTTTCTGCTGATGATGTGCTGTGGGGTATTACCCACAGTGGTTTTTCTGCTGATGTTGTGCTGTGGGGTATTACACACAGTGGTTTTTCTGCTGATGTTGTGCTGTGGGGTATTACCCACAGTGGTTTTTCTGCTGATGTTGTGCTGTGGGGTATTACCCACAGTGGTTTTTCTGCTGATGATGTGCTGTGGGGTATTACCCACAGTGGTTTTTCTGCTGATGTTGTGCTGTGGGGTATTACACACAGTGGTTTTTCTGCTGATGTTGTGCTGTGGGGTATTACACACAGTGGTTTTTCTGCTGATGATGTGCTGTGGGGTATTACACACAGTGGTTTTTCTGCTGATGTTGTGCTGTGGGGTATTACCCACAGTGGTTTTTCTGCTGATGTTGTGCTGTGGGGTATTACACACAGTGGTTTTTCTGCTGATGTTGTGCTGTGGGGTATTACACACAGTGGTTTTTCTGCTGATGTTGTGCTGTGGGGTATTACACACAGTGGTTTTTCTGCTGATGTTGTGCTGTGGGGTATTACCCACAGTGGTTTTTCTGCTGATGTTGTGCTGTGGGGTATTACACACAGTGGTTTTTCTGCTGATGTTGTGCTGTGGGGTATTACCCACAGTGGTTTTTCTGCTGATGTTGTGCTGTGGGGTATTACACACAGTGGTTTTTCTGCTGATGTTGTGCTGTGGGGTATTACCCACAGTGGTTTTTCTGCTGATGTTGTGCTGTGGGGTATTACACACAGTGGTTTTTCTGCTGATGTTGTGCTGTGGGGTATTACCCACAGTGGTTTTTCTGCTGATGTTGTGCTGTGGGGTATTACACACAGTGGTTTTTCTGCTGATGTTGTGCTGTGGGGTATTACCCACAGTGGTTTTTCTGCTGATGTTGTGCTGTGGGGTATTACACACAGTGGTTTTTCTGCTGATGTTGTGCTGTGGGGTATTACCCACAGTGGTTTTTCTGCTGATGTTGTGCTGTGGGGTATTACACACAGTGGTTTTTCTGCTGATGTTGTGCTGTGGGGTATTACCCACAGTGGTTTTTCTGCTGATGTTGTGCTGTGGGGTATTACACACAGTGGTTTTTCTGCTGATGTTGTGCTGTGGGGTATTACCCACAGTGGTTTTTCTGCTGATGTTGTGCTGTGGGGTATTACACACAGTGGTTTTTCTGCTGATGATGTGCTGTGGGGTATTACCCACAGTGGTTTTTCTGCTGATGTTGTGCTGTGGGGTATTACACACAGTGGTTTTTCTGCTGATGATGTGCTGTGGGGTATTACCCACAGTGGTTTTTCTGCTGATGTTGTGCTGTGGGGTATTACCCACAGTGGTTTTTCTGCTGATGTTGTGCTGTGGGGTATTACACACAGTGGTTTTTCTGCTGATGATGTGCTGTGGGGTATTACCCACAGTGGTTTTTCTGCTGATGTTGTGCTGTGGGGTATTACCCACAGTGGTTTTTCTGCTGATGTTGTGCTGTGGGGTATTACCCACAGTGGTTTTTCTGCTGATGTTGTGCTGTGGGGTATTACACACAGTGGCTTGTCTGCTGATGATGTGCTGTGGGGTATTACCCACAGTGGTTTTTCTGCTGATGTTGTGCTGTGGGGTATTACACACAGTGGCTTGTCTGCTGATGTTGTGCTGTGGGGTATTACCCACAGTGGTTTTTCTGCTGATGTTGTGCTGTGGGGTATTACACACAGTGGTTTTTCTGCTGATGATGTGCTGTGGGGTATTACCCACAGTGGTTTTTCTGCTGATGATGTGCTGTGGGGTATTACCCACAGTGGTTTTTCTGCTGATGATGTGCTGTGGGGTATTACACACAGTGGTTTTTCTGCTGATGTTGTGCTGTGGGGTATTACCCACAGTGGTTTGTCTGCTGATGATGTGCTGTGGGGTATTACCCACAGTGGTTTTTCTGCTGATGATGTGCTGTGGGGTATTACCCACAGTGGTTTTTTCTGCTGATGATGTGCTGTGGGGTATTACCCACAGTGGTTTTTCTGCTGATGATGTGCTGTGGGGTATTACCCACAGTGGTTTTTCTGCTGATGTTGTGCTGTGGGGTATTACACACAGTGGTTTTTCTGCTGATGTTGTGCTGTGGGGTATTACCCACAGTGGTTTTTCTACTGATGTTGTGCTGTGGGGTATTACCCACAGTGGTTTGTCTGCTGATGTTGTGCTGTGGGGTATTACCCACAGTGGTTTTTCTGCTGATGTTGTGCTGTGGGGTATTACACACAGTGGTTTTTCTGCTGATGTTGTGCTGTGGGGTATTACACACAGTGGTTTTTCTGCTGATGTTGTGCTGTGGGGTATTACCCACAGTGGTTTGTCTGCTGATGTTGTGCTGTGGGGTATTACCCACAGTGGTTTTTCTGCTGATGTTGTGCTGTGGGGTATTACCCACAGTGGTTTTTCTGCTGATGATGTGCTGTGGGGTATTACCCACAGTGGTTTTTCTGCTGATGTTGTGCTGTGGGGTATTACACACAGTGGTTTTCTGCTGATGATGTGCTGTGGGGTATTACCCACAGTGGTTTTTCTGCTGATGTTGTGCTGTGGGGTATTACACACAGTGGTTTTTCTGCTGATGATGTGCTGTGGGGTATTACACACAGTGGGTTTTCTGCTGATGATGTGCTGTGGGGTATTACCCACAGTGGTTTTTCTGCTGATGTTGTGCTGTGGGGTATTACCCACAGTGGTTTTTCTGCTGATGTTGTGCTGTGGGGTATTACCCACAGTGGTTTTTCTGCTGATGTTGTGCTGTGGGGTATTACCCACAGTGGTTTTTCTGCTGATGATGTGCTGTGGGGTATTACCCACAGTGGTTTTTCTGCTGATGTTGTGCTGTGGGGTATTACCCACAGTGGTTTTTCTGCTGATGTTGTGCTGTGGGGTATTACCCACAGTGGTTTTTCTGCTGATGATGTGCTGTGGGGTATTACCCACAGTGGTTTTTCTGCTGATGATGTGCTGTGGGGTATTACCCACAGTGGTTTTTCTGCTGATGATGTGCTGTGGGGTATTACACACAGTGGTTTGTCTGCTGATGTTGTGCTGTGGGGTATTACCCACAGTGGTTTTTCTGCTGATGTTGTGCTGTGGGGTATTACACACAGTGGTTTGTCTGCTGATGATGTGCTGTGGGGTATTACCCACAGTGGTTTTTCTGCTGATGTTGTGCTGTGGGGTATTACCCACAGTGGTTTTTCTGCTGATGATGTGCTGTGGGGTATTACCCACAGTGGTTTTTCTGCTGATGATGTGCTGTGGGGTATTACACACAGTGGTTTGTCTGCTGATGTTGTGCTGTGGGGTATTACCCACAGTGGTTTTTCTGCTGATGTTGTGCTGTGGGGTATTACCCACAGTGGTTTTTCTGCTGATGTTGTGCTGTGGGGTATTACCCACAGTGGTTTTTCTGCTGATGATGTGCTGTGGGGTATTACACACAGTGGTTTGTCTGCTGATGTTGTGCTGTGGGGTATTACCCACAGTGGTTTTTCTGCTGATGTTGTGCTGTGGGGTATTACCCACAGTGGTTTTTCTGCTGATGTTGTGCTGTGGGGTATTACACACAGTGGTTTTTCTGCTGATGTTGTGCTGTGGGGTATTACCCACAGTGGTTTTTCTGCTGATGTTGTGCTGTGGGGTATTACACACAGTGGTTTTTCTGCTGATGTTGTGCTGTGGGGTATTACACACAGTGGTTTTTCTGCTGATGTTGTGCTGTGGGGTATTACCCACAGTGGTTTTTCTGCTGATGTTGTGCTGTGGGGTATTACCCACAGTGGTTTTTCTGCTGATGTTGTGCTGTGGGGTATTACCCACAGTGGTTTTTCTGCTGATGATGTGCTGTGGGGTATTACACACAGTGGTTTTTCTGCTGATGATGTGCTGTGGGGTATTACACACAGTGGTTTTTCTGCTGATGTTGTGCTGTGGGGTATTACCCACAGTGGTTTTTCTGCTGATGTTGTGCTGTGCGGTATTACACACAGTGGTTTTTCTGCTGATGATGTGCTGTGGGGTATTACCCACAGTGGTTTTTCTGCTGATGTTGTGCTGTGCGGTATTACCCACAGTGGTTTTTCTGCTGATGTTGTGCTGTGGGGTATTACCCACAGTGGTTTTTCTGCTGATGTTGTGCTGTGGGGTATTACACACAGTGGTTTTTCTGCTGATGATGTGCTGTGGGGTATTACCCACAGTGGTTTTTCTGCTGATGTTGTGCTGTGGGGTATTACCCACAGTGGTTTTTCTGCTGATGATGTGCTGTGGGGTATTACCCACAGTGGTTTTTCTGCTGATGTTGTGCTGTGGGGTATTACCCACAGTGGTTTTTCTGCTGATGTTGTGCTGTGGGGTATTACACACAGTGGTTTTTCTGCTGATGTTGTGCTGTGGGGTATTACACACAGTGGTTTTTCTGCTGATGTTGTGCTGTGGGGTATTACCCACAGTGGTTTTTCTGCTGATGATGTGCTGTGGGGTATTACCCACAGTGGTTTTTCTGCTGATGATGTGCTGTGGGGTATTACACACAGTGGTTTTTCTGCTGATGTTGTGCTGTGGGGTATTACCCACAGTGGTTTTTCTGCTGATGATGTGCTGTGGGGTATTACCCACAGTGGTTTTTCTGCTGATGATGTGCTGTGGGGTATTACCCACAGTGGTTTTTCTGCTGATGATGTGCTGTGGGGTATTACACACAGTGGTTTTTCTGCTGATGTTGTGCTGTGGGGTATTACCCACAGTGGTTTTTCTGCTGATGTTGTGCTGTGGGGTATTACCCACAGTGGTTTTTCTGCTGATGTTGTGCTGTGGGGTATTACACACAGTGGTTTTTCTGCTGATGATGTGCTGTGGGGTATTACACACAGTGGTTTGTCTGCTGATGATGTGCTGTGGGGTATTACACACAGTGGCTTGTCTGCTGATGTTGTGCTGTGGGGTATTACCCACAGTGGTTTTTCTGCTGATGTTGTGCTGTGGGGTATTACACACAGTGGTTTTTCTGCTGATGTTGTGCTGTGGGGTATTACCCACAGTGGTTTTTCTGCTGATGTTGTGCTGTGGGGTATTACACACAGTGGTTTTTCTGCTGATGATGTGCTGTGGGGTATTACACACAGTGGTTTTTCTGCTGATGTTGTGCTGTGGGGTATTACCCACAGTGGTTTGTCTGCTGATGTTGTGCTGTGGGGTATTACACACAGTGGTTTGTCTGCTGATGTTGTGCTGTGGGGTATTACACACAGTGGCTTGTCTGCTGATGTTGTGCTGTGGGGTATTACCCACAGTGGTTTTTCTGCTGATGTTGTGCTGTGGGGTATTACCCACAGTGGTTTTTCTGCTGATGATGTGCTGTGGGGTATTACCCACAGTGGTTTTTCTGCTGATGTTGTGCTGTGGGGTATTACCCACAGTGGTTTTTCTGCTGATGATGTGCTGTGGGGTATTACCCACAGTGGTTTTTCTGCTGATGTTGTGCTGTGGGGTATTACCCACAGTGGTTTTTCTGCTGATGATGTGCTGTGGGGTATTACCCACAGTGGTTTTTCTGCTGATGTTGTGCTGTGGGGTATTACCCACAGTGGTTTTTCTGCTGATGTTGTGCTGTGGGGTATTACCCACAGTGGTTTTTCTGCTGATGTTGTGCTGTGGGGTATTACCCACAGTGGTTTTTCTGCTGATGATGTGCTGTGGGGTATTACCCACAGTGGTTTTTCTGCTGATGTTGTGCTGTGGGGTATTACACACAGTGGTTTTTCTGCTGATGATGTGCTGTGGGGTATTACCCACAGTGGTTTTTCTGCTGATGATGTGCTGTGGGGTATTACACACAGTGGTTTGTCTGCTGATGTTGTGCTGTGGGGTATTACCCACAGTGGTTTTTCTGCTGATGTTGTGCTGTGGGGTATTACCCACAGTGGTTTTTCTGCTGATGTTGTGCTGTGGGGTATTACACACAGTGGTTTGTCTGCTGATGTTGTGCTGTGGGGTATTACACACAGTGGTTTTTCTGCTGATGTTGTGCTGTGGGGTATTACACACAGAGGAACAGTCACTGCAGTCAAAAGTAGTTCATCAGCTGAAGTTGCCAGATGTTTTGATGATGTAACAGGGCACTATTAAATGCAGCCGATGTAGAATGTTGATGGGATGGCCAACTTTAGCACTTTAACAACTGAATACTAATTCCTTTGAGAACTAACCACGAATACTATCTTATTTAGCATTGTAGCACTTTCTTTGTCCCCTGATCCAGCATTCCTGTGTGTAGAAATGACAACAATTTAAATGCACAGCTTTGGAGTGGATTGTAGCCTTTCATTATGTGTGCATAGTTGCTCATGACAAAAATCGTGGCAAGTAGATCTGAAATCGTGCTGGTGTGGTGACATTTGAAAATCATCCTAAATTATGGTGGTTGCCCATTCTGATATCAAGTAGAGTAGAAACAAAATGAACATTTTGAAATGTTGTAATTCTTAAATCTATACCAATATGATTTGTTTCTCGCTGAGCGTCTATTGATGTTCCGGACACTGGAGGTGGATCAGGAAAAAGCAATAGCAATGATTTCATGACTTAGCGCTCAAAGTTATCAGGACAGACTCACAGAATCGAACTTGTTTTAATTGGAGGAAAGAAGATTGTTTGGGAAATATGGATGTAAATGTAAATTATTTGATGAATATCTGAGCACAGAACTAGAGGACACGGGTTTAAAATTAACCAGTTTAAATCAGACTAGAAATTGGAAACTTTTTTGTCCACAGAATAATGGATACATGGAACAGGCTCCAAGCAAAAGCAGCTGGTGCTGGGCTTCAAAAGGGAGCTAGGTCGATATCCGAACGGAAACAGGCTTGGAGGTTCTAATGATAGGTAGAGATGGAGATGATCAGACTCTACACAAAGCAGAGTGCCATTGAGGTTGGCATTTTGAGAGTGGTTGGTTTCAGTTATGGCCCGCAGAGTTTGAAGATGTGAGAATGAATACTCTGCTCAATAACTTGTGAATCAGGAGTATTTATGGAACATTTCCCCTCAGGTCAGTACATGGGTGGAATACGATCTTTGATAAGGCAGATAATACATCATCTGTAGAAGGAGCAGGATTAATGGTCTGTTTGTCCTCCATACTTCATTATGTTCTAATAGAGAAGAGAATCTTCTTCTTAGGCAGTCCCTCGGAACCGAGGATGACTCGCTTCCACATTAAAAATGAGTTCCCAGGTGACTGATGAGTCCAATGTGGGACCTACAGTCTCTGTCACAGGTGGGGCAGACGGTGGTTGAAGGGGCGGGTGGGTGGGGTGCTTGGGTTGACGTGCGCTCCTTCTGCTGCCTGCGCTTGCCTTCCGCTTGCTCCCGGCGAAGAGACTCGAGGTGTTCGGCACCTTCCCGGATGCTTCTCCTCCACTTTGTGCGGTCTTGGGCCAGGGATTCCCAGGTGTCGGTGGGGATGTTGCACTTTTTCAAGGAGGCTTTGAGGGTGTCCTTGAAGCGTTTCCTCTGCCCACCTGGGGCTCTCTTGCCATGCCGGAGCTCCGAGTAGAGCGCTTGTTTTGGGAGTCTCATATCGGGCATGCGGAATACTCTTCCAAGCATATGGTACATTATATAGTATAATATTTAACCAAACAATGGAAGACTGGGAGAGCATTATGTAACAGTAGCACAACCAAATGGTTCTGGTTAGGACTGTTCAGTTCTATTTAGCTAATAAATGTTTCGACTGTAATTGTAACAGTCATTTAAACATTTGAACCTTTGTAGTCTTGTCACTGGTTCTGGTGGAAACTCAACAAGAGATAATCAATAAAATATGTTTAGAAAAGTTGCCAATGTGGTATTTTAAAGCTGACAGTTATATGTACTTATTTTTAAAGCCTTTGTGCCCGCGAAAAATAAAAATCTGTCTAGAAAAGGGTGAAAGTTCAGGTGAGACTGGATGAAAGTTCAGGTGAGACTATTCTGTGATATGGTCAACACTCCCACAGGCGCATTGATGGCACTTTGCTGGTGTTAAACAGTCACTGCTTGAATCATCCAAAGAAATATCTGTGGCTCAATGCTTCAGCAGTTTCTAATCATCACCTGGATCAACCCATTGTCCCAATGCCTTGGATGCCCGCGAGGTTATTTGTTATTTTATAATAACACAAGCAGCGATGCAAGGAAAATAATAACTGATTGTTTTTATATCTAGCCTCTGCAAATACATTTATAGCATGAACCTCTCTGCAGTTTAGCGATAAATGTGTGAGTGTTCTACCAAATATATTGCCGTGACGTTACTTTAACTCTTAGTAAGCTGGTGCTGCTTTGAACTTGTTGAAGTTCTGAATGCAATTTTGCCATTCTATTTCTTCATTATAAATCCCACTGCTGACACCTCACCAGCACATTCTAGTTCAGTCTAAGAGGTAACAGCGATCAATGCAGCAAATTCGCGATTGCCATTTATTTTCTAAGGAGCGGAGCTATAATAGTTACATTTGCACTGTCTCGGAGAAGGTGCCAAGAAGGTTTGACGTGGCGTAAGTAATGGTGTGAATCACTTACGCCATAATTTCCTGGAAAATCTCCAATGTAATAATGGCGTACAGTGTAGATGTGCCATTACTACGCCGCAAGTTTTCAGGAAATTCCGGCCATTGTGTAAGCAATCTATCAGCTGGCCATGTCCACAAGATGTTCTGCAGGGTCTGCAGAATGATTTTACATTGCATCAGCTCAGCCGAGCCCCAGAATAAAATCCCAGATCGCTGTATAATTGATGCAATTATTTTTTTCTTACACATAAATAGATAGCGTTTCCAATTCTGATGTTTTAGGGTAGGAGGGGGTTAATCTGTGTAAATAACGGTTCCAAGACAGCCAGACCAAGGCAGTTAGATGTTTTTATCTCTCTTAAAATTATAGCGATTTGATATTCCTGTTGCGGTGTTTGCACTGTGCGTGCACTGTAAGACTCATTGTGCCACATTGTGAACGATGATCCATTCAACACGAGTTTTCAGAAAGCTGTGATTTTGCTTCGTTCAGAAGGCACTGTGGGTAATAATTCTGGAAATCTTCCAGCTTCTTTACACAGCCTCGTGCATTGTTTATTGCAAGATTGTCTTATTATTGAAATAGAAAGCTTTAAATGTTTCCAGAATTTTACACAGCAGCTCCAGAAACCGTCAGTGTCATACAAAAAACAATTTGAGATGAAGAAAGCTCCAGTGTAATAACTTGGACTGATCGCCTGAATTTCTTTCATGTTATCTCTCATGCAGAAAGAATGTGCTAATTTCATCAGGGCTCTGCAGCATTTTAACCAGACCCACTTGTACGTCTGTGGAACTGGCGCCTTTCACCCAGTCTGTGCCTACATTGAAGTTGGTCATCAACCTGAGGTAAAAAAAACCTTTTCCTTTTCCTACACCTGTTATCCATTCTTCTAATGCACTTTTTATAGGTCTAATAAAAGAAGCGTGTCTGGCCCCAAAGTATGCCACTCCTCATATTTTATTATGAGTTTAATAGACTTGGGTGAAGACCGAACATCAAAGATACTGTTATTACACGTCTGTCATCGTCATGTCGTAATGTGGCTCATTGTTGTCAAGTGCTTCATTTTCGATTCATGTTTGTTCGACTGTTGACTTCAACACAATAGTGTCTGATAAACACTGGCACAGTAAAGTCCAGTAAAGTAATGCAGTGAATAGACTGAGAAAGCAGTTTGTATATGAAGAAAAACAGGGGATTGGACAAAGGAACCAGCTATCCAGTTTTGCAATAAGCTTAAATCCGATTTGTTCTTCATATAAATAGAGGCACACAACAAAAGCAAAGATTTGGATTATGCTTCACAGAGATGTGCCGACATCAGATGATTTATTTCCTGTAATCAACTTGTCAATCATTGTGCTTTTCTCACCTCCTCTCCTGGGGGCACTGTGCTGGGCTGTTCCATGAGCTCCTGTCATCTGCAATCTCGTGAGAACATGACCGTTCTTCACACATGTGCCTGCTGCGTGTTGTGGAGTCTGAGCTGTGAGAAGTGAGGTCCTGAGTGTGTTTGAATGGTGAGGTTTTCTGTTCCCCAGCATTGCTCTATTTCTCCCTGCTTTTCGGTTTCTTCCTGCCATGTACCATTCTCCCACTGCTGGGCAGGGAAGTAGCCTGCACTCTTAAACCAGCCACTAGCAGGTGACAGGAGTACCCTCGTGTCTTGTGTATTGATTGATTCCCCTTGCCTCCCTGTGAGGAGGCATCGTGCAATCACTCACACCACACTTTAGGAAGGACGTGAAGGCCCTTGAGAGGGTGCAGAGGAGATTTACCAGAATGGTTCCAGGGATGGGGGATCTTAGCTACAAGGACAGATTGGAGAAGCTGGATTTGTTTTCATTAGAGCAAAGGAGGTTGAGGGGTGATTTGATAGAGGTGTACAAGATTATGACGGGTTTGGATAGGCTAGACGGGGAAAGGCTGTTCCCACTAGTTGATGGTACAAGGACTAGGTGACACAAATTTAAGGTTTTGGGCAAGAGATACAGGGGGGATGTGAGGAAAAACTTTTTTATGCAGCGAGTGGCGATGACCTGGAATTCGCTGCCAATGGAAGTGATGGAAGCGGAGACACTCGATGTTTTCAAGGGGAGACTGGATAGGCACTTGAGAGAAATAAACTTGCAGGGCTACAGGGATAGAGCGGGGGAATGGGACTGACTGGATTGCTCTACAGCGAGCCGGCACGGACTCGATGGGCCAAATGGCCTCCTTCTGTGCCATATGACTCTTTTGGGGCAATTTTGCCAGTCCTGGAGAGGCGGGTATGGAGGGCGAGACTGCCGGGAAAATGGCAGAATTTGGGATGGGTGCCCAACCCGCCCCCAACCTGCCCCCAACCCGCCTCCATGCCATCTTCCCGGGAGGCGGGTTGCCGTCCCGCGCCGGGTCCCATCTCCTTGGAGGTGGGAAAGGATTAAAGCCTATTAACTGCCTGTTAACAGATAGTTAACAGGCAGAAAATAGGATTATCCCCTTTTTGCCCTCACAAGCGCGGGCTTCCCAAAGGCTCCAAAACCCGCCAGCTCAGCGAAGCGAGTACTGGGACTGCGGGGGTCGGGCAGGGGGTGCAAAAGTGTGGTGTGAAGGTAAGTGATGGGTGCAAGAGTGGAGAGGTGAGTATCTGAGGTAAGTGCAATGTGTTAGTAAAAGTGTACTTACCTTTGTTTCTTCCTGCAGGCTGCAGTCGGTTTGTATGCGGAAAGTCTCGCACCTCCGTGTTGCAGGTGAGAGATGGCCGTTTCATTCTCCAATGCAACAACCATCTCATTCCTGTAAAAGAAAGAAGTTTGATGAGGTCTTGAATTCAAGAACTCATCAAACTACAGAGAATGTCACTGTTTGACAACTTCAGAGAGCTGTCAAACGATGACAAATCATCTGTCAAAAATTTTTTGACAGATGAAAATTCATACGCTGACGTTCTCTGTAACGGGCTTTACCTTAATTGGCCTGCTAAGCCCGCTGGGCAGGGCTTAACAAGGTCAATCAAGAGAAAATAGCGTGGGTTGGCCACAGATCAATGTAGGCGGGACTAAAACCCGACAAGCAGCAGTCCTGCCTCCAACGTGCCCCCATTCACAAAGTCGCCCCCTGTGACTCTCTGATTCCCTGCTGTACAATGTGATGGATTTTGGGTGATAAGGAGAGATAGTGGCTCGGTGCTTGCTTGGCACTACCTGCTATCAGAAGGCAATAATAATACGGCAATCAGCACTAAACAGTTGAAAATAGATTAAAGTTTGCTGTCTGTGTATTTAACTCGCTCTAAAGCAAGTTTCATTGGGAGAGGCTTGGGCAGAGCAGTGGTGTCACAAGAGGCAGACAATAGGGAAGCAGTGATACTGACCGGCGTTTTCCACTTCTGTGGTGTGGCAAAGGGAAATGAGTGTAAATACCTTCCCAAAATAGTACTTTGTGCTGATAAACCACACAACACCACCCACAGTTCCGGCGCATAGTGTCAATTCCACTCTCAGTGAATCACCACAACAGGACAGAATCTGCTGGCATGAGCTTCTATAATTACACAGGATTACA
Source organism: Somniosus microcephalus (assembly GCF_052327205.1). Taxonomy (NCBI): domain Eukaryota; kingdom Metazoa; phylum Chordata; class Chondrichthyes; order Squaliformes; family Somniosidae; genus Somniosus; species Somniosus microcephalus. Next base: position 91,255,913 of record NC_141003.1, read on the forward strand.
TCGGATTTACGGCACTGAAAGAGGCCATTCGGCCCAACCAGTCCATGCCGGTGTTTATGCTCCACTCGAGCCTCCTCTCATCTTTCCTCATCTAAATCTATCAGAGTAACCCTCTATTCCCTTCTCCCTCATATGTTGTCCAGCCTCCCCTTAAATACATCTATACTATTCACCTCAACCACTCCCTGTGGCAGCGAGTTCCACATTCTCACCACTCTCTGGGTAAAGAAGTTTCTTCTGAATTCTGTGTGTTATGGTTAGAAAATGTTTATCTAATAAAGTTGTGGCTCAGCATATTTCATTAAAAAAAAGAATCAATTCTATTTACGCTCTGGGAGTTTCCAGTTCACACTCACCAGCCCATGATTTTCCGTTATTCATTTAATGGGTGGGATATCATAGGCTGCCAAGTGCAAAAGCAGATAAAAGCCATGCCTTTATTGTAGCGAGGATGCTGGCGTACAGTGTGCCAGAATCAGAAAGTGTTTTCTCTTTATCTCCTGCCCAGCAGTTGAAAGGACATTCACATCCTAAGTACAGCACAGATGGCAGCAATATATATTGGCACATTTGGAAAATACATCTTACTTTTAACATTACTGTGGTAATGTGTTTCAGCACAATTAGTCTTGATCACTAAAAAAAGGGAGAAATACGCAGGCCATGTGGTTTGGAGCAGGATTTCTGCTAACTAGTGCAGCAAAATTCAATCAATGTGGCTTTCAGAGAAAGATTTGTTTCAACACCTGTAACGCCTGGTTTAAAAATTCAAAGGACGGGATGATGTATGTTGATCCTGTGCCAAGCCTGTCCAATTATAGAAACAGCCTGCTGATTGTAGAGGTGATTAATATTGCAGAGGGAGCAATTTTCCGTCAGACCTATTCAATGTTATACTCAATGTCAGAAGGAATGTGCGTTTGACTCCTTCACCTGTTACATTCCACCTGGAAGTCTCCTCACATTGAGTTAATTGTATATTTTGAAATTACGAACCGATGTAAGTTTTATTATCGGTATCCCAGTCACAGATTACCCTGGAGTGCTTTTGTAAATGCGATATTAAATCTTAGCGCCACAAAGAAAGCACTTATTGCAGAACAATCCAGTAAAAGAAGCGTCTGCCAGTGACTGGAGAAATCTTTGAAAATAGCCAGGTTGATAATGAGCAAAGGGGGGCAATTGACCTTGCGGGGGGGACATTACTGTAGTCGTTTCAACAGAGAGTGCCCCTAGCTCTGTATTCTGAAAGAAAAATCCAGAAATAAACCTTTCTGTCTGGTCGGAGATCCTGGTATCTTTCACCTGCTTTCCAGCCTCCTCCCAAGGAGACCCACTACTTTGTAAGTTTCTGCCTCTGCAGGGAGCTATTCTGCTGACGTAGCAGCAACACATATCAGCAAGCAGATCCACGGGGAATCCTGGAATCGGCATCTGGACCAGTCCTGCCTGCCAACTGCCAGCCAGTAATGATCAATCCCGCTCAATGCTGCTTTGTACAGATTAAAAGTACAAATATCGCTCACAGGATGGGTATTTGCTATGATTTTTCTTCAGAAAACCTAATGGCAAGAATGACCTGTATTGGAAGAACTTCTCCTCGAGATTAATGATCCCCTTTAATATTTCATCTGCTTATTATCCTCCTAAACCCAAAGAAATGAATGTTTTTATTTTAAGGGGTGAAGTGTTCTAAAAATACAAATATGAAGCAAAATCACCAAAATTGGAAAAGACTCTATAAAGCTGCGAAAGTTTCTGGTGAAAAAAAACATAGTTGAAAGCTCTTAAAGTGGTTGTCCAATGCATTTGAAAATAGAAAAGATGAGCAAAATCTCAATTTTCACAGACAGGTGAAACACTGTTGACCCGATCATCATTTATTGCCACTATACCCCGTGAAGCCGTTATCTTCTTTCCTTTCATCTACCTCTGTGACTCCCTCTCCTTGTGCACTCCAGTCTCCCCTCCCACTCGCTTCCTGCCTCTATTTTCTGTTCTCTGTCTTTCCCTGTGCTGTCCGCTCTTTCCACCCTCTCTCTCTGCCTCCTCAATTTCCTGTTTTTTTTTTGTTGCCATCTCTTCCTTTACTCCATCCCCAGTTCTTCTTTCTCTGTGTTTTCTTAGTTTCCCAGGGCAGAACACGAATGCTAATTGTGCATTAGGGTATTGTGCCTTTTTTGATTTTCTATTATTTCTATCCATCCCAATTGCCCCTCCATCTCTTTGTGCCCCCTGGTGTTCTTTATGCTTTCCTGTACTAATATGGTACTGAGCCCTTTACTGCCCCCAAACTGGAACTCTACAGTGAGAGTTGGGTCTTGATTCTGAACATCCTTCAAACATAATGAGCTGGATTTTCATTGAGGAGGCGGGACTACAACTTTCGGGGTTGTAGTCCCGCCTCCATCGAGATGTGGCCAATCCACGTGATTTTAACTTGATTGACCTTGTTGAACCCACCCAGCGGGCTCAGCAGGCCAATTAAGGACCACCCGGCAACAGGTGATGTCACAGACTGAAATTTCATCTGACAAGAGGTTTTGACAGATGAAATATCAGCGTTTCACAGCTGTTTGAAGCTGTCAAACACTGACAGTCTTACTTCTAACATGAGTCCTTCTCCACAGACTCAGTTAGAAATCTCTCCTGCACAGAAAGCTGAAGGCTGTCACTTTTGACAGTTCACAGCCATTCTGCTTTCTGTGCCGGTGAGATGAGGGACTCCTGAGACCTAAAGGAAGGAAGGCTGAAAAGGTAAGAAAAGGTAATTTAAACTTCTTTAAACACTTTAGACATACCAAACACACTTACCTTTGCACTCATGCACACATCACTTACCTGAACACTGACATCTCGACCCCTCCAAGTCCTTCAACCCGACAGCCCGCCTCGCAAACTTGCCATGGTTTGGAGCCATCGGGAATCCCACACTTCAGCATTAAAAATAGGGATTAGGCTAAAAACTGCCTGTTAACTACCTGTTAATCCCTTCCCGCCTCGGGGAGGCGGGTCCCAGTGTGGGGCGGGTACCCGCCTCCTTTGAAACTGGCATGGAGGCGGGTTGGGGGAAGGATGGGTTCGTGCCCCCTGATTTCGGGATTTTAACCACCCACACACCTCCAATCCCGCCTCCACGGCCCTTTGAAAATCCAGCCCATTATCTGTGATGGCAGTGGGAAAAAGGGGCCACATTCTGAAAAATAGAAAAAGAATGAATTTACATAAAGTAATATGTCCTCAATTGATTAGAAATTATTTTGTGTATCAAACTGTCCAATTCAGCAGCAGAACCCCACTCCCACATAATATATATTTTAATGTACTATGTAATCTACTAGGAAAGATCAATTGGTGCATTGAGTTGGTTATTTTTTAATTTCTATTTCACTGCGAAACCTCGATAAGGGGTCAATGCCTGTAGTGCAGGACCTCAACAAAAGATACATCAGGAAGCAGTAATTAAAAGCAGCAAGGCAGCGTCACAGTTTTGAGATCCTGTGTAAAAGATGAGTGACAGCAGGATATGGTGAGGTGATTTCAACACAATAGGATGCAGAGGGGAGGAAGTGTTACATACAGGAAAGCACAGAGGAAAATCGTTCCTGCGTATAGGAAAAGTACAGAGAAACCCATAAGGGCCGATTTTTATGAGCCTCACGCAACAGAAGGGGATATTCGGGTATGGCGGGCGCATGAAGAAAGAATGGGTAGTGATGGAATCCAAGATTTCTGGACATGCGCTCTGGGTGGGCAACATACCCCACCCCCCCAACCGGGAACATGATTTTGTTCAGTCAACCCTAAACAATCTATAGGAACAACCTCATAATATAATTCAACAAAAGAATGACTGGTAAAAGGTAGAAGATCAGTATCTAGCGCTCTTTGGGATCAAATAATAGGCCAGACTCTCGGCACATTGTAACCATTACTATGCTGTGTCTCACTAATGTTTATTTACAAAAATGCTTTAGTATTATTTAATTCTTCCTATTTATTTGTCCCATATGATGAGTCTTTGCCTGTTGAATAAAGCTAAATAGCGAGTGGTGTCCGGGACCGTGAATTAGTGAACAGTGATGGACTGTGATGTAAAAAGACTACTGAGCGCTTGGTTTGAGTATAAAACAAGGCTTTAATCAACTGTTTCACAACCATGAGATTCTAGTTACATCACTAGTTCCTGGTTACAGAAACATCCTGAGCAAGCTGGGCCCACGCCCGAGTATTTATACTCCTTGGCCAGCACCACCAGCTGGCCGCCCAGTGTTACTTCATGAGTCAGCTCTTCATGAGTGATAAGATTCATGGCAGACTGATCCTGAGGTCTGACTTTGGTGATCAAGGGAGTACAAAGGAGTCCAGTAATCAACTTTGTTGCGTGTGAATGTGGGACCATTTGGTTCTGTTGAGGATAAATTCAATGACATTTGTTTTCCTATTTACATATCAGTGGTGGCATTGCACATTTCCTTTCTGTAGTGTTCTCTCCCTTCTTGTTATCAGGGCAGTGAACGTATTAACTTGATGAGTAAAATCATGATTCAAGATCAGTCCATCACTCTTCACTAATTTGTGGCCCCGGATACCACTCGGTATTAAGTTCTTTTCAACAGGCAAATAGTCATCACTGTATGGGACAAATAAATAGGAAGTGTTAAATAAAACTAAAACATTCTTATAAATAAACATAAGTGAGACACAGAATAGCAATGGTTACAGAGAAGTTTCCCTGCTGTCTGCCACAGGGAAAGTCATCGCAAGAATCCTCCTCAATCGCCTTCTCCCAGTGGCTGAAGAGCTCTTCCCAGAGTCGCAATGCGGATTCCGCCCACTAAGGGGCACAATGGACATGATCTTCACCACACGCCAATTACAAGAGAAATGCAGGGAACAACACCAACCGCTGTACATGGCCTTCTTTGACCTCACAAAGGCCTTTGGCACTGTCAACTCTGAGGGATTATGGAGTGTCCTCCTCAAATTTGGCTGCCCTCAAAGGTTTGTCACCATCCTCCACCTGCTTCACGACGACATGCAAGCCGGTGGAGGATGGTGACAAACCAACGGTTCCACCACAGACCCAATTCATGTATGGACCGGGGTCAAGCAAGGCTGTGTCATCGCACCAATGCTCTTCTCGATCTTTCTTGCGGCAATGCTCCATCTCACCCTCAGTAAGCTCCCTGCTGGAGTGGAGCTAATTTATAGAACAAATGGGAAACTGTTCAAACTCCATCACCTCCAGTCCAGATCCAAGGTCATCCCATCCTCTGTCATCGAATTACAGTATGCAGATGACGCTTGCATCTGCACTCACTCGGAGGTCGAACTCCAAACCATCGTTAACACCTTCACGGAAGCGTACGAGAGCATGACCCTTACACTAAACATCCGTAAGACAAAGGTCCTCTACCAACCTTTCCCCGCCACACAGTACTGCCCCCCGATTATCAAAATATATGACAAGGCCTTGGACATCGTGGACCACTTTCCATACATCGGGAGCCTACTGTCAACAAGGGCAGACGTCGATGACGAAGTCCAACACCGCCTTCAGTGTGCCAGTGCAGCCTTCGGTCGCCTGAGGAAGAGAGTGTTTGAAAACCAGGACCTCAAACCCGGCACCAAGCTCATGGTCTACAGAGCAGTAGTAATACCCACTCTGCTGTATGCCTCAGAGACATGGACCATGTACAGCAGGCACCTCAAAGCACTGGAGAGGTACCACCAACGCTGTCTCCGCAAGATCCTGCAAATCCATTGGCAGGATAGGCGTACCAATGTCAGTGTTCTTGCTCAGGCCAACATCCCCAGCATCGAAGCTTTGACCACGCTCGATCAGCTCCGATGGACGGGTCACATCGTCCGTTTGCCCAATATGAGACTCCCAAAACAAGCGCTCTACTCAGAGCTACGACACGGCAAGAGAGCCCCAGGTGGGCAGAGGAAACGCTTCAAGGACACCCTCAAAGCCTCCTTGAAAAAGTGTAACATCCCCACTGACATCTGGGAATCCCTGGCCCCTGGCCCAAGACCGCACAAAGTGGAGGAGAAGCATCCGGGAAGGTGCCGAACACCTCGAGTCTCTTCGCCGGGAACAAGCGGAAGCCAAGTGCAAACAGCGGAAGGAGCACATGTCAACCCAAGCACCCCACCCACCCGCCCCTTCAACCACCGTCTGCCCCACCTGTGACAGAGACTGTAGGTCCCCCATTGGACTCATCAGTCACCTGAGAACTCATTTTTAATGTGGAAGCGAGTCATCCTCGGTTCCGAGGGACTGCCTAAGAAGAAGAGGGGTTACAATGTGCCGGGAGTCTGCTGAATGGCTAATTAGGATCCATGGCCTATTATTTGATCCCAAAGAGCACTAGATACTGATCTTCTACCTTTTACCAGTCATGCTTTTGTTGAATCATTCTAAAAGGCACTTCGGTTGTTATAATGAATGTGATATATGGTGCTCATTATTCTAGATAAAGAAGCTGTCGCTTGTCCTCAGTTGAAATCCATTTCCTCAGAGGAACAGATTGAAATGGTTATAAAACATTATTTATTATTGCTATCCATGAAAAATTCAGCCTCAGTTGCTTAACTTGCCTTCCAAATTTCCCAGTTTATTTCACCCCTGGGTAATGCTGCAGTTTCGCGGCGATATGGACAAGGGTCTGTGAGCCAAATGCTTCTTGGATCAGACTGGGTTTGCTTTCCTGTCGCCATCCGGAAAAAAAAACCTGAATTCAAGTTCAGACTAAAGTCAAGCCTTCTGGTGTTTTGTTTGATGCGCATAATATAAGTTTGTGTCAATTCCGTTCCAGAAAACTTCACTAATAATGGAACAATTGTCTTTTGTTCATAGATTGTGAGCAGCAGTGTGCTCCATTCTAAGATTTCATTGGCTGTCATTGCTATCTATTGTCATTAAACAGTGCCAAGTGTTTGATCTCTGTATCAATGGATGCACATTTCACTTCTCTTATTTAGCAGAAAATTACTCTTCAAAAGGCAGGCGGAGCAGGCTAATTGTGTCAGGCCATCCCTCCGTTAACCAAGCTTACACAGTGACATGTTCATAATGATCACTGCAGCCACAGGCAGACAGCTTGAGGGGATTTATCAATTACAGCCACAAACATATCAGAAGATTATTAAAGTAAATTGAAAATGCCTGCTTTTCAATTACTATTACTATGATATGGGTATCAGAGCTCCCTCTTTGCATAATAAAGCAATGCTTCATGAAAAAAGATTTCTAAAACTACACTTAGCCTTGGCAAAAACTTACAAGTAATTTCCATAAACGTAGATGTGAAATATTACTATGGACAGACAACTTTTTCTATATTTTGGCAACTGAATATTGTTTTAGAAGTTAGATAATAGGCTCGACTTCTGAGCCCAGCCACACATTCAAAATTCATATCAACAGAACATTTGTTAATTATCATCAGTTAGCAATTGTCAGCTTGCCTTGTCCGGTAGCACTCGCACTTCTTTGCCAGAAGGTTGTGGATTCAAACCCCACCTCAGGACTTGTATCCATAGCCTACAGTGTGGTACTGAGAGAGGGCTGCACTGTCGGAGGGGCAGTACTGAGGAAGCGCCGCACTGTCGGAGGGGCAGTACTGAGGGAGCGCCGCACTGTCGGAGGGGCAGGACTGAGGGAGCGCCGCACGGTCGGAGGGGCAGGACTGAGGGAGCGCCGCACTGTCGGAGGGGCAGTACTGAGGGAGCGCCGCACTGTCGGAGAGGCAGTACTGAGGGAGCGCCGCACTGTCGGAGGGGCAGTACTGAGGGAGCGCTGCACTGTCGGAGGGGCAGTACTGAGGGAGTGCTGCACTGTCGGAGGGGCAGTACTGAGGGAGTGCTGCACTGTCGGAGGGACAGTACTGAGGGAGCACCGCACTGTCGGAGAGGCAGTACTGAGGGAGCACTGCACTGTCGGAGGGGCAGTACTGAAGGAGCGCCGCACTGTCGGAGGGGCAGGACTGAGGGAGTGCTGCACTGTCGGAGGGGCAGTACTGAGGGAGCGCCGCACTGTCGGAGGGGCAGTACTGAGGGAGCGCCGCACTGTCGGAGAGGCAGTACTGAGGGAGCACCGCACTGTCGGAGGGGCAGTACTGAGGGAGTGCTGCACTGTCAGAGGGGCAGTACTGAGGGAGCGCTGCACTGTCGGAGGGGCAGTACTGAGGGAGTGCTGCACTGTCAGGAGGGGCAGTACTGAGGGAGTGCTGCACTGTCGGAAGAGCAGTACTGAGGGAGCGCCGCACTGTCGGAGGGGCAGTACTGAGGGAGTGCTGCACTGTCGGAGGGGCAGTACTGAGAGAGTGCTGCACTGTCGGAGGGGCAGTACTGAGAGAGTGCTGCACTGTCAGAGGGGCAGTACTGAGAGAGTGCTGCACTGTCAGAGGGGCAGTACTGAGAGAGTGCTGCACTGTCGGAGGGGCAGTACTGAGAGAGTGCTGCACTGTCAGAGGCGCAGTACTGAGAGAGTCACTGCGCCCTTCAGATAAGATGTGAAAGTTGAGGCCCTATCTATCTGTTCAAGTACGCACTACTCAAAGAAAAGTAGGGAGTTCTTCTGGTATCCTGTCCAATATTCCTCCTTCAACAAAAAGATTAACTGGTCATTCATCGTATTGCTGTTTGTGGGACCTTACTGTGCGCAAATGGCTGTTGTGGTTGCCTACATAACAACAATTATTGTACATCAAAGTCATTTGTTGTATGTGAAGTGCTTTTGGATATTTCTGAGAGACTTGATAACGCACTCTGTAAATGCAGGTTCTGTTTATCTTTTCTGTTCTTGTCTAGCCGGGTAATGATGTTGATGTCAAACATTTTATGCATTCATGCAGTTTATTCAGGTTTTTGAAGGATAGGGTGACTTTAGTTGGAAAGGGACAGTAATGTAATTGAACACAAGTCAATGGAAAAGCAAATCAGACAAAGTACCAAACCGGTGGCTGATTCGCTATCATCCATTTTGCGCCACTGGCCACGGTGAATTTATAGCCCAAAGCTTCTTTGTGCCATTTCCTAAGCTTGGCACAACACTTTGTTTCAATTGATTCTTCCAACAATTTGCTTCATTGTAAGCTGTAAGCAATCGTCTATTAAATAAAAATCACATTCCAGGTTCTTTTTATCCTGATGCAGATTAATTTCCTGAGCAGAGTTTTCATGAACAAAAGTATGGCACAAAAAAATCTACATTGTTCAAAAATCTACATTGTTCAAAAATCTACATTGTTCAAAAATCTACATTGTTCAGCCGAACCAATTCCGTTCCTCAGATTGCATTTCAGTGGTCCGACCAGCACAAGAATATTTCCACAGAATATTTCATCATATCGGACTGCACTTCACAATCTAAAATTCACTATTGTTCTTGCACATTTATCTATGGGAGTTAGTCAACAAAGCATTCCTGACTATGATAGTTTATTCCACAAAACTGCCCTTCTGTGGGGAAAAACCATCCTTCCAATTTATAACTGTGTTTGAAGCTTGTTAATTCTGTTCTCCCGCCCTCTAGTTTTATGATCAACATTTGAGTCAAGTATAGACTAGTCTGCATGTCACCACTCTTCTTTTCTCCAGTGAAAACAAGCTTGGTTAATGTGAGTCATTCTAATTTAATTTTTTAATTCCTGGAATCGTTCTTGCCATGTTGAATCTCTTCCTATGTGTGAATTTAATTTTCAATGATGAATCAGGCATAAAAGATATGATGCCTGTCCAAACATTAAAATGAGTTCAACCCACCCTGACCCCAGATATTCCAATGTTCTCAACAGTACCTGGGACTCCGCTAGTCTGTATTGAACCAATAACTGAGCCTGGTCAGGTGAATTGAGTAACACAATACAGTTTTCTTTCTCATTTCCCTAAGATACACTTTTACATTTACTTAAAAAGAAGTCATTCCCAATCCCCTATGAATTAAGCAATGTTTATTATCTCGCCGTAGTTCTATTTTGTAGCACTACTCACCAGATGTTTCCAGAAAAATACTTTTCCAGATGTTATATAGCGTGCTGCTTTTGGAAAAAACCCTTAAAAGTCCTTTCAGTATTCAAAGAGTTAAGTTATCAAGCTTTAAGAGGCATTTGTTCTGGTGCATTTTCAATTACACTGCTTCAGAAATAAAGAATGAGTTTGGTTAATGAAAAGCTGCGATAACTGGAAGTCAGTAATTACAACGTAAAATGTTCAGCGGACACGAGCATTGATTCTGATACTTGAGTGTTTTTTGATAATCAAGGGTTGCGCAGTGAGCAGGGGACCGTTCTTTAATATGTCCCGACATTTCCCAGTAGCCTTAATTTCTTTTTCTAATGCAGCATTTTGATGCTCTATTAAATAATTTCCATTTTTTGAATAGGTTTGTAATCTTTTTATTATGTTTCTGTCCTATTAAGGTAAAAATTGGCTTTGTAAGCATGTGTCGTTCTAGTTAACCACAGTAATCAGAAGAAGCATGAAGCTTTACAAATTTAGGCTGTTTTCCAAAGTAATTAGAATTCAGTTTTCCTTTAGTATCCGTTCTTTTGTGAACTAATTTCCCTTGTGCGCGGTCCACTTGCTTCAGCCATCACTTCAGCTGTCAAGTACAAATCCACAGCTCTGTAACTTAGGAGGACCCTTGAGGCGCCATCTAGATGTTTTAAAGCTGTCTGGGGCCTGGTGGTTTATTGCTGCTTGGCCTCTTGGTTGGAAACAGGTGAATGATGTGAGGGACTCTAACACCAGGAAGAAAAATAACGGGGCAAAAAATCAATTTGGAAGAAGGGAAGTGATATTGTAATCAGTGCCAATGGTGGCGAGATGATCAAAGTCAATGCTATGACCAGTCACTCAGAGTAGTTCCAGAACAAGGTGCAGCTATTTCAAAAGAACCTTTGGTTATTCTAATGTTACGTATTTGAATTACAGTTTATTTTGAATGAGAAACTTAAATTAAAACATTGTCACATTCTTTTAATTTCATCTTGTTGCCATAATTTGAATATTAACATTACAGTTTGTGGAGCGTTTCATTCAGCTTGATCACCTCGGTGATACCGATGTACAATGTAAAATGTTCAAGGACACTAGTAATATTGAAAGTACACTGAAACACTGATGAATTATTTTACTCTTCACACAATCATATGATTGTAATAAATATATACAGATATGAATATCAATACAGGATGTTCTGCACTAATCCCTTCAAAGAATTACATTGTACAGGCCATTCGGCCCAACTGGTCCATGCTGCACTCAAGCCTCCACCCACCTTACCTCAGCACCCTATCAGCATAAGCGTCTATTTCTTATCTAGCTTCCACTTTTTAAAATGTATTCATTCACAGGATGTGGGCATCGCTGGTAAGGCCAGCACTTATTGCCCCTCCCTAGTTGCCCTCGAGAAGGTGGTGGTGAGCCGCCTTCTTGAACCACTGGAGTCCATCATAGCAGTTTTTTTGATACGACAGAGTGGCTCGCTGGACCATTTCAGAGGGCAGTTAAGAGTCAACCACATTGCTGTCAGTCTGAAGTTACACATAGGCCAGACTGGGTACGGACAGCAGATTCCCTTCCCTAAAGTACATTAGTGAACCAGTTTTATACGATAATCCGGTAGTTTCATGGTCACCATTACTGTTACTAGCTTTTTATTCCAGATTTATTTAGTTGAATTTAAATTCTCCAGCTGCTATGGTGGGATTTGAGCTCGTTGTCCCTGGATCATTAGCCCAGGTCTCTGGATCACTAGTCCAGTAACACGACCACTACGCTACCATTCCCGACCCCTTAAATGCACTATATCTTTTTCAGCCTTGCACTGGGTGTTCTATGTACAACAGAAGTGTGATATGAAATATAATTAAAGTTGAATTAAAAATAATAAAGTATAAATGCATGTTAGTGTTTAATTATTATGTTAATTTAATAGGTCTATTATAACTGCCAAGAGCATTTTATTCTTTCTCCTTGCGTTGGGTGGCAGAGCACTTTAGTTGTCTAGCGATGGTTATAGTTTTCCTAAGAGAGTTGATGAGGTAGAGTTATACTACAACTGTGCATTGTATGTACAGAGAAATTATCTAGTTATGCACAGAGAATTATAGACATAAAAATAGATTAGTATTACAATGTACCCTTGACAGCAATCCTCATACATTAAATATTTCCCACATTATGTGATGGGATTGGTGAAAGATAAATGTAGCGTTGACTGTGACACGATAGTTTGGTGTGTGAGTCAAGTAGCTTTATTACCAGCATAGCATTTGCATTTGAGTCAATTAATGAGGGTTTAGCATATGTACAATAGACAGTATAACACCACAGATGGAGTTTTTAATGCACTATTGTCAAATGTGTTTTTTGAATCACATCATGGTTGAATTGACACCAGGATGTTGTGATGATTTCCGTTTGGCATTCTTCCGATGTTGCAACATTACCCGTGAGGTACGTGGAGTTAGCTGAAATGGTGACATATTTGACAAAAAGTCTGCAACACTAAACAAGTCATTAAATACCGAGTCAACAATATGGGTCAACCTTAATACCACAGTCAGCAACACGGCAAAACTACTCAGCAACACGGCAAAACCACTCAGCAACACGGCAAAACTACTCAGCAACACGGCAAAACTACTCAGCAACACGGCAAAACTACTCAGCAACACGGCAAAACTACTCAGCAACACGGCAAAACTACTCAACAAAACACATGCCCAGGTGCTCATCAAGGAAGAAAAATATCAATGACTGACAAAAACAGAATATGAAGAACAACCTCCGTTTATATCGTTTTTTAACATGTAAATACTATTTCTAGGCACTTCACAGTGCAAATAAAGGATTGGACAGGGAGCCACGGAAGCAGAGATTAGGAGAGGGACCCAAAGCTTGGTTAAAGAAATGTTTCTACATGTTTGTAATTACTCTGTTAATTGTAATTAACAAGAAAAGGTCACTATTGTCCCCGGTCCACATCTCTCCAAAACCCCCATCACCGGCTGGTTACAATTGATTATTCCTAGCTTGCTAATGATGACCGGTGTAATTATCACATGTAAATTACATGCAAATTGTGTTTTTAGACACTGAAGTTCCTCTGTTGTTTTCTCATCCCTGAAGGACTATGAGCTGACAGAGAAGGTTACGGTAACTGGCAAATTTGCTGCCAACCCATTCCCGTTCCAGTTTTCGCTTTTACATTAAATCTTAAAAAACAATGGAAACCCACTCAAAAAACATATTTAAAAACTACAATCATGGCCTATTGATGCAAAACCCAGTCTCAATGCCAGAAACCAATATAGAAAATAGGGCACCATGGGTACGGAAGTAACAAATAACTTTTATTTCCACCAAATTCTCTCCTGCAATACAGGTTAGAAACATAGAAACTAGGAGCAGGAGTAGGCCATTCGGCCCCTCGAGCCTGTTCCGCCATTCAATGAGATCATGGCTGATCATCCAAATTCAGTACCCTGTCCCTGCCTTCTCCCCATATACCTTGATCCCTTTAGCCTTAAGAAATATATCTAACTCCTTCTTGAATATATTTAATGAATTGGCCTCAACTGCCTTGTGTGGTAGAGAATTCCACAGGTTCACCACTCTCTGGGTGAAGAAATTCCTCCTCATCTCAGTCCTAAATGGTTTACCTCTTATCCGTAGACTGTGACCCCTGGTTCTGGACTCCCCCGCCATCGGGAACATCCTTCCTGCATCTAGTCTGTCTAGTCCTGTTAGAATTTTATAAGTTTCAATGAGATCCCCTCTCATTCTTCTAAACTCTAGGGAATATAGGCCTAATCAACCCAATCTCTCTTCATACATCATTCCTGCCTTCCCAGGTATCAGTCTGGTGAATCTTCGCTGAACTCCTTCCATGGCAAGAACATCCTTCCTCAGATAAGGCGACCAAAACTGCACACAATACTCAAGGTGTGGTCTCACCAAGGCCCTGTACAACTGCAGCAAGACATCCTTGTTCCTGTACTCAAACCCTCTCGCTATGAAGGCCAACATACCATTTGCCTTCTTAATCGCCTGCTGCACCTGCATGCTTACCTTCAGCGACTGGTGCACAAGGACACCCAGGTCTCGTTGCACTTCCCCTTCTCCCAATCTATTGCAGTTCAAATAATAATCTGCCTTCCTGTTTTTGCCACCAAAGTGGATTACCTCGCATTTATCCACAATATACTGCATCTGCCATGCCTCTGCCCAATCGCCCAACCTGTCCAAATCGTACTGGAGTTTCTCTGCATCCTCCTCACAGCACATACGCCCACCCAGCTTTGTGTCATCTGCAAACTTGGAGATATTACATCGAGTTCCCTCATCTAGATCATTAATATATACAGTATTGTGAATAACTGGGGTCCTAGCACCGATCCCTGTGGTACCCCACTAGTCACTGCCTTCCACTCAGAAAAAAACCCGTTTATTCCAACTCTTTGCTTCCTGTCTGCCAACCAGTTTTCTATCCAAGTCAGTACCTTACCCCCAATCCCATGTGCTTTAACTTTGCACGCTAGTCTCTTATGCGGGACCTTATCGCAAGCCTTCTGAAAATCCAAATACACCACATCCACTGATTCTCCCTTATCTATTCTACCAGTTACATCCTCAAAAAATTCCGGTAGATTAGTCAAGCACGATTTACCATTTGTAAATCCATGATGACTTTGTCCGATCCTGTCACTGTTTTCCAAGTGCTCTGCTATTACATCCTTTATAATGGACTCTAGCATTTTCTCCACTACCGACGTCAGGCTTACCGGTCTATAATTCACCCATTTTTTCTCTACCACCTTTTTTAAATAGTGGGGTAACATTAGCTACCCTCCAATCCATGGGAACTGTTCCAGAGCCTGTAGAATTTTGGAAGATGACCAGCAATGCATCTACTATTTCTAGGGCCACTTCCTTAAGTACCCTAGGATGTAGATTATCAGGCCCTGGGGATTTATCGGCCTTCAATCCTGTCAATTTCCTTAACACCATTTCCCTACAAATACTGGTTCCAGAGGACCCCAGTAATTATAGATGTCGCACTCTTTACCACTGCCGCACCATTGTTGCTCCACATGAGCTGGCGTAAATGAGGACATTAGTTTAACACTGATTCACATACACTGGCCAGGTTATGTGCCACACAGTGAAGTCTCCTAACCCAGCAGAAACCTGAAGGGCCAAGGCTGTGTGTTCTGTGTCTCAGAAATTGCGCAGTGAATTTCTGATGTTTGGATGAAACAATAGTGCCCAGTGTGTGCCAAGTATAACTTGGCTATAAATGTGTGATAAAATTAGAGACATTTCAGCAGAGAAGGAGGCCATTCAACCCATTCTTTCTGTGCTAGTGTTAGCTCCACATCAGAGCAATATTCTCTAATCCCACTAGCCTCCCTCTTCCCTTACCCTTTACAATTTTCCACTACCTTATTCCCTCTTAAATATTGCAATTGTCTCAGCTTCACTAGGCTCTAGAGCTATTGCATTCTATATTCGAATTACTCATTGCATGGTCAGGTTTCTTCAAACCTGTCACTTTATGCTTTTAGTATAAATTCTAAATTTATGTCTTCTTGTTAGTGATTTATCAACCAGTAGAAATATTTGTTCATAACTTAGCTTCTCAAAACCTTTCAAAACTTTGAACAGTTCTATTGCATCTCACGTAACCTGCTCTGTTCCAATGAAGAAAGTCTTAGGGGGAAAAATTGGGTTGATTTGCGCCTCTCGTTAGCGCCCCCGGTACAAAGCCCCGAGCACTCGGTGCGGCGCCACTAACGCCTCCCGCGAAATTCAGCGGGAGGTTAGCAGCGGAAGTAGCCGGTAGCGTTTTGCGGCGCTGTGCCGCAGGCGATGATGTCATCACCGTCGGCAGCACCCTCCTCACGCCCCGGCCTCAAACTTCCCTTGCGCCCCCTGACCTATCGCCAGACAATGGGACCGACAGGATCAGGGGGGCGTTTCTGCAATGGTGGCGGCGGTAGTTAAAGGGCAGGTGTCAGGCGGCTGCCAGCTTTAATACTAGAATAGGGGATAGAGAGCTAATTAAAACACAAGGCAAAAGTGTGTGTTATGATTAGTTCGTGGCCGACTGCCAGCACCTGCCCCCTTTTACATTTCTATGCGGGGTGCCGGCCGCGATTGCTCAGCCCGGTAATCCTCTTGAGGCTGTTTCCACGGCACCCCACTCCCCGGTGGTCCAGCAGGGCCCCGGTGCGCGCAGCGCTAGGCCCCTCCCCTTTAATCAGGGGAGGAGGCCTACAATGACATGGCGCAGTGGCCCATAGTGCCGCGACATTGTGTAGTAGTGCCCCAAGAAGGAGGTGGAGCACTTCCAGTAATGCCCCGCCTCCTTCTTGGGGCGCTACGACTGAATTTACGGGGGAGGGGCGCTAACTTTTTCGGGCGCCTCCCAATTTATCCCCCTTAGTTTTTCAAGCAATTCTATCCTCTCATCCCTGGTATCATGCTAGTCTAACTATGTTACACTATTTCCACGGCTCCAATGTCCTTTCCATAATGGGGTGTCTAAAACTGCCCACAATTCTCCAAGTGTGGCCTAACCAGCAGCCTGAACAGATTCACCATCCCTTCCTTGTTTTTGAATTCGAAGCCCTGTGCATACAACCCCAAACACCATTTGTCTGATTTAAAGCTTTTACTCTCTGCAGTGCTGCTTTTAAAAATCTGCGTGTCCATACCCGAGATCTCTCTGTTCCTCCCGTTCACTGAGAATTCTATTAATGGCCCAGAAATTCGGGTCGGGGGCTTCCCGCGGGTGCAAGCCTCCGACCTGCACTTACCTAGCGCGCCGGCCGTTGAGCTGTCGGGCCCCGTAGAATTCCGACCCTGGGCCTGCTCCAACTGCCGGCGCGCAGTGCTTGCGTATCCCAGGGGCGCAGTTATTTCGATGCGTCCCCTGGGATCACGTGGGCCATGGAGAGCCAATGGTAGCAGGGAATCTGTATTCAAAAACTTGACAGGAAAAGCTGTCAAAACTATAAATACAAATCAGCCCCAAAACATAACTAAAACTTCAAATAAATTTTTTTTGAATCACATTTTTAAAATAACTATAAATTACATAAAATAACTATTTTAAACAATAATTTAAATTTTTGAAAAAATTAATTACAGTTTTTAATGGAGCTAAAAATAAACTTACCTTTCTTTAAAGTATTTAAAAATAATAAACCTGTGGAAAAAATGTTTTAATTTTACTTAATTCACCACTTACCTTGTTAAAAGCAGGCCTTGTGCCTGCTTTTTAAAAGTGTAACTCCTGGAGACTTACCCTCCCGGAGAAATCTGGAAAAAAAACGGAAGTTCCAGGCGTACGCGCTGCCTCTCCTGCGCACGCGTTCCACCTCTGAACCCCTTCCTTTAAGGGAACGGAAGTTCCGGTTTCCCGCGCATGCGCAGTGCGTGCACGAAACCGGCACTTTCGTTGGGCCTACGCGTGAGTACCCAGCGCGGACTCACCCTAGAGACCCGAATTTCTGGGCCATTGTTTAGTTTGAGTATTCATTATCTGATCTTTTCCCCTAAATGCACTACTTCACATTAATCTGCATGTCTGCTCACCTCCCTTAACCTGCCAATGCTCTCCTGTCATCTCTTACAGTCTGCCTCACAATTTGCCATGTCTCCTGGTTTGGTGTTGTCGGTAAATTTTGCTTCTACTCGCTCTATACTCGGGTCCAACACATTTACATGAGAAGGAGAAAGGTCCCAACACAAGTCCCTGGGTCACGACACTAACCACATCTTGGCAATCAAGAAACATCCATGTATTTGACAATTCGGAAGGATAGACAGAAAGGAAAGGGAGGTGGGGTGGCTTTGTTGGTAAAGGATGGGATCAGTGCAGCGGTGAGAAGTGATATTGGCTCAGAAGATCAAGATGTAGAATCGGTTTGGATGGAGATAAAAAATAATGGGCCAGAAATTCGGGTCGGAGGCTTCCCGCGGGTGCAAGCCTCCGACCTGCACTTACCTAACGCGCCGGCCGTTGAGCTGTGGGCCCGCGTGAGATTCCGATCCTGGGCCTGCTCCAACTGCCGGCGCGCAGTGCTTGCGTATCCCAGGGGCGCAGTTAGTTCGACGCGTCCCCTGGGATCACGTGGGCCATGGAGAGCCAATCGTAGCAGGGAATCTCTATTCATAGATTTGACAGGAAGAGTTGTCAAACCTATGATTAGAGTTCAGCCCCAAAATATAACTAAAACTTCAAATACATTTTTTTTAAATCACATTTTAAAAATAACTATAAATTACATAAAATAACTATTTTAAACAATAATTTAAATTTTTGAAAAAAATTAATTACAGTTTTTAATGGAGCTAAAAATAAACTTACCTTTCTTTAAAGTATTTAAAAATAATAAACCTGTGGAAAAAATGTTTTAATTTTACTTAATTCACCACTTACCTTGCTAAAAGCAGGCCTCCCGGAGAAATATGGAAAAAAAACAGAAGTTCCAGGCATACGCGCTGCCTCTCCGGCGCACGCGTTCGGCTTGTGAACCCCTTCCTTTAAACATAGAAACATAGAAGTTAGGAGCAGGAGTAGGCCATTCAGCCCCTCGAGCCTGCTCCGCCATTCAATGCAATCATGGCTGATCATCCAAATTCAGTACCCGGTCCCTGCTTTCTCCCCATACCATTAAGGGAACGGAAGTTCCGATTTCCCGCGCATGCGCAGTGCATGCACAAAACCGGCACTTTCGTTGGGCCTACGCGTGAGTACCCAACGCGTACTCACCTGTGGGGCCCCGAATTTCTGGTCCAATAAAGGGAAAAAGTCTCTGGTGGGCGTAGTCCACAGGCCCCCTAACAGTAGCAGTACTGTTGGACAGCGTATAAATCAACAAATAACGGAGGCCTGTAAAAAAGGTACGGGAAGAATCATGGGTGATTTTAATCTCCATATTGATTGGACAAATCAAATTGGCCATGGCAGTCTTGATCGAGACTAGTCTAGTTTCATCGAGTGCATCCGGGATGGTTTCCTAGAACAGTATGTAATGGAACCAACCACGGAGCAGGCTATCTTGGATCTGGTACTGTGTAATAAGACAGAATTAATAAATGATCTCATAGTAAAGGATCCTCTAGGAAAGAGTGATCATAGCATGGTTGAATTTCAAATTCAGTTGGAGGGTGAGAAAGTTGTATCTCAAACCAGTGTCCTGATCTTAAACAAAGGCAATTACAATGGCATGAAGGCAGAACTGGCTAAAGTGGACTGGAAAAATAAATTAAAGGGTAAGACAGTTGAAATGCAGTGGCGGACATTTAAGGAGATATTTCATAACTCGCAACAAAAATATATTCCAGTGAGAAAGAAAGATTTTAAGAGAAGAGAGCACCATCTGTGGCTAACTAAGGAAGTAAAGGATGGTATCAAATTGAAAACAAAGGCATACAATGTTGCCAAGATTGGTGCGAGACCAGAGGATTGGGAAATTTTTAAAAACCAGCAAAGGAAGACTAAAAAAATAATAAAGAGAGAGAAGATGAATTATGAGAGTAAACTGGCAAGGAACATTAAAACAGATAGTAAGAGCTTCTACAGGTATATACAAAGGAAGAGGGTAGCTAAAGTAAACATTGGTCCCTTAGAGGATGAGACTGGAGAATTAATAATGGGGAACAGGGAAATGGCAGATACTCTGAACAAATATTTTGTATCTGTCTTCACGGTAGAAGACACTAACAACATCCCAATAATGGATAATCAAGGGGCCACAGGGAGGGGGGAACTAAAGACAATTACTATCACTAAGGAAATGGTACTTGGTAAAATAATGGGACTAAAAGACGACAAGTCCCTGATGGCCTGCATCCCAGGGTCTTACAAGAAGTGGCTGCAGAGATAGTGGATGCATTGGTTGCAATATACCAAAATTCCCTGGACTCTGGAGAGGTCCCAGCGGATTGGAAAACCGCAAATGTAACACACCTATTTAAAAAAGGAGGGAGACAGAAAGCAGGAAACTACAGACCAGTTAGCCTAACATCTGTCATTGGGAAAATGCTGGAGTCCTTCATTAAGGAAGCAGTAGCAGGGCATTTGGAAAATCATAATGCAGTCAAGCAGAGTCAGCATGGTTTTATGAAAGGGAAATCATGTTTAACAAACTTGCTGGAGTTCTTTGAGGAGGTAACGAGCAGGGTGGACAAAGGTGAACCAGTGGATGTGGTGTATTTGGATTTCCAGAAGGCATTCGATAAGGTGCCACATAAAAGATTACTGCATAAGATAAGAGCTCACAGAATTGGGGGTAATATATTAACATGGATAGAGAATTGGCTAACTAACAGAAAGCAGAGAGTCGGGGTAAATTGGTAATTTTCCGGTTGGCAAATGGTAACTAGTGGGGTGCCACAGGGATCAGTGCTGGGGCCTCAACTATTTACAATCTACATTAATGACTTGGCTGAAGGGACCGAGTGTAATGTAGCCAAGTTTGCGGATGATACAAAGATGGGTGGGAAAGCAAGTTGTGCAGAGGACTCAAAGAATCTGCAAAGGGATATAGACAGGCTAAGCGAGTGGGCAAACATTTGGCAGATGGAGTATAATGTGGGAAAGTGCGAGGTTATACACTTTGGCAGGAAAAATAAAAAAGCAAATTATTATTTAAATGGAGAGAGATTACAAAATGCTACAGTTCAGAGGGACCTGGGGGTCCTTGTGCATGAAACACAAAAAGTTAGCATGCAGGTACAGCAAGTAATCAAAAAAGCAAATGGAATGTTGGTCTTTATTTCAAAGGGGTTGGAGTATAAAAGCAGGGAAGTCCTGCCACAACTGTACAGGGTATTGGTGCGACCACACCTGGAGTACTGCGTACAGTTTTGGTCTCCTTATTTAAGGAGGGATATACTTGCATTGGAGGCAGTTCAGAGACGATTCACTAGGTTAATTCCAGAGATGAGGGGGTTGACTTATGAGGAAAGGTTGAGCAGGTTGGGCCTATACTCATTGGAGTTTAGAAGAATGAGAGGTGATCTTATTGAAACATATAAGGTACTGAGGGGGCTCGACAAGGTAGATGCAGAGAGGATGTTTCCCCTCGTGGGGAAATCTAGAACTCGGGGGCACAGTTTTAGAATAAAGGGTCGCCCTTTTAGAACTGAGATGAGGAGGAATTTCTTCTCTCAGAGGGTCGTAAATCTGTGGAATTCTCTGCCCCAGAGAACTGTGGAGGCTGGGTCATTAAATACATTTAAGGTGGAGATAGACAGATTTTTGCAAGATAAGGGAGTGAAGGGTTATGGGGAGCGGGCAGGGAAGTGGTTTTGAGCCCAAGATCAGCCATGATCTTACTGAATGGCGGAGCAGGCTCAAGGGGCCGAATGGCCTCTTCCTGCTCCTATTTCTTATGTTCTTATGTTACTCCTACTCTGGCATTTAACCAAATAGGTTTTGAAAGTCTAAATCTGCCACATCTGCTGCATTTCCTTTCTTTATGCGTTTAGTAATTTCCTTGAAGAATTTGATTAGTCGGGCATGCATGTTGACTGCTCCTGATTAGTCCATACCTTTCTAAGAGTAGATGAAAGTTATCTTGGGCTTTCATAGCATCCTGATTATTGGCATGAGCCTAACTCCTCTTATAATTATATTTTGCTTAACCTTTTCCACTTCCTTGAACAGGTTGGAGAGTTCATCACCTTTCAGTCCTTTAATACAATTCCCATTTCCAAAGCATTTTGAGAATTTATGGTTAGTGTCTTTGCTATTTAATCACTAATCTCTTTAAGTACTTTGGAGTCTAACCAATTTAGTGCAGTTTCCTTTTTAACATTTACTATATATCAATTTGTGGTTCCTCTACATGCTTCTTTCATGTGACTTATGTGGCTCGGTGTCAAACTTTGTTTGATAACGCTCCTGTGAAGCCCCTTGACATTTCTTTTACTACGTTAAAGGCGCTATATAAATGCAAGTTGTTGTTGTTTAACACTCCTCTGGTCATTCCTTCATCTCTTTCTACTATAAGATTACCTTCCTCATCACCTTCTTTGACTATCACACTCCTGGTCGGCCTCCCACATCCCACCCTACGTAAACTTGAGGTCATCCAATACTCGGCTGCCTGTGTCCTAACTCACACCGAGTCCCGTTCACCCATCACCCCTGTGCTCACTGACCTACATTGGCTCCGGGTTAAGCAACGCCTCAATTTCAAAATTCTTATCCTTGTTTTCAAATCCCTCCATGGCCTCCTCGCCCCTCCCTATCTCTGTAATCTCCTCCAGCCCCACAACCCCCCCGAGATATCTGCGCTCCTCTAATTCTGTCCTCTTGAGCATCCCTGATTATAAGCACCCAACCATTGGTGGCCGTGCCTTTTGTTGCCTGGTCCCTAAGCTCTGGAATTCCCTGCCTAAACCTCTCCGCCTCTCTTTCCTCCTTTAAGACCCTCCTTAAAACCTACCTCTTTTACGAAGCTTTCGGTCACCGGCCCTGATATCTCCTTATGTGGCTCAGTGTCAAAAAAATGTTGTCTTAAAATACTCCTGTGAAGCACGTTGGGACATTTTACGACGTTACAGGCGCTATATAAATACAAGTTGTTGTTGTTGTTATCATCCCCTCAGTTTGATGCAGTTATAAACACATTTGCTGTTACCCTTCATACTGAGCACCAGGCAGTTTCACTCTCTCTTATTTTTCTAATCTTCCTTATTGCTTCTCTGCTTTTACTTTTTCTCCTGAGGCATAATTCCGTGATCCTGCACCCCAGGCAGTAAAACACACTGTCAGGGAGCACAAGTCAGAGAATCGGGACGACAATGAAGCCCTATCTCCAGTCACCGGATGTGTATTACAATCCTTAATTTTATTGTATGCTCCTTCTCAGAGTTGATTTCAACCTTATTTCCTTCAGTAGCCACGGAACCCCTTTACTTCTGGCCAGAATGACATTAGTCTGTACCCTCTCCATCTCATATTAAATATTATATTTTCCACTGCAGGTCTGCTATTCCTTTCTGCCAACCTTTTCCGAAAAGGTGCATTTGAGTGACATCATTACCTTGTTACGTATGTTATAATTCAATATATTGAGATGTTCTACCTGTCCAAGTCCAATGGCCCATACCCGATTTATTGCTCTCCAGGCCCTGATATGAGTGCCTTTAGCAGACAGATATGCCAGCCATGACTCTGATACCCTCTCCCTCTCAGTGTCATGCCAGTGTAGCCATTCCAAAGCACTTTACTGTCAATGAAGTACTTTTTTTGAAGTGTATTCACTGTTGTAACATAGGGAAACACGGCCGCCAATTTGCACACAGCCAAGCTCCCACAAACAGCAATGAGCTGCTTGACCAGACCATCTGTTTTTAGTGATGTTGGTTGAGGGATAAATATTGGCCCCAGGACACCGGGAAAACTCCCCAGCTCTTCTTCGAAAAGTGTCTTCGAATCTTTTACTTCTACCTGAGAGAGCAGGCGGATTGCTGTGCGTAAATGAAGCTATTGTTTTTCATGTACGAATACGTTGGCCATTTACCTCACTGACCCGTATTCTTTATTGTCAACCTCAGTTATTCTCCTCAGCTATTCAGTTGTATTCTAATAAATAAGCAATGAAATGGTACTTGTCATTCTTCGCTCCTGTCAGTAAAAAGAACATGTGAGGAATTAAATACTATTATTGGTTAAATGAAAACCTGTACTATCTCTGGTAGGATTGATAGTCCTGGCTTTCATTAGTTGCACATTGCAAACTATAAGTAAACACTTCACCACAACTAAGAACTTCCACATCTTTTACCTTCAGTAAAAGTTACTGTACTTATTAAAATTCCAAGTGATATATTACATTTGACAATAACTGCAGAGCAGGCTCAAAGGACTGTATGGCCTACTCCTCCTCCTATTTCTTATGATCTTACAATACATTGTTATAAAAAGAGATTTGTATTGACAGTGCACTTGGAGAGTTGGTTTCATTTACTAGGGAAAGAAGTTCAAGACTGGTGATCTGATCAAGTGTCCGGAATTCTATTGAACTGGAAGTATTGCCACCTGAACTAATCAAGGTTACCTCTCCGTGGCATTAAATGATACGCATCGCTGTTTTTTAATATACTGCATTATAAATATAATGAGGTCTCAGATATTCCAACATAAGTTGGTGAATTCTAAAACACCCTTGCTCTGTTTTTTTAAAATTGCAGATTAATTTATGTCGATATCTCTAATGAAAGATGTTGTTTTGCAATCACTTTTCTTCCTGTGTGCCCAGCTTTTCTGGTTCCATTTACAACACAGTGCTGAGATCTGCAATCGATCTTCCTATTGACATGGTGGATTCTAGTCTGCAGTGAATGATCCAACAGCTTTAGTACTAGAATAGGGGATAGAGAGCTAATTAAAACACAAGGCAAAAGTGTGCGTTATGATTAGTTCATAGTTCCCATCCCGTCAGACAGCCTCCTGAGTCATTCACAATAACCATTAACACAGCACATGCTACAGGGTGAGGCATTCTCCAATGTATTAGTTTCCAAAATACAGCACAGCCGCATCTGGCACACGTACAAGTGGAATAAATTTTCCATTCATGAAATAATGCTGTTACATATACAGATGTGTCGACACTGCGGAACTTTTGACAGCAATTGTCTTTAAATAGAAGGGGAGTGGTTACATTGGGAAGGGGCGAGGCAGCTTTGGGGAAGTAATTGAGCTGACCGCAGTAAGAATAGTAGTGATGGAAAATGGAGAGTAGTGGTGCCATCTAAGGGGAAGTGGTGGCAATGCCTTCAGTGATTTCACTGGTATCATTGAATAAATGATAGCCTGTGGATATGATTGGCATGAGGGAACGCCTTCTAGTATGAGGGAGTTCTTTAAAAGCTATTACATTCCTGGAATCTTGTTCCAAATAAATATTTTTTTCTATTCATAATGAAGATTTTTGAAGGGTTCCTCTGTCCGTTATTTGTTGTGAATTCACACCCAATTTATTAATAACATTTCTTTACAAAGAGTGAACAGGGGAAACCTCTTGCTTTGTATTTAAGATGTTACTTTGGGGGCTAAATTGGATAGTCCCCGAAAACGGGCACGGGGATCGCAATGATCCCATTAAATAGCGCTGGTGGGGGATCCTTCCTGCCGCTTAACACGTGTTCAGCTGTGCGAGGTTAAGAGAGGGTGTCAGCTGGAGGGCTGAGCTCCAAATGGCAGCGCTGTTACGCACTGATTGACGTCATGATCTGCCTGCTCGGCATACTTCTGGCAGGCGTTAGCTGCACGCGCACTAACGCCCTTACCAATATGGCGTCCGCCGCGATTCGTGGAAGAATTGCGCACATGCACATCCAATGTCATTTTGGTCCCCGAACAGCACCCGAAGCACCCAAACAACGAGCGGTACTGAAGCCAATTTCACTCCCCCTAGTGTTTTGCTACTTTTCACTGACTATTTGAGGGGCAATTCCTTCTGCGTGATAGATGTAGCAAAATTGTAAACACATTTATAAAGACTGGGTTGATAATTTCACTGCGCATAACAGAGGTTGGAATTTATCCTCAGGAAGTTAATTGTTTGGCTCTTTTATGTTGACTTTTTATTGATTTTTTTATTGTAAATATGTTGAACTGGAATTAATAACCGATGTTCAACCAAGCTGAACCTTAGATTTTAGTCAGATGTAATTAAGGATAGAGTGACTGAACATCGTGAACATTTTCAGCTGATCAGAGAGAGCCAGCATGGATTTGTGAAAGGTAGGTCATGCCTGACAAACCTGTTGAATCTTTTGAGGAGGTGACTAAAGTAGTGGACAGGAGAATGTCTATGGATGTTATTTATGTTTGGACTTCCAGAAGGCATTTGATAAAGTCCTTCATAAGTGATGGTTATTTAAGGTTAAAGCTCATGGAATTGAGGGCAAATTATTGACCTGGTTAGAAATTGGCTGAGCGGCAGGTGAACATATGGCCAGAATTTTCCGGGGTGGTAGCGGGCGCGATCGGTGGCAGGTCAGGTGGGAAAGTTGTTATTTATGACAGCGGGTTGAGAACCTGCTGTCATCTCACTCCCACGCACCTTTCCCCCAGGTGCGTCTGTCATCACGGAGCCGACCCGACCGGCAGCGGCAGGCGACCCAATTGAGATGATGATTGTAAAGTCTGTGGGTTATATGGTGAATTAATACACAGACTACAAGAGTAACTTTAACAGGACTTTACTATTCGAAGGTCAGGGCGAATCTGCCCAATAAATCCTTACACAGCACTTATATACCGGTGTGGTCACCACCCGTATTACAGTATACAGCAGCCAAGATAAAGTAGTGCAACACCTAAAATAGTTCTCTTAAAGGTGGACGGTTACATACAATAGTTCTCTTAAAGGTAGAACAGTTACATACACTACAATCCTCCCTTTTTAGCTTACAACATACTTATTCCCCATTAAACATAACATCATAACATCTATCCAACTTCATTTAAAAACAGTTCACAGATGTAGTCTCTGCGGAAAACAGTTCACAGATGTAGTCTCTGTGGAAAACAGTTCACAGATTCAGTCTCTGCGGAAAACAGTTCACAGATTCAGTCTCTGTGGAGGCGCCTCCTGTGCTTCTTGTCTCGGTCCGGACAACACCTCGGTGGTGTAGCAGTTTCCTGTGGTGTAGTCGGTTCACGTTGCTGGAATGACTCATCCAATAGTCCTTCACTGGACTTAACAGCTTGAACTTCCGTCACTTCTGAACCAGCATTGTTGACTTCTAAAAGCTTGAGTACCTTGGGAAGTTTTTCTACTTCCAAACTGATTTGGCTCCGTTCGGAGGGACCACGTGCGTGATCTGGTAGAGGTGATAATGGTTCAGATGGGACATCTTCTTCTGTTTCGTCTTTTCCTTTCCTGCTTCTTGGAGACTCTCTGTGCTCCGCTGCCAGCCGCATGCACAGTTCCTCCTCCTCTTTCTCCTGTTGCCTTAGCAGCGCCACCATCTCCCGGTGTTTCTTAGACTTTTTGTGATTCTTCAGGGTTTGTGCATTTCGGAAGATTTCCCCACAAGCTGGGCAGAACAGGTCATCGTTATATTCGGTGTCGTTCAACAGGACATGGTAATAATCGGTGTCATCCTGAGCTAGGCCAGCGAGAGGGTCTTTGATTTCCTCCATGCCCAGCTGGACGTTAGCCAGCTTTTGTTCCAAGTCCCGACATCTCTCCTGAAGAGACTTCTTCATGTGTTCAGCTTCCTCCAGCTTTTTCTGGGCTTCCTGCAAGTCTTTTATTAATGACCTCATTCGTGATTTCAATGCTTCAACTTCCTTCGGAGATTGATTGATCGTACTATTCAATCCCTCTACTGGAGCAGCTGTTTCAGCATTTTGTTGTTCGACATTGACGTGAGTCAGCGTACTTTTGGCATCCAAGGGTTGCTCTGCTGCCATCTTCTCAGTCTGTGTTGCAACCTCAGCTATTTCAATAACTTTTGAGAGCTCCGAACCCCTTTCCTTTGAAGATTGAAGCTCGTGTTCAAATTGTTCCCATTTCAGAGTCTTGTCCCTCAGCATATGAAGGAGTTGGCCGACCGTTAACTCTTCTGACCTCATCCGTTTCCCAGTAGCTGCAGGGCTGTTTATAACCTTGCCCTGGGGCTCCTTTGCTGTTTCTACTTCGCCATCATCCGCAGCCTCCCCCATTCGAATTTCCACAAATGAATCGTCCGGTGATGCTGCACCCAACTTCAGTAGGAGCTCGGAATTCATGGCGACCAACTCAGCCTTTTCTGCCTGCAATCTGCTAACAAGCGCCTTCAGTTGCTGAACATCTTGCTCCACCAGATTAGAGCACGCACCTTCAGAAACCGAATCAGCTTTGATTCGTTTGGCCTCCTTGCGCAGACGGTTTGTGTGCTCCTGCTCCCTTTTCTCCCTCAGCTGTTTCTGTTGTCTTTCCAGATTCTCCCACTCTGTGTCAAAGAACGTTTTCATTGCTTTTATCTCTTGCTCGAGACGGCAACTCAATTGTTCTAATTGCTGTTGTAATTTGAAATGGAGTTGAGTTCGAGCCCGGTGTTCCTCAGACTTGTGCATGTCTGTAAACTGGACAGACTCAGAATTCTCTGCCAAACTATGTTGTTGTTGTTCAGTGGAATTCTGTTCTGAAACTTTGTTCTCCTTTGAAGCATCAGTATTTATGCACTCCTTTGTTTTTCCAAACTTAGTCAGCAAGTCCATTTTAGACTTGTCTTTCGCACCTGGGCTGGTCTTGTCATCATCCGTTTCAGAGTCTGAGCTGATTGTCTTCACCGAGTTCTCACTCGTTATTGCTTTTAGGTAGTGCCATTCCATGTTTATTTCCCTGATCCACTCCCGTCCCAGAAGTGGTGGACCTCCCTCAGGTAGTACATATAAGTCCATTCCTTGGTGTTCTTTGCCCCTGTCTCTCACCTGGACTTGTATCTTTCCCATGGGGTATACTTTATGCCCCGTGTATGTCTGCAATACGATCTTGGTATCTCTCAAGGGTATATGTGAGAATAGCCGGTTGTAATCCCTTCGATTTATGACTGATAGGGCTGATCCTGTGTCCAATTCCATTTTCACTTGGACTCCGGCTACTTTTAGTGTGACCCAGATAGTTTGTAGGTCAGCTTCCTTACTCGCATTGTGAATTCTCAGACTACCCAGTTCCTGGCCGTTCGGGTCTGAATCCGAATTCTGTTCATCTGAACTCTTCTCAGCCACCTTGTGTACCTTGCTGTACTTTTCCTGCGGTGACTTTTTTCTGTTGTTGGTCTTCTTTCCTGACCGGCATACTTTAGCTATGTGACCAAGCTTGCCACATTTTCTACATTCCTGGTTTTTAAACCAGCATTGGTTCTGGTCGTGTGTTGTCTTCCCACAACGATAACATTTTGTTGTACCCGAAGTCATTTGATCCATGCTGAGTACCGCTGCCTTCAGCTGCATTTCCGCAGTGCCTCTCGCGGCTGCTTCATGTGATGCTGCAATAAGGACAGCCTTGTCAAGTGTAAGATCGTTCTCTTCGAGCAGTCGCTTTTGTGTTCCTTCCTTCGACAGCCCGCACACGAACTTGTCTCTCAATGCCTCTGTCAGATTTTCCCCAAACTGGCAGTATTTCGCTAGTCTACGCAGTTCGACCAAATATTCTGCGTTGCTTTCCTCTTTCCGTTGCGTTCTCGCATAAAATTTGAATCGTTCCGCCAACATCAGCGGTGTGGGGTTCAAATGATCCTTCAGGACAGCAACAATATCAGCGAAAGTCTGATCCGCCGGTTTAGCTGGTGATAGAAGATGCTTCAATAGCCCGTATGTCTTCGCCCCCATTGCGTTTAATAAGGTGAGAGCTTTATCATCATCTGCTATTTTATTGGCCTCACAATATATCTCGATGCGTTCTACGTACGTGGCCCAATCTTCCACCTCGGAATCGAAGTTGTTGATGTTACCATGCTTAGGCATCTTCACTATCTTTTTGAGAACCCACAATGAATTTGTTCGTTACTTTTATTTTTTTTTCCAAAAATGGCGGTTTCCCGCGCTTGTCTTCTTCCCCGCCCACTTTCAAAATGGCGGTTTCCCGCTTCTGTCTTCTTCCCCGCCTACTGGCGGCTTCCCGCGTT
Organism: Somniosus microcephalus; assembly: GCF_052327205.1. Lineage (NCBI taxonomy): Eukaryota > Metazoa > Chordata > Chondrichthyes > Squaliformes > Somniosidae > Somniosus > Somniosus microcephalus. The sequence continues at coordinate 91,285,583 of NC_141003.1, forward strand.
CCTTCCCCTGGCGGGAGGGGTAAGCTTTCCTTCGGGCGACGACCGCTGGCTTTCGGAGTTCGCAGCCTGCGCGCCGGCTTCAGTGCGTTCCTTGTTCCCTTTTCTCGGCCGGCAACCGGCGCTGGGGACAACCCGTTGGCGGCGAACAGTTCCAGCCGCTGGGCGGAATCTCGCTCGGTCTCCCTCGCTCGGTCCCGTTCCCCCTTCACTCGGGCTCTGTCTCTCCCTCAGCGGCTTCCAATCGCGCCTCCCAGCCCTCTCGCAGTCCGGTCCTTTCCTCCCCCGGCTGCGGCTGAGTTCTCCGCAGTTTTATTTATTTTTATATCTTCCCGCGCCTTACGATCCCGGTCGCAGCGCCTCGTGGCCTCGGTAGCTGCCCGGCCTTTTTCGCCGGTCGCGGTCTAGCTGTCTCACGACGCTGTTGCGTCTCCCAGCCCACTTGTAGCCCGGTCTCTCACACCGGCTGCGTTCCCGCTTGTAGCCCGGTCTCTCACACCGGCTGCGTTCCCGCTTGTACCGTGGCTTCCATGCCCTACGCTGCCCCAGTCTCAGCGCCTCTGGGCCCGACTTCTGTCCGGCTCCTTTCCCCCGACCGTGGTCGAGTTCACCGCCCTTATCCTCCGTTTCCTTTTATTTTCCCCCTACTCACAGTCAACGTGGCCGACTTGCTTCTCTTGGCTGATCGGCTCACTCACCGCCGTGGCAGAAGGGACAATAACAGCCTGTTGCTGATGGAAGGCTTCGTGTCTGAATCCTTCCTTCTTCCTTGCTCTGCAGACTCGAGTCTTCTCTCAGCAGAACGACGAGGGCGGGTGCCTCTTCTCGACGCTCGTTAACTGCTTCGGGTGTGTCGCTGCCGCAGGGTAAGATCGAACCCGTCGCCACTGTAAAGTCTGCGGGTTATATGGTGAATTAATACACAGACTACAAGAGTAACTTTAACAGGACTTTACTATTCGAAGGTCAGGGCGAATCTGCCCAATAAATCCTTACACAGCACTTATATACCGGTGTGGTCACCACCGGTGTTAAGTCTGTGGGTTGTATTATAAATAATCACAGACTCCACTGTTAACAAAATAAAACACGTCTTTACTATTCAGAGGCTCGGGCGATTCTGCCCTAGTTAACGTATCACAACCCTTATATACTGGTGTGGTCACTATCGGTATTACATAGATACATAGATACATAGAAGATAGGAGCAGGAGTAGGCCATTCGGCCCTTCGTGCCTGCTCCGCCATTTAATGAGATCATGGCTGATCCTTTAATTCAGTATCCCGTCCCCGCCTTCTCTCCGTAACCCTTAACCCCTTTTGCCCGTAGAAATATATCTAATTCCCTCTTAAATATATTTAATGAGCTGGCGTACACTGCCCTCTGTGGCAATGAGTTCCACAGGTTCACCACTCTCTGAGTGAAGAAATTCCCCCTCATCTCTGTCCTAAATGGTTTAGCCCTTATCCTTAAATTATGTCCTCTAGTTCTGTTCTCACCCGCCAAGGGAAACATTCCTTCTGCATCCAGTCTGTCTAGACCTGTCAGAATTTTATACACTTCTATGAGGTCCCCTCTCAATCTTCTAAACTCCAGTGTGTACATCCCTAAACTACATAGTCTCTCCTCATAGGTCATTCCCGCCATTCCTGGTATCAGCCTGGTGAATCGCCGCTGCACCCCCTCCATGGCAAGAACATCCTTCCTCAGATGAGGCGACCAAAACTGTACACAGTACTCGAGGTGTGGTCTCACCAGTGCCCTGTACAGCTGCAGCAAGGTATCCCTGTTCCTGTATTCTAACCCTTTTGCTATGAAGGCCAGCATACCGTTTGCCTTCTTGACCGCCTGTTGCACCTGCATGCTCGCCTTCAGTGACTGGTGTACAAGAACACCCAGGTCTCTCTGTACTTCCCCCTCTCCCAATCTATTGCCATTTAAATAATAATTTGCCCTCCCGTTCCTGCACCCAAGGTGGATAACTTCGCACTTGTCCACATTATAGTGCATCTGCCATTTATCCGCCCAATCGCCCAGTCTGTCCAAATCGCTCTGGAGCTTCCTGGTCTCTTCCTCTGAGCCCACCCCACCTCCTAGTTTAGTGTCGTCTGCAAATTTGGAAATGCTGCATCCGACTCCCTGATCCAGGTCATTAATGTAAATTGTGAACAGCTGGGGGCCCAGGACAGATCCCTGTGGTACCCCACTTGTTACTGCCTGCCATTCAGAAAATGAGCCGTTTATTCCAACTCTCTGTTTTCTATCTGACAGCCAGTTCCCTATCCACGCCAAAACTTTCCCCTTTATCCCATGAGCCTCAATTTTCCATGCTAATCTTTTATGTGGGACCTTATCGAAGGCCTTTTGGAAGTCCAGGTACACCACATCTACTGGCTCTCCCCCATCTATTCTACCAGTTACTCCCTCAAAAAATTCCAATAGATTAGTCAAGCACGATTTACCCTTTGTAAATCCATGTTGACTCTGTCCTATCCTGTCCCCATTTGCTAAGTGCTCCGCTATTTCATCCTTAATGATGGACTCCAGCATTTTGCCCACAACTGATGTAAGGCTTACAGGTCTGTAATTACCTGCTTTTTCCCTACCCCCCTTTTTGAATAGTGGGGTAACGTTAGCTACCCTCCAATCCATCGGCACTGTTCCCGAGTCTAATGAATTCTGAAAAATCATCCTTAGTGCATCCGCTATCTCTAGGGCCACCTCCTTCAGTACCCTAGGATGCATGTTATCAGGCCCTGGGGATTTGTCCACCTTCAATCCCTTTAGCTTCCTTAACACCATATCCTTAGAGATATTGATTTGCGTCAGTTCCTCCTTTGCCAATGTCCCTATTTTTCCCGATATCCCAGGGAGGTTTTTTGTGTCTTCCTTCGTAAAGACTGACCCAAAGTATGCATTTAGTTGATCTGCCATTTCCTTATTTCCCATTATATATTCCCCCGTATCTGACTGCAATGGACCAACTTTGGTTTTCACCAGTCTTTTCCTTTTGATATATTTATAAAAGCTTTTGGAGTTAGTTTTTATATTTTCCGCCAGCTTGTTTTCGTAAGCTATTTTGCCCCTCTTGATCATGCCCTTTGCCCTCCTTTGCTCTATCTTAAACTGTTCCCAATCTTCCGCTCTGGCGCTTTTTTTGGCTATTTTATACGCCCTATCTTTGGATTTTATGCTGTCTCTAATTTCCCCTGTTATCCACGGTTGAGTCACCTTTTTAGATTTCCTTTTATGCCAGATTGGTATAAACAATTTTTGCAATTTTGTCATTCTATCTTTAAATGTTTGCCATTGTTTATCTACCTCCAGTCCTCTCAGGAACGTTGTCCAATCAGACCTACTCAGTTCCCGTCTCATGGCATCATAATTCCCCTTGTTTAAATTCAGGACCTTAGTCTCTGAGTCAATTTCTTCGCTCTCCATTTCGAGTGAGAAATCGATCATGTTATGATCGCTCTGACCCAAGGGTCCCCGTACAACAAGATTACTGATTAGTCCCTTCTCATTGCACAGTACCCAGTCCAATATAGCCTGTTCCCGAGTTGGTTCCTCGACATATTGATCCAGATAACCATCCCTTAAACACTCAAGGAATTCCTCCTCCTCATTATTTTTACTGATTAGGCTAGTCCAATCTATATGTAAGTTAAAGTCACCTATGATGACAGCTGTGCTCTTATTGCACGCTTCTCTAATTTCCCTCGTGATGCCCTCCCTAACCTCTATTTTACTATTTGGAGGCCTATATACCACTCCTATTAATGTTTTTCGCCCCTCGCTATTTCTTAGCTCCACCCATATAGATTCTGTATTAACTGAGTTAATATCCTTCCTTTCAATTGCATTTATCCCCTCTTTTACTAGCAATGCTACCCCTCCTCCCTTTCTTTTTTGTCGATCCTTCCTAAATACTGAATACCCCTGTATGTTAAGCTCCCAGCCCTGCTCACCCTGCAACCATGTTTCCGTAATCCCAATTAGATCATAATTATTAACCTCTATTTCCACAGCTAATTCATCTACCTTGTTCCTGATGCTTCTCGCATTAAGGTATAAAACCCTCAGGCTTTTTTTATGCTCACATTTTTTATGAATTAGTTTGGCCCTTTGTTTTTTGTTCCTCACCCTTTTACCATTTATTTCTGTCTGCCTTTCACTTTCCTCTATTTCACTACATAGGTTTCTAGCCCCCTGCCATACTAGTTTAAATGCTCCCGAACTGCTTTATCAAAAATTACCCCGAGAACATCAGTTCCATCTCTGCACAGGTGTAGACCGTCCCTTTTGTATAGGTCACACCTACCACAAAACTGGTTCCAATGCCTCAAAAATTTAAAACCCTCCCTCTTACACCACTGCTCAAGCCACGTATTTAGCCTAACTATCCTGTTCTCTGTACTCTTACTAGCACGTGGCACTGGTAGTAATCCAGAGATTACTACCTTCGAGGTCCTACTTTTTAGCTTGGCTCCTAACTCCCTAAATTCTACTTGTAGGACCTCTTCCCTTTTTTTAGCTACGTCGTTGGTACCAACATGTATCACGACAACTGGCTGTTCCCCCTCCCCCTCCAGAATGTTCTGCACCCGCGCCGAGACATCCTTGACCCTTGCACCAGGGAGGCAACATACCATCCTGGAGTCTCGGTCGCGACCACAGAAACCCCTATCTATTCCCCTTACAATCGAATCCCCTATTACTATAGCCCTGCCACTCTTTTTCCCTCCCTTCTTTGCAACAGAGCCAGTCATGGTGCCATGAGCCTGGCTGCTGGTGCCTTCCCCCGATGCGTCACCCCCCCCGACAACAGTACCTAAGACGGTGAACCTGTTGCTAAGGGAGACAACCCCAGGGGATTTCTGCACTACCTTCCTGCCCTTGCTCTGCCTTTTGGTCACCCATGTACTGTCTACGCTGGCCTTAACCTGCGGTGTGACCAACTCACTAAATGTGCTATCTACACCCCTCTCAGAATCGTGGATGCTCCAAAGTGAGTCCATCTGCAGCTCAAGGGCCGTCATGCGGTCCCACATGAGCTGCAGCTGGACACACTTCCCGCACACATAGTCGTCAGGGACACAGGAAGCGTCCCTGATTTCCCACATGTTACAGGAGGAGCATGACACAGGTCCGAGCTCTACTGCCATGACTTAACCCTTATATTACTTTTTAATTTTCTAGTTTTAGTTTATTTATCGACTTTTGTTTTCCCGAAGCTTACTTAGACCAATGTATACTGTACTCCTCTTATTCCTTTTTAAACTAACCAAATCCCACTAGTTTTGGTTTTACTTTCTAGGAAGGTTTGAGGAAAGTACTTACCAGTTAGTCTTACCTCCCTGGTCTTTCGCTGACTTCCCGGTCTTGTGTCCCCTTGGTCCTACGCCGACTTCCCGCTCCTCCCGGTTCCTGCCCTGCTGAAAAGAAACTGAGACCAAAAAATTTGTGACCTCTGTTTTTAGACAGCTGCTAAAAGACTACTAGGTTAGAGGAGGAGGGTGGGTGGGGTTTCCTACTCTGTAGGAACTCGGGTTTAAGCCACCACCCTCCTTAAATACCTTTCACCTGGGTGCTTCCCACCAGGTCCGCTTCTGAAAAAAAGCTCACGAGCTGGACTTCCGCCTCAGCTGTTTTTTTAAATGGCTTTTTAACTCTCTCCTTCCCTGAGATTGGAGATTGGTGAGGCCTACCTGGGCCTCTGGAGCCTCTTGTAGTCGCTCTGCCGCTCAGCTCCGCCTCCACCCGCTGCCGATGCCGCACTGGGGCCTACCTGGGCCTCTGGAGCCTCTTGTAGTCGCTCTGCCGCTCAGCTCCGCCTCCACCCGCTGCCGATGCCGCACTGGGGCCTACCTGGGCCTCTGGAGCCTCTTGTAGTCGCTCTGCCGCTCAGCTCCGCCTCCACCCGCTGCCGATGCCGCACTGGGGCCTACCTGGGCCTCTGGAGCCTCTTGTAGTCGCTCTGCCGCTCAGCTCCGCCTCCACCCGCTGCCGATGCCGCACTGGGGCCTACCTGGGCCTCTGGAGCCTCTTGTAGTCGCTCTGCCGCTCAGCTCCGCCTCCACCCGCTGCCGATGCCGCACTGGGGCCTACCTGGGCCTCTGGAGCCTCTTGTAGTCGCTCTGCCGCTCAGCTCCGCCTCCACCCGCTGCCGATGCCGCACTGGGGCCTACCTGGGCCTCTGGAGCCTCTTGTAGTCGCTCTGCCGCTCAGCTCCGCCTCCACCCGCTGCCGATGCCGCACTGGGGCCTACCTGGGCCTCTGGAGCCTCTTGTAGTCGCTCTGCCGCTCAGCTCCGCCTCCACCCGCTGCCGATGCCGCACTGGGGCCTACCTGGGCCTCTGGAGCCTCTTGTAGTCGCTCTGCCGCTCAGCTCCGCCTCCACCCGCTGCCGATGCCGCACTGGGGCCTACCTGGGCCTCTGGAGCCTCTTGTAGTCGCTCTGCCGCTCAGCTCCGCCTCCACCCGCTGCCGATGCCGCACTGGGGCCTACCTGGGCCTCTGGAGCCTCTTGTAGTCGCTCTGCCGCTCAGCTCCGCCTCCACCCGCTGCCGATGCCGCACTGGGGCCTACCTGGGCCTCTGGAGCCTCTTGTAGTCGCTCTGCCGCTCAGCTCCGCCTCCACCCGCTGCCGATGCCGCACTGGGGCCTACCTGGGCCTCTGGAGCCTCTTGTAGTCGCTCTGCCGCTCAGCTCCGCCTCCACCCGCTGCCGATGCCGCACTGGGGCCTACCTGGGCCTCTGGAGCCTCTTGTAGTCGCTCTGCCGCTCAGCTCCGCCTCCACCCGCTGCCGATGCCGCACTGGGGCCTACCTGGGCCTCTGGAGCCTCTTGTAGTCGCTCTGCCGCTCAGCTCCGCCTCCACCCGCTGCCGATGCCGCACTGGGGCCTACCTGGGCCTCTGGAGCCTCTTGTAGTCGCTCTGCCGCTCAGCTCCGCCTCCACCCGCTGCCGATGCCGTATACATGTATACATGAGCCAACAAATAGTGCCACACCGAAAGTAGTGCTCTTAAAGGCGAACGGTTACATTCTATAGTTCCCTTAAAGGTAAACGGTTACATACACAACACTCCTCCCTTTTTAGCTTATTACTTACAGAATCCCCTTTAAACATACAATCTTCAACTTCATATAACAGTTTACAGATATACTCTCGATGGAGTCAACGTCATATAACAGTTTACATGTTTAGTCTCTGTGGAGGTTTCCGGATCCTCTCTGGATAACGCCGAAGTGGTGTCGTCATTCCTAGCGGCCCAGTAGGGGTGCCTGGCAAAATCGATTCAGCTGGAACAACAGTGTCAGGTTCATCTGAATCCAATGTTACTAGATCAGCAGTAGGTGTTCTAGGTATTTCAGTTTCAACATTACTCGGGTCAGGTGGTGAAGTCGAGTGCTCATTTGTGGCGGACTCTATGAGCTGGTCAACATGGCGCCTTATTACATTGTCCCCAATGTTCACCGTGTACATCAACGGGCCTAGCCTTTTTTTAATAGTTCCAGGCTGCCATTTTTCTGTACGATAGTCCCGGGCCAAAACTTGTTGCCCCATCTTGAAAGACCTAGTTGCCCTGTCATTGATGTTCTGGAATTGCCGGTTCTCCACGTCCCTTCTGACATTGGGTTTAAGTAGATCCAGCCGGCATCTTAAGCGTCTGTTAAAAAACATCATTGCGGGAGTTTGATTTGTGACCGCATGTGTTGCATTTCGGTATGCCAACAAAAAACTGTCTACCTTATGTTGTAGACTTATGTCTTCATTACTCATGGCCTTTACGGCCTTCTTGAAGGTCTGGACGAACCTTTCAGCCAACCCATTGGAGGCGGGATGGTATGGGGCTGATGTGTAATGTTTAACCCCATTGCTCTTTAGGAATTTCTTGAATTCCTCGGACACAAATTGTGGTCCGTTATCGGAACAGATCTGTTCCGGCAGGCCATTCCGAGCAAACATGGTTCTTAACACCGTGATGGTTTTCTCCGTCGTGGTGGTGGTCATTTTAATTACTTCCAGCCACTTGGAGTGGGCATCTACCGCTATCAGGAACATCGAGTCCATAAATGGACCAGCAAAGTCGATGTGTACTCTTTGCCAAGGAGATGAGGGCCACTCCCATGGGTGCAGAGGAGCCGGTGGTGGTGCGTTCTGAACCCTCTGACATCCTAGGCAATTCTTGGTGATCTCCTCTATGTTCCCTTCGATGCCTGGCCACCACACAAATGCTCTCGCTAAATTCTTCATCTTTACTCCACCCAGATGTCCTTCGTGCAGCTCCTTGAGTACTTTCTTTTGGAGTTTGGGCGGAATCACCACTCTCGACCCACACATTAGGGTTCCCCGGCACACCGACAGTTGTTCTTTCCTCTGTGAGAATGCCTGCAGTGTTGGTTCGCTCTGTGCTGGCCATCCCTTCACCGTTAAGTCATAGACTCGTGAAAGAGTCGGGTCATTCCTCGTCTCCTTCTCAATCATTGAGTTTGTTATCGGCAGACATTCCACAATGGACGAGTGGAACAACTCCACTGGGTCCCCTGTACTCGCTTCTTCTACTGTCGGCAATGGTAAGCGTGATAACCCATCGGCATTTCCGTGTTTTGTTGACCTTTTGTACTCAATGTCATACTGGTGTGCCCCAAGTAAGACTGACCATCTTTGTAGCCTTTGTGCTGTCATGTTGGACACGGCCTTGTTTGGGTTAAATATGGACACCAACGGCTGGTGGTCTGTCAGCAATGTGAACCTCTTACATTGCAAGTAATGGTTGAATTTCTTCACGCCCCACACAAGACTGAGGGCCTCCCTGTCTATCTGGGCGTAATTTCGCTCCGCGGTTGTCAAAGATCGGGACGCGAAAGCCACTGGCCTTTCCGAGCCATTTGGAAGCCTGTGCGAAAGTACTGCTCCAATTCCGTACGGTGAAGCATCACACGCCAGCCAAAGGGGTAATGCTGGGTTGAAATGAGCCAACACTTCCTCGGAGGTAATCAACTCCTTGCTTCTGCGAAAAGCCTTTTTGCACTCCTCACTCCACTTCCATGGTGTCTCCTTTCGCAACAGCTCATTCAGTGGATGCAGCACCGTGGACAAATTTGGTAGGAACTTGTGGTAGTAATTGATCAACCCCAAGAATGATCTTAACTGTGACACGTTCCCTGGAGCGGGAGCCTTCACGACCGCTTCTATCTTCTCCGGTGATTTATGTAGTCCCTCGCGGTCAATGATATGACCGCAGTATGAGATTCGTTTTTGGAAAAACTCACACTTATTGCGGTTAACCCTAAGGCCATACTCCTTTAACCTGGTGAGTACCAGTTTCAAATTCATGAGGTGTTCCTCTTCATCCATTCCCGTGATTAGGATATCATCCAAATAGCACTGCGTGCTTGGAATTCCTTGTAACACCTGTTCCATGGCCCTCTGCCAAATTGCTGGTGCCGAAGCCACTCCAAAGACCAGTCTGTTATAACGGTACAAACCTCTGTGGGTATTGATAGTTAGGTATTGGCGTGACTCTTCCTCAACCTCCATCTGCAAATATGCCTGAGCTAGGTCTATCTTCGTGAAGTGTTTTCCTCCAGCCAACGAAGCGAAAATATCTTCAATCCTTGGCAGCGGGTATTGCACCGAATGAAGCACTGGGTTCACTGTGATCTTGAAATCCCCGCAGATACGGACCTTCCCCGGTCCCCCTGGCTTACTACTTGGTGAGGATTTCATGACGGGTACAATGGGTGTGGCCCACTCACTGTAGTCTACTTTTGACAGAACCCCTGATCGTTCAAGTTCTTCTAGTTCTGCCTCCACTGCTGGTCGTATTGCATACGGTACCGACCTGGCCTTACAAAACTTTGGGCTTGCATGTTCTGCAATCTTAACCCTTGCTTTAATACCTCGCAGCTTACCCAGCCCTTGTTGGAATACTTCTTTCGCTTCATCTAATATTCGGGACAACCGTTCAGATTTGACGTCCTCTTTCTCGTGCTCCACCGACATGGCGTTTAGCTCATGCCAATCCATCTTTATTTTTCGGATCCACTCCCGTCCTAGAAGTGGTGGACCTCCCTCAGGCAGTACATACAGATCCAGACGGCGGTAATTTTTGTCTTTGTATCGCACATTAACTCCTGCCTTCCCAATAGGGAATACTTTGTGTCCCGTGTATGTCTGTAGTACTAATTCTGTATTCCGTAGTGGAATATGTTTGAAAAACTTTTTATAGTCATGCTTATTCATGACCGTCAATGCCGATCCCGTGTCTACTTCCATTTTGACTTTGGCCTTTTCAATCCGCAGCGTCATCCAAATGGTTTGTCTGTCAGCTTCGTTGTTCACGTTGTGAATTTTTAGACTGTCCAGTCCCTTGTATTTGAAGTGTGAGTCGGACTTTTGTTCCCTTGGACTCTTCTTGTACCCTTTTTTTGCGGACTCCCTCTTGTTGTCCGTCATTCTTGACCGGCATACTTTTGCTATGTGCCCGATCCTGCCACATTTCCTACATTCTTGGTTCTTAAACCAGCACTGATTCTGGTCGTGCGTTGTCTTTCCACAACGGTAGCATTTGGAAGTGCTTGCAGTAATTTGATCCTTCAGCACTGCTACGATCTCTTCGAAGGTCTGGTCCACTGGTTTAACTGGTGCTATTAGATGTTTCAAGAGCCCGTATGTTTTTGCTCCCATCGAATTTAACAAAGTTATTGCCTTGGCGTATATGGCTACGCAATATATTCCTATGCGTTCCCCATACGTGGCCCTGTCTTCTATTTCAGCATTAAAATCATTAATATTTCCTCGCTTAGGCATCTTCTTCTCTTTCCGAGAACAGCACAAGTATTTCTTTACTTATTATTAATTTTCTTCTCTTCTTGAGAACACCACAAGTATTGCTTTACTTATTTCTTGTTTCTGAAAATTCTAATTAATTTTCTAAGATGGCGGTTTCCCGCTTCTGCCTTCTTCCCCAGCGGTTTTCCCACGAAAAATGGCGGCTTTCCCGCGCTTCTCGCTCTCCCCGCCCACTTCAGTGGCGGTTTTCCCGTGCTTGACGGTCTTCACCCGTCCCCCGACGCTGTCTTTCAGCCCGAGTGCGGCCCTTATCAGCGGATGCGATCGATGGCCCGGCTGCCCTCGCACTTGAAAGTGGCCCCCGGCCTCTGGCTCACCCGCTCGTGCGGCTCTTGCTCGCTCCCTCCCGGGCTCTGGCTTACCCGCTCGCGCGTTTCACCGCGTCTCTTATCAGGGATTGCGATCGCCCTTATCTCCCGATCGGTGGCCCTGTCTTTGCAGCCAACGCTGCGGCTTACCCACGAGGTTATGGAGGCTTCAGGGTCCTAATGCCTGTCGCTTCCAGCCTGTCGGTTCCAGACTGGTGAGGATTGAAACCTCTCTTCAACGTCCTGTCTTCGGACGAAGCCGCCGTGGAACAACTGCCGCAGGGTTCGAATCCTGACTCGTCGCCAATGTTAAGTCTGTGGGTTGTATTATAAATAATCACAGACTCCACTGTTAACAAAATAAAACACGTCTTTACTATTCAGAGGCTCGGGCGATTCTGCCCTAGTTAACGTATCACAACCCTTATATACTGGTGTGGTCACTATCGGTATTACAGTATACATGAGCCAACAAATAGTGCCACACCGAAAGTAGTGCTCTTAAAGGCGAACGGTTACATTCTATAGTTCCCTTAAAGGTAAACGGTTACATACACAACAACCGGTATTACAGTATACAGCAGCCAAGATAAAGTAGTGCAACACCTAAAATAGTTCTCTTAAAGGTGGACGGTTACATACAATAGTTCTCTTAAAGGTAGAACGGTTACATACACTACAATGATCAGGTAGTTTACAGGCACGTAAGAGCCTTTTTTGACTTACTTTTTAAATTTCCCTGCATGGCCACGGGATTCACGCAGCTCAGGAACCACGTCTGTCAACCTGAGGCGGGAGTTCAGTGGCCATTGCTCCAGCTGATTACTTGACAGCATCAAATGTACTGTAACAGCTTCCACCTGACAGATTATCACTTTCCTCAGGCAGAAGCTGTTGCTCAGTCCATTTCCAGCACAGATTTAACTTTCTGCAGGCTGCAAGTGCATCCAGCAAAGTTTCAATCCAGTGTCACCTCATTGGAAGAACTCTCTCACCATTGACAGAATGCTTCTGTCATCTCTACTTCACCTGCCATTTATTCCATCTACATGGGTGTCCTTTATACTGTCTCACCTTGGTTCTCAGAATCGGGCCACGATGAGCCCCAACACTAGCAGCACCAACAACAACACCAATTTTCTCCGCCATCACCTGATGCTGCACAGGACACAGGACATCAGCAACTGACCACATTGCTGCCCGGGAGGCCAGGGATGGCCTCATCATGGCCAGATTTAGTTAACTTTATGCTGTACACCCATATGGCTGGCACATGATGTGCCAGGTTGGCACCATCCCACACCAACTCCATAAAACATCCCTACAATGTCCAAGCCATTCCTTTCATATCCATAACCATTGCGGAGGGTAACGTTATGTCTCACCATTCACTGCAACTCTCTAAACTACTTCCAAAGGTGCACACAAAGTGTTGAAAATAAGGTTTCAGTGTTTGGCACCACATTAACAGAAGCTTTACATAAACATTGGATAAAACACCCAAGTGCCTACCCTTGTGTGTTGTTAGTTGGTATGATTGGACTAGGATGAGGGCGAGTGTGAGGGGTGGCTAGTGAAATGGGGATGTGATAATGTAGATAGAGAGGGATGGGTGGAGGTGCAAGGTAAGTTGGTGTGAGTAAGGGTGTGCAGGAGTAGGGTAGGGAAGGCAGAGTGATAGGGATGTGATGAGAGGCACAGCAGGATGAGCTTGAGTGTGGCTTTGTACTAACATTTCATGATCTAATGAGATCATTGAAATGTTTGCAGCACTGCACCCAGGTCCTCCTGACCACATCCCTGCTTGTGACCTCCTCTGCTATCTGCAATCAGGCTGTCTTGGAATCCTGGGGAGGTTTCTTTCGCCCATCGAATTCCAAAGATTCACCACCCTCTAAGTGACAAAATTTCTCCTCATCTGAGTCCTAAATAGTCGACCCCTTATTCTGAGACTGTGACCCCTGGTTTTAGACTCCCCAGCCAACCTCTCAGCATCTACCCTGTCAAGCCCTGTAAGAATTTTTTATGTTTCAGTGAGATCACCTCTCATTCTTCTAAACTCGAGAGAATATAGGCCTAGTCTACTCAATCTCTCCTCATAGGACAACCTCCCCATCCCAGGAACCAGTCTGGTGAACCTTCGTCGCACTCCCTCTATAGCAAGTATATCCTTCCTTAGGTAAGGAGACCAAAACTGTCCACAATACTCCAGGTATGGTCTCACCAGGGCCCTATATAATTGCAGTAAGATGTCTTTAATCTTATACTCTCATCCTCTTGTAATAAAGGCCAACATACTATTTGCTTTCCTAATTGCTTGCTATATCTGCATGTTAACTTTCAGTGATTTGTGTACAAGGACACCCAGGTCCCTCTGAACACTAGCATTGCCCAATCTCTCACCATTTAAAAAATACTTTGCTTTTCTAGTTTTCCTACCAAAGTGGATAACTTCACATTTCTCCACATTATATTCCATTTGCCATGTTCTTGCCCATTCACTTAGCTTGTCGATATCCCCTTGAAGCCTCTTTGCATTCTCCTCACAACTTACATTCCCACCCAGCTTTGTATCATCAGCAAACTTGGATATATTACATTTGGTCTCCTCATCCAAATCATTGATAAGATTGTGAATAGCTGAGGCCCAAGCACTGATCCTTGCGGTACCCCACTAGTTACAGCCTGCCAACCCGAAAATTACCCGTTTATTCCTACTCTCTGTTTTCTGTCTGTTAACCAATCCTCAATCCATGCTAGTATCTTACCCCCAATTGCATGAGACCTAATTTTGTCTAATAACCTCTTGTGTGGCACCTTATCGAATGCCTTCTGAAAACCCAAATACACCACATCCACTGGTTCCCCCTTATCTATTCTGCTAGTTACAACCTCAAAAAACTCTATCAGATTTGTCAGACATGATTTCCCTTTCATAAATCCATGTTGACTCTGCTTAATCCTATTATTATTTTCTAAGTACCCTGGTACCACATCCTTAATAATAAATTCTAGCATTTCCCCTACTACTGATGTCAGGCTAACTGGTCTGTAGTTCCCCATTTTCTCTGTCCCTCCTTTCTTAAATAGTGGGGTTACATTTGCTACCTTCCAATCCACGGGAACTGTTCTCGAATCTATGGAATTTTGGAAAATGACAACCAATGCATTCACTATCTCTATAGCCACCTCTTTCAAAACCCTAGGATGTAGGCCATCAGGTCCAGAGGATTTATTGGCTTTCAGTCCCACTAATTTCTCCAGTTCTATTTTTTTACTAATACTAATTTCTTTCAGTTCCTCATTCTCGCTGGACCCTTGGTTCTCCACTATTTCCGTGAGGTTTTTTGCGTCTTCTTCCATGAAGACAGACACAATGGTGGGGGGGTGGGGATATTGCCAGTGCTCAGGGGGTGGGTTTGGAGGCGGGACCGTTGGCAAAATGGTAAAAAATGGGAGCGGGTCCTGAACCCGCTCCCAACCTGCCTCCAAACGATCTTCCCAGGAGGCAGGGCCCTGATTCGCGCAGGGACACATCTCCTAGCGGCGGGAAGGGGATTAGAGCCCATTAACTGCCTGTTAACAGGTAGTTAACTGGTAGTTAACAGGCAGTTAAGAGGCTTTTTCCTATTTTGCGCCTGCTGCTGCGGGTTTCCTGACATCGGGAAACCCCGCCAGGGTAAGTGAGGTGAGCTGTGGGTCTGTTGTACTGTAACTGTAAAAATGACAGATGCAGAGGTAGTGTGAAGGCTGCAATGGGACACTGGTAAGTGTGACAGGTGAGAGAATGTTGGGGAATTTTTTTTTACTGTGGTTTGTTGCTTCTGCAGGTGACAAGCTGTGATGTGTTTGTGTAGCCTCATCTCATCGGGAGAAGTGACAGATGGCTTCTGCAATCTCACATGCAGCTGCCATCTGTTTCATCCTAAGGAGAGAGTCATTGGAGAGCCTGGGTGCAAGGGCTCACCTTTGGACAGTGATTGTCAGTGTTTGACAGCACCTCAATGCTGTCAAACACTCAATTCATCTGTCAAAAAATTATGGGGCCTGTCACTTTAACAAAACCGGCAGATGAAGCGTCATGCACTGACGTCATCTGACGGCTTTCCCTTAATTGGCCGGCAAGCCCGCAGGGACCCACATTTACTTTTGTTAATCTTTTCCTTTTTACATACCTATAGAAGCTTTTACAGTCTGTTTTTATGTCCCTCACTAGTTTACTCTCATACTCTGTTTTCCCTTTCTTTATCAATTTCTTGGTCCTCCTTTGCTGAATTCTAAAATCCTCCTGATCCTCAGGCTTACTACTCTTTTTAGCAACATTATAAGCCTCTTCCTTTGATCAAATACTATATTTAACTTCTCTTGTTAGCCACTGTTGGACCACTTTTCCTGTGGGGTTTATGTGCCTTAAAGGAATGTATATTTATTGTAAATTATGTATTAATTCTTTAAATACTAGCCATTGCTTCTCTACCATTATACCTTTTAATGTAATTTCCCAATCTACCTCAGCCAACTCTCCCTTCATACGTAGTTTGCTTTGTTTAGATTTAGGACCCTAGTTTCGGATTTAACTAAATCACTTTCAAACTCAATATAAAATTCTATCATATTATGGTCACTCTCCCTAAAGGCCCCTTTACTACAAGGTTATTAATTAACCCTTTCTCGTTGCACAATACTAGATCTAAAATAGCCTGATCCCTAGTTGGTTCCTCAACATACTGATCTAGAAAACTATCTTGCATACATTCCATGAATTCATCCTCCACACTATTACTGCAAATTTGGTTTGCCCAGTCTATATGTAAATTAAAGACCCCATGATTACTGTATTACCCTTGTTACATGCGCCTCTAATTTCCTGATTTATACTCTGCCCTACATTACAACTACTGTTTGGGGGGCCTATAAACAACTCCCACCAATGTTTTCTGCCCCTTGCTGTTTCTTAGCTCCACCCAAACTGATTCTACTTCTTGATTTTCGGAGCTAAGATCCTTTCTCTCGACTGTCTTTATCCCATTCCTTTATTATCAGGGCTACCCCTCCTTCTTTTCCATTTTGCCTATCCCTTCTAAAAGTTAAGTATCCTGGAATATTTAGTTCCCAACCTTGGCCACTTTGCAACCACGTCTCTGTTATAGCTATTAGATCAAACCTATTCATTTCTAACTGCGCTATTAATTCATCTATTTTGTTGCGAATGCTTCGTGCTTTCACATATAAGAAGGAGGGTTTTAAATTTTTGAGGCATTGGAACCAGTTTTGTGGTAGGTGTGACCTATACAAAAGGGACGGTCTACACCTGTGCAGAGATGGAACTGATGTTCTCGGGGTAATTTTTGATAAAGCAGTTCGGGAGCATTTAAACTAGTATGGCAGGGGGCTAGAAACCTATGTAGTGAAATAGAGGAAAGTGAAAGGCAGACAGAAATAAATGGTAAAAGGGTGAGGAACAAAAAACAAAGGGCCAAACTAATTCATAAAAAATGTGAGCATAAAAAAAGCCTGAGGGTTTTATACCTTAATGCGAGAAGCATCAGGAACAAGGTAGATGAATTAGCTGTGGAAATAGAGGTTAATAATTATGATCTAATTGGGATTACGGAAACATGGTTGCAGGGTGAGCAGGGCTGGGAGCTTAACATACAGGGGTATTCAGTATTTAGGAAGGATCGACAAAAAAGAAAGGGAGGAGGGGTAGCATTGCTAGTAAAAGAGGGGATAAATGCAATTGAAAGGAAGGATATTAACTCAGTTAATACAGAATCTATATGGGTGGAGCTAAGAAATAGCGAGGGGCGAAAAACATTAATAGGAGTGGTATATAGGCCTCCAAATAGTAAAATAGAGGTTAGGGAGGGCATCACGAGGGAAATTAGAGAAGCGTGCAATAAGAGCACAGCTGTCATCATAGGTGACTTTAACTTACATATAGATTGGACTAGCCTAATCAGTAAAAATAATGAGGAGGAGGAATTCCTTGAGTGTTTAAGGGATGGTTATCTGGATCAATATGTCGAGGAACCAACTCGGGAACAGGCTATATTGGACTGGGTACTGTGCAATGAGAAGGGACTAATCAGTAATCTTGTTGTACGGGGACCCTTGGGTCAGAGCGATCATAACATGATCGATTTCTCACTCGAAATGGAGAGCGAAGAAATTGACTCAGAGACTAAGGTCCTGAATTTAAACAAGGGGAATTATGATGCCATGAGACGGGAACTGAGTAGGTCTGATTGGACAACGTTCCTGAGAGGACTGGAGGTAGATAAACAATGGCAAACATTTAAAGATAGAATGACAAAATTGCAAAAATTGTTTATACCAATCTGGCATAAAAGGAAATCTAAAAAGGTGACTCAACCGTGGATAACAGGGGAAATTAGAGACAGCATAAAATCCAAAGATAGGGCGTATAAAATAGCCAAAAAAAGCGCCAGAGCGGAAGATTGGGAACAGTTTAAGATAGAGCAAAGGAGGGCAAAGGGCATGATCAAGAGGGGCAAAATAGCTTACGAAAACAAGCTGGCGGAAAATATAAAAACTAACTCCAAAAGCTTTTATAAATATATCAAAAGGAAAAGACTGGTGAAAACCAAAGTTGGTCCATTGCAGTCAGATACGGGGGAATATATAATGGGAAATAAGGAAATGGCAGATCAACTAAATGCATACTTTGGGTCAGTCTTTACGAAGGAAGACACAAAAAACCTCCCTGGGATATCGGGAAAAATAGGGACATTGGCAAAGGAGGAACTGACGCAAATCAATATCTCTAAGGATATGGTGTTAAGGAAGCTAAAGGGATTGAAGGTGGACAAATCCCCAGGGCCTGATAACATGCATCCTAGGGTACTGAAGGAGGTGGCCCTAGAGATAGCGGATGCACTAAGGATGATTTTTCAGAATTCATTAGACTCGGGAACAGTGCCGATGGATTGGAGGGTAGCTAACGTTACCCCACTATTCAAAAAGGGGGGTAGGGAAAAAGCAGGTAATTACAGACCTGTAAGCCTTACATCAGTTGTGGGCAAAATGCTGGAGTCCATCATTAAGGATGAAATAGCGGAGCACTTAGCAAATGGGGACAGGATAGGACAGAGTCAACATGGATTTACAAAGGGTAAATCGTGCTTGACTAATCTATTGGAATTTTTTGAGGGAGTAACTGGTAGAATAGATGGGGGAGAGCCAGTAGATGTGGTGTACCTGGACTTCCAAAAGGCCTTCGATAAGGTCCCACATAAAAGATTAGCATGGAAAATTGAGGCTCATGGGATAAAGGGGAAAGTTTTGGCGTGGATAGGGAACTGGCTGTCAGATAGAAAACAGAGAGTTGGAATAAACGGCTCATTTTCTGAATGGCAGGCAGTAACAAGTGGGGTACCACAGGGATCTGTCCTGGGCCCCCAGCTGTTCACAATTTACATTAATGACCTGGATCAGGGAGTCGGATGCAGCATTTCCAAATTTGCAGACGACACTAAACTAGGAGGTGGGGTGGGCTCAGAGGAAGAGACCAGGAAGCTCCAGAGCGATTTGGACAGACTGGGCGATTGGGCGGATAAATGGCAGATGCACTATAATGTGGACAAGTGCGAAGTTATCCACCTTGGGTGCAGGAACGGGAGGGCAAATTATTATTTAAATGGCAATAGATTGGGAGAGGGGGAAGTACAGAGAGACCTGGGTGTTCTTGTACACCAGTCACTGAAGGCGAGCATGCAGGTGCAACAGGCGGTCAAGAAGGCAAACGGTATGCTGGCCTTCATAGCAAAAGGGTTAGAATACAGGAACAGGGATACCTTGCTGCAGCTGTACAGGGCACTGGTGAGACCACACCTCGAGTACTGTGTACAGTTTTGGTCGCCTCATCTGAGGAAGGATGTTCTTGCCATGGAGGGGGTGCAGCGGCGATTCACCAGGCTGATACCAGGAATGGCGGGAATGACCTATGAGGAGAGACTATGTAGTTTAGGGATGTACACACTGGAGTTTAGAAGATTGAGAGGGGACCTCATAGAAGTGTATAAAATTCTGACAGGTCTAGACAGACTGGATGCAGAAGGAATGTTTCCCTTGGCGGGTGAGAACAGAACTAGAGGACATAATTTAAGGATAAGGGCTAAACCATTTAGGACAGAGATGAGGGGGAATTTCTTCACTCAGAGAGTGGTGAACCTGTGGAACTCATTGCCACAGAGGGCAGTGTACGCCAGCTCATTAAATATATTTAAGAGGGAATTAGATATATTTCTACGGGCAAAAGGGGTTAAGGGTTACGGAGAGAAGGCGGGGACGGGATACTGAATTAAAGGATCAGCCATGATCTCATTAAATGGCGGAGCAGGCACGAAGGGCCGAATGGCCTACTCCTGCTCCTATCTTCTATGTATCTATGTATATAGTGCCTTTAGCTTTAACTTATTTCTATTTTTCCCTGATGTCACCTTAGTCACCGATGCCTTATTACCTTTGTTACTCTCTCCGTCCCTTCCTGACCCACTCTGCTTATTTTTACCCAAAACTCTGCTCTAGAGCCTTGACATTTCTCTCGCTGCTTTTAAATTGACTCTTTCCTGAATCCTCCCACCCCCCTTCATTAGTTTAAAACCCTGTCTACTGCCCTCGTTATTCGGATCACCAGGACACTGGTTCCAGCCTGGTTTAAGTGGAGCCCGTCCTAACGGAACAGCTCCCTCTTTCCCCAGTACTGGTGTCAGTTCCCCATGAACTGAAACCCCAGCCTCCCACACCACTCTTTGAGCCACGCATTTAAACCTCTAATCTATTTGACCCTATGCCAATTTGCGTGTGGCTCAGGTAACAATCCAGAGATTATTACCTTTGAGGTTCTGCTTTTTAATTTGGATCCGAACTCCTCAAACTCCCTCAGCAGAACCTCATTCCTAGTTCTACCTATGTCACCATGAGGAGATGCCTTTAACCCTGGCACCAGGCAGGCAACACAACCTTCGGAACTCTCGGTCGCAGCTGCAGAGAGCAGCCCTCTGACTATACTGCCCCCTACCACAATTACATTCCCTTTCACTCCCACCACTTGAATGGCCTCCTGCACCATGGTGCCATGGTCAGCCTGCTCATCCATCCTGCAGGCTTTTCCCTTATCCACACAGGCAGCAAGAACCTCATACCTGTTGGACAAGGGCAAAGGCTGAGGCTCCTCCAGCACTGCACCTGGGGTCCCCTTACCTGCCTGAGTTGCAGTCACACCCTCCTGTCCCTGACCACTAACCAGACCTGTACCACTACCTAACCCAAGGGGTGTGACTGCCTCCTGGATCAAAGTGTCCAGGTAACTCTCCCCATCCCTGATGCCCCGCAATGTCTGCACCTCAGACTCCAGCTCAACAACTCTGAGCTGAAGTTCCTCAAGATGCAGGCACTTACTGCAAATGTGGATGTCCGGGATCACAATGCCCTCCACAAACTCCCACCTGCACTGCCATCCCTATAGGACCTTGTTTTATTTAATTAAATTTGTAATTAGGTAACTTAGTTTACAGTGTAGTTTCTTGACTAGATCTAGATTAAGTTAAGGGTACTGAACTTAAATATCTACCCATAACACAAAGCACTACAAGTAATGTAGGCAAAAAGCAACAACTCCTTCCCTCTCTTCTCCAAATTCCCACTCTTTCCAAATTCCCAAATAAAACACTCAGTTTAAGTCCAGGATGTGACGAGTGGTGTCCCACAGGGATCTGTGTTGGGGCCTCAACTATTCACTGTATTTATTAACGACTTAGATGATGGGATAGAGAGCCACAAATACAAAGTTTGCCCATGAGATAAAGATGTCGGCATTGTAGGCAGTGTAGATGAAAGCATAAAATTACAAAGAGATATTAAGAGATTAAGTGAATGGGCAAAACTGTGACAAATGGATTTCAGTGTAGGCAACTGTGAGGTCATCCACTTTGGACTTAAAAGGATAGATCAGAGAACTTTCTAAATGGTGAAAAGCTAGAAACAGTGGAGGTCCAAAGAGACTTAGGGGTCCAGGTACATAGATCATTAAAATGTCATGAACAGGTACAGAAAATAATCAAAAAGGCTAATGGAATGCTGGCCTTTATATCTCGAGGATTTGAATACAAGGGGGTAGAAGTTATGCTGCAGCTGTACAAAGCCCTGGTTAGCCCACACCTGGAGCACTGTGAGCAGTTCTGGGCACCGCACCTTAGGAAGGATAGATTGGCCATGGAGGGAGTGCAGCGTAGGTTTACCAGAATGATACCCGGACTCCAAGGGTTAAATTACGAGGAGAGATTACACAAACTAGGGTTGTATTCCCTAGAATTTAGAAGGTTAAGGGGTGATCTGATCAAAGTTTTCAAGATATTAAGGGGAACAGAGAGTGTAGATAGAGAGAAACTATTTCTGCTTGTTGGGGATTCTAGGACGAGGGGGCAGAGTCTAAAAATTAGAGCCAGACCTTTCAGGAATTAAATTAGGAAACACTTCTACACACAAAGGAAGGTAGAAATTTGGAACTCTCTTCCACACACAGCTATTGAGGCTAGATCAAATATTAATTTTAAATCTGAGATTGATAGCTTTTTGTTAACCGAAGGTATTAAGGGATGTGAGCCAAAGGTGTTTTTTTGGAGATAGGTCACTAATCAGCCATGATCTCACTGAATGGCAGAACAGGCTCGAGGGGCTCAATGGCCTCCTCCTGTTCCTATGTACTAACTGATGTTTTTATAATTAATATTTTTATTTCACAATCATCATCAAATTCAGCTGTTTTACAAACAAATGCATCTGGTGAGTGCATCTGGGCATGAAATAGCAATGTAAGGGTAGAAATTAACTCATTTATTCTAAATGATATGATGGCGTTAACCATTCATGTGCTAATATCACAGATAGTAATTTCTACCCTATTGTTTCTCCAAACTGGACATGCATCATAACATCAAGTGTTCAAGTCATACTTGTTTATAAATCGTTTCCCTTTTTACAATTCTTGTGCTAAAAACCTTGGGGCAAAAATTTGGTCGCGCCCCCTTTGGGCTTTTAGTGCCCTGAAAAAGTTAGCGTCCCCGTTCCCGAAACTCATTGGTAGCGCCCCAAGAGGGAGGCGGGGCACTACTGTAAGCGCTCCCCCTCCCTCTTGGGGCGCTACGAGTGAATATTGTGGTTCTACGTACTGCAGGCCTTCCTCCCCTTATTAATGGAGAGGGGCCTAGTGCAGCGCGACCGGGGCCCAGCTGGGCCACCAGGGATCGGAGTGCCGGCAAAAGAGCCCGGCATTCAAGAGGAGTGCCAGTCTGACGGATCGCACCCCGTGGGGGGACGGCAGAGGGGCCGGGGACAGCAGAGGGGCCGGGGACAGCAGAGGGGGCCGGGGACGGCAGAGGGGGCCGGGGACAGCAGAGGGGGCAGGTGCTGGCAGGAGGCCAGCAAAAAAATAGCCACCCGGCACCTCCCCTTTAATCATCGCCGCCCCGGCACAGCACCCCGCTTCTTAGGGCACTAACGGGAGGCGCAAAGCAACTGAATTTTGCCCCACCTGACTCTCATATTGATGTACAAATCTACTCCGCTGCATGTAGAGGAAATAAATATGTGCGTGCGTCCAGCAGATTTTACAGCACAGACCTATGTGAATTAATGAATGATGAGACCTTGAAAAATGCGCGTAAAATTGTCTTGTCCAATAAATCATTTTTTTAAATAATTACTACAGTTATAATTGTCTCATTAAACTCAGAGTTAAATTATGATAAAGGTTTTCAGTTAATTGGTTGAATGGAGACCTAGGTGAGTCAAATTCATTGTCATTTTTATTTCTTAAATAATCATTATATCTTTTTTATGCAAATAGGAAAATGTCTTCAAACTCGAAACATCCCACTTTGAGAATGGGCGGGGGAAAAGCCCCTACGATCCGAGGCTGCTGACCACTTCGATCTTAATTGGTGAGTAAGCTCGAGGTTTGTGAGGAATGAACAGATTCCACCAGCTCGGGGTTTGTGAGGAGTGAACAGATTCCACCAGCTCAGGGTTTGAGAGGAATGAGCAGGTTCCACCAGCTCGAGGTTTGTGAGGAATGAACAGATTCCACCAGCTCAGGGTTTGAGAGGAATGAGCAGGTTCCACCAGCTCGAGGTTTGTGAGGAATGAACAGGTTCCACCAGCTCGGGGTTTGTGAGGAATGAACAGATTCCACCAGCTCGGGGTTTGTGAGGAATGAACAGGTTCCACCAGCTCGGGGTTTGTGAGGAATGAACAGGTTCTACCAGCTCGGGGTTTGTGAGGAATGAACAGGTTCCACCAGCTCGGGGTTTGTGAGGAATGAACAGGTTCCACCAGCTCGGGGTTTGTGAGGAATGAACAGGTTCCACCAGCTCGGGGTTTGTGAGGAATGAACAGGTTCCACCAGCTCGGGGTTTGTGAGGAGTGAACAGGTTCCACCAGCTCGGGGTTTGTGAGGAATGAACAGGTTCCACCAGCTCGAGGTTTGTGAGGAATGAACAGATTCCACCAGCTCGGGGTTTGTGAGGAATGAACAGATTCCACCAGCTCGGGGTTTGTGAGGAATGAACAGATTCCACCATTGGAACGCTGGTGTTCCACCGACCCATTGGTACTGCATTGGGAGATTATATATCATCATTATGTGCGTGGGTTCACTCACACAATGTATCTGGAAATCAGAACATCTAAATAATATTGTTGGAAACCATATGAGTTCTGCTCTGTCCCGCAATCCCAACAAACCTCATGCCTTTCACGTTCTCCCAAATAACCTACACCAGTTTCTCATATAAGGTTTGTGTCATATAATCAGCGGGTCGAGCAGCTGTTTCATACCGTGTGCTCCAATTATGTGTGACTTTTGCTTTTCAATATAAAACAAATATATAAAGACGAGAAACATGCCAACAATTAGAATGTCAGCCTGTGAGTAGCCACTGGATTGAGCTCTGACAGTGAAGGGCTTGGTCCCTGAGCTGTTTGGAGTTGGTTCGATTCAAGCGTATAGTAACTGGAAGGCCAGGTCCAGGGGAATACAGTGATGTCTACAAGCTATAATGCAGTGACATGTCCATTGAGGTTTAGAGCAAAGAAAGGATTGGTTTTCCATGGTTGCTGCTCCATGCTTGACTTCCCAGCTTTCCTTAGCTGAGTGAGGTGAGTAATTACAGATAGGCTGGTCTGTTGCTGATTAAACTATCGGGCCTGAGTGGGTTTCTAAGTGCCCTCGATCCTGTGTATTGTACAAGCCCAGCATACAACAGTAACGGTTATATTGTGAGAGAGATCTCTTCCAGGATGTGTTGTGTGAATGCATCCATGATGGTTGCAAAATCTGACACACATCAAGTTTAATACTTTAGATATTTATAACATTTCTGTTAGAGGTTTGCAATAATATACAAACTTATTCCAACCTTATTTTCAAGCTTTCTGTTCTCTGATTTTATTCCTGAAACTGTGTGACCAGGAGAGCAGGAAGATCTGATTATTGTGTTTCTGTAAGCAGGTTGAGACAGAATTAGACTCTTCTCAGATACTTCATCAAAACTTGACACAAAGACTCAAATGTGTAGGTCATTCAAAATCAGAGTTTAAAATGCAGGGGTCACGAAGGGATGAAAGTCAGACACACTGAATTAAGTCAATATGCTTAAATCTCATATTGATAACATCAGTTGAGTTTAATTAAAAGATTAACACTGTTCTTTAGTAAGTTCAATTTACTTATGTCCCAATATGATGACTTTAAAGAGAAAGCTGTTTTATCAATGGTGAAATTACATTTAATTCAGGCATCCTGAAAAGCTGATTTTGAAAGAGAATCTGCAATCATCAGAGTGAGGTATCCCTTTCCTAATCTAAATATCCTCATTCAGGGCAAGCACTTAATAAATACTCTGGGAAAAATATTACCAAATGTGTTAACATTCCATTTATCAACCCAGCTTTTGTAATAGAATATTCATTAATACTTTAACTTTATCATTGTGCTATTATATATCTTGCATAGATGGAGAGGAATCCAACTCTGTAAATTATAGAGAAGTAGCAAATAAAATCAAACAATTGGTTTTGCATTTGTTGGCTGGCTGTCTGTCTGGCCAGGATTGGTGCCAAGGTGGGCATTGTTCCCACCCGTCTCGTCCCGCCCCGACCCCGGGCTTAGGCTGGTTGTAACAGGCTCCTGCTGCTATTTCTGTTCTCTCCGAGTCGCCCGCTTCAGGTGGGGAGGGAGAAATTGCTACAACACTTACCTTAGGGGAGCGTGCCTGGTGATTGCGGTCCAGGCAGAACATTTTCTTAGTGTAATAGTTTTTAAATTATTGCTGGTTTACTGCAGTTGCTTCTTCTGCGATTGTTTCAGCTCTTCAAATTTTAAATGACATTTTGCTGCCTTAGCAACATTGGATGGCAGTAATGCGCCTGCATTGTTGACGATCCAGCATTGCTTGGCATTAATGACAGCTTGATGACGCATTTACATTAACATTAACATTTACACCTGTCCAAACGAGGTGAGCTTACTCAGCACCTGCAGTCAGTACCAGAGGGAAATGCTGGAAGTGCTAGCGGAGGCTGGGCCGATAGTGGATCGGCTCTGGCCATCTTTCCCACACTCGCCCGTCCAATGGTTACCCGAAAACTGGCGTATAAAACATGTCCTGAAGTACATCATTAAAGAAAAGCCCTGTTGCTAACACAGATATTAGATTAGTCAGGTATAAGCAGAAGGAATGTACAGAAACAGCTCTTTAAACTGATTTAACAACAGAAAATGCTGGAAATACTCAGCAGGCCAGGCAGCATCCGTGGAGAGAGAAACAGAGTTAACGTTTCAGGTCAATGACCCTTCCGTTAACTCGGTTTCTCTCTCCATGGATGCTGCCTGGCCTGCTGAATATTTCCAGCATTTTCTGTTGTTATTTCAGATTTCCAGCATCCGCAGTATTTTGCAATTGTCTTTAAACTGATTGTTTAGTTTTGGTTCGATCAAAATTACTTCCATTAGATTGGTTTGCTGATAGCATTTTTAAAATTTTTTAATTCTATACTTTTTCCTATGTCTACATATTAAAAGTCTTACCGTCCTTATTTTTATGATAATCTGCCATACTCATTTCTTTCATTACCAAAAGAAAATGTCACATTCCCAATGTTGAGTAAAGTTCTCTGGTCAGGTGAAGTTAAGCGCTGTATTATGCGGGTACAGTAGAGCAGTGGGTGTGTCCCGGGTCGAATAATCCACAGAACGGCAGTTCAACTCCCACCGTGGCAGTTTGAGAATTCGAATTTAGTTGTTTTTAAAAATCTGGAAATCGAAAGCTGTTTCCAGTAAAAGTGACCATCAAACTATCAAATTGTCGTAAAAACCCAACTGGATCACCAGTGTGCTGCCGACCTTACCCGGTCTGGCCTATCTGTGACTCCAGGTCCAAAGCAATGTCGGCGACTCTTAACTGCCCTCGGAAATGGCCGAGCGAGACACTGGTACCCATGGCAACTGGGGATGGGCAATACATACCAGCCTTGCCAGCGACACCCACACCCCAGAATTAATTTTAAAAAGGAACTGCTCCACCATGAAAATATCTAATACCATTGCACACAGCTCATCTTGTGCTTTTTGAGTTAAGATCTATCACTACTACAATAGAAATAATCTCTTGAAAATAGGATGTCATTTTCTTGCAAGTTCAGTCCTCCACATCTTCATTAAATAGCCTAAATGTTGCTCCCAGATATACAGGAAATGCGTGTTAGCGAAATCTCCATCATGAATCTGGATCTGGGCAGGCCTTGCTCTCTCTGAGGTGTTGCATTGCTCTCCTGGTCACTTTGGAAACACCCGTTGATATTCTCCAGAGTTTGGATTATTGTTCCAGTAGAAATCGATAAATCCTGAGCCAGCAGCAAGCAACTCTAGTCAGTACTGTAAAGCAAGTAGACAGAGAGGGAGAGAAAGCAAGAGGGAGAGGGACAGAGAGCAAGAGAGAGAAAAGAGAGCGAGACAGAGAGCGCGAGACAGAGAGAGCGCGAGACAGAGCGAGCGCGAGACAGAGCGAGTGCGAGACAGAGCGAGAGCGCGAGACAGAGCGAGCGCGAGACAGAGCGAGCGCGAGACAGAGCGAGCGCGAGACAGAGCGAGCGCGAGAGACAATTGCGTTAGTGGGTCATTAAAGTGTAATTTTACCTCCAATAAGAAATGGTGGTAAAGGTGGGAAACTGTCCAGGAAAGAAAATGAAAATCAAAACCAAGAGGGAGAGAAATAAATACATCCTAATCACAAAGAGAAAGACAAGAAAGATACAAAGAACAAAGGAAAGCAAACCTATATTCCTCTCTACCTCTCTTTCCTCCTTTAAGACGCTCCTTAAAACCTACCTCTTTGACCAAGCCTTTGCTCACCTGCCCCAGCATCTCCTTATAACATCTCGGTGTCACATTTTGTCCTGTGAGGCGCCTCGGGATGTTTTACTACATTAATGGTGCTATATAAATGCAAGTTGTTGTTGTTGTTTATGATGGGTTATTTTTTAACGCAGGCACTAATCTGGTTAACACGTGTGTTTAAAGAGCACACAGACGAACTTGTCCTGGTCGGCAATACATCGCTAATTGCCAAAGGTGAAGGAGCGTCTGTTCCCGAGCAATTACATTTCTCACCTGGTTGAATACAACAAAAGCACCAGAAGTGAATTGATCTGACTGTCACACGGGGGAATGTGCGGATCTTGGCTCACGCACACAAATGTGAGCAGCTATTTGGACAATTGAGAATGGATCGCCCGCCATGATCCTGCCCAAATTTAGGCTGAGTGGTGGCAGAAAAGGGGAGAAAATTGGTCACTAAGCTCATCACCACCTCACCACCCTGACCTCAGTTTCTCCCTCCTCCACCCCCTCCGTCTGCCTCTGCTGCTTCTTCTCCGCCCACCGCGAGCAAATGCCAGTGGGAGGGGGTGAAATTGGTCTTGTGTTAGCACAAAATGGGCAATAGCGAATCAGCAGCCCGTTTTCCGCTCCGCCCATTTTGAGTTCAGTGGAAAAAGTAATTGGGCAAAAGGATGGCCGATTTGATTTCACCCGCTTTGCGCTATTGCCACATCTCCCCCCCCCCCCCCCCACCCCCACACTCCCCGGTTTCCTGGCCTACTGTCCTTCCATCCACCCCTGTTTCGGCTGAGGCCGTCAATGGGAGATACATCGAAGTGTTTGCGCTGCAGGATCATCCTGTCGGCCACTAACAGGCTCCTATCGTTGGCGAGAATCACGTTGGAAACCGACCATGATTACCCCATAGCCCCGAAGCCAGTGAACAGGGCCGAGCTCATGGCAGGACCGGGCCAATGGGCAGAAATCCCAAGCTGACCCTGTAGGGGCAAGAACAGGGAAATCTTGTCTGATTTAAGTAGAGTGATTTGTGGTCTGGCCAATGAAACTTTCCTGCTGAGAGTGTAGTGCAATTTTATCCAGATACAGATTCCAGTTTACTCCAAATAGTGACTTATAAGGACTGGTAGTGCAGAAAGGAACTGCATCTGATTGATTCAAAAAGAACTGAAATATTCCAGATATAAATAACAGTATAGAGCAATATTTTATTCTAAGTTAAAATATTATTTGATGCTGATAAATTAAATTTTTTAAACTGCAAAATAAGTTTACTTAAAATACTATTTAAATTATAAAAACAAAATAATCTTGGTCAGCCTGGGACTTCAATGGATAGTGTGAAACATAAGTTATGCGTTAAAAACTCTGAGCTGTTCCATTTGGGTCTTTGGATGAACAATCAGTGCATTAACAGATGGAAGCAGGGAGTGGGCAAGTTATTGTAGAAGTGGTCCTACCGTGATGAAAATTGTCTTTAAGACAATTTGCGAGGTTCATTGCTTTAGCATTGAGTAGATATAACTGGTACATGATGACATCAATGCTCAGTGTTTAAGTTGCAATACAGGCAGTATTACATATTTTTGCACTAAAATCAATAAGGAAATAGCGAAGCTGGACATTTGCTCCTTCATTAACGTAAATTGTTGTTTCTGTCACACCATAGCTGATCCTTCCAAATTCACCGATGACATATTCGGATGGATTTTATGAATTTGAGCTCCAGCCATGAATACCAGGAGCACAAATCAGGATCTTGGGAGTGGAGTCCAGTAGGCTGTAATGGGCAAGAGATCCTCCAGGGCCCATTGACTCAAATGTCTAGTCTTTGTTCAAGGAGCTCATTTTGTAAAACCTACCCTTTACTGTCGAAGCAAACCCAACAAAGGCACCTTGTTAGAACATGTACCCTAGTACTTAATGTGTGAACAGACTGCAAAATTGTCTGATGAAGGGTCCCCGACTCAAAACGTTGGGCTGGATTTTGTCACTGGGGGTGCGTTGGAGGCAGGACTGCTGCTTGTCGGGTTTCAGTCCCACCTCCATCGACTTCTGGCCAACCCACGCTATTTTCCCTTGATTGACCTTGTTAAGCCTACCCAGCAGGTTTAGCAAGCCAATTAAGGGGAAGCCGATTACAGAGAACGTCAGCGTATGACGTTTCATCTGTCAAAAATTTTTGACAGATGAATTGTCATCGTTTGACAGCTCTGTGAAGCTGTCAAACACTGACATTCTCTGTTGTTTAATGAGTCCTTGTAATCAAGGCTCATCAAACCTCTTTTGTGAGCAGAAATTAGATGGTTGTTGCATTGGAGAATGCAGCAGCCATCTGTCATCTCTGCCGGTGAGATGCGAGACTCTCCGCATCCCCAACGTTTGAAGCCTGCAGGAAGAAACAAAGGTGAGGAAACATTTTCTAACACTTTTCACTCAACTCACATACTCACCTCTCCACACTTGCACCCATCACTTACCTCCACAGCGCACTTTTGCACCCCGCAGACCCACTGCTCGCCTCGGTGACCCCGGCGGGGTTTCCCGACATTGGGAAGCCTGCGCCTCTGCTGGAAAAATGGGGATAATCCTCTTAACTGCCTGTTAACTACCTGTAATGGGGGCTGTAATCCCCTTCCCGCCTCCAGGAGACGGGACCCGGCGCGGGTCGGCTACCCGCCTCCTGGGAAGATGGCACGGAGGCAAGCTGTGGGCGGGATGGGTACCCGCCCCCAGATTCTGCCATTTTCCCGGCAGTCCCGCCTCCAAACCCACCACCCCAGGGCTGGCAAAATCCAGCCCGTTGATTCTGTTTCTCTCTCCACCGATGCTGCCTGACCTGCTGAGTGTTTCCAGCATTTTCTGTTGTTATTTCGGATTTCCAGCATCCGCAGTATTGTCCACTTGGCTGAAAAATCATTCTTATTGTTGAACAGGATAAGCTTAACAGAAATGAATGAGACTTAATTTTGGCTTGGAAAGGTTACACAGTTAAACAGGGCATACCTTCAAAATCAAAGCTGTGAATGAACTGCGCGCTTTTACTGTACCTCATGTTTTCCTCCTTCTGCTTCTATTACTCAGTCACTTACATCCACACATGCTTCTCCTGCAGGGGAGTGTCAATGAAGCGTGGCCTTAGCGCTCCTCTGAGGCATTGTCAGCAGGAAGCACGCTTTTAATAAGGCTAAAACAAACAAGAGCATCAGATTGTCCCTGCAGTGGGACATTCTCACAGCACTCTCGCCAAGCAAGAGCAGACACAACTTGTCACACGTGTTGGTTATAATGGGACTGATTGTCAGAAACCACAAAGAGTTGAGTCAGTGAGCAGAAAAGCAAACATTACTGCTCAATATGAAGCCTTTCATTATTCAGTTTACTTAGAAAGAGAATAAATTGTAGACCTCAAATCTTGACATATCAGCTTTGGGGAATTACTGTAACGTACATTGCAACGTCTCTTCTAAATTTAAATAAAAGATAACACTTTTGCCCTGGAAACTGTTACAAGGCAGTAACATATCAAGGGGTTCGGTTGACATCATAAACCAGGAAAGCAAAACTAGAATAGTGTATTAACATCAGCGGCACCTTAAGATGTCTCATGTCTTTCCAACATACTCCAACCTCTGTTATTCTATACAGACTAATCTACAGTTGGCGTTTATGGGGAACGGTTTTATTAAGCTGCTAGCAGGGTTTTATCATTTGCCAGTGGTGGGTGTCATGTTGAAATTAGATGGATGGCACACTCATATAATTGAGCCATACAATGAAGAGAATTGAGAAACAACAACAACAACCTGTATTTATATAGCGCCTTTAACGTAGTAAAACGTCCCAAGGTGCTTCACAGGAGCGATTATCAAACAAAATTTGACACCGAGCCATATAAGGAGATATTAGGACAGATGATCACAGAGGTCGGTTTTCAGGAGCATCTGAAAGGAGGAGAGAGAGGCGGAGAGGTTTAGGGAGGGAATTCCAGAGCTTGGGGTCCAGGCAGCTGAAGGCAAGGCCACCAATGGTGGAGCAATTAAAATCGGGGGATGCTCAAGAGGGCAGAATTAGAGGAGCGCAAAGATCTCGGGGGGTTGTAGACCTGGAGGAGGTTACAGAGATAGGGAGGGGGCGAGGACCATGGATGTAGTTTTAAATCGAGGTGTTGTCGGATGTAGGTCAGCGAGCACCGGAGTGATGGATGCGAGTTAGGATATGGGCAGCAGAGCTTTGGATGAAACTAAATAAAGGAACAAGGCACTTAGAGCAGCACTCCATCAAGATTGAAACAAATAGGAGAAAAGATGAGATAAATCAAGGGGCGATTATTGTCACTACACTTGAGTTTTCAAAGCTTGTCAATTCTATGATTCTATATATGTCTGGGAAATATGCCTAACTGTTACACCATTAAGTGGCAGCTCTAACAATGACAGATTTGTGCTCCCTAATCCACAGATGGAGAGCTGTATTCTGGCACTGCAGCAGATTTTATGGGCAGAGATTTTGCTATCTTCCGCACTTTGGGGCATCATCACCCAATAAGGACAGAACAGCACGACTCCAGGTGGCTGAATGGTAAGTTAATGAGATAATTACTTCCGCAGATTATCTGGGCTCAAGTTTAAAATATTTTAAAACACGCAGCCGGTGAATTTACTGGGGATTTTCGTTTTAATTTATATTCAGCATGTCCAAAACATTTTCATTTATCTTTGTTCTTTGATTATGACTCTATGGTCTGGATTTTCTCAGCCCCGAGGAGGCGGGTATGGAGGCGGGACTGCCGGGAAAGTTGCAGAATGTGGGGGCGGCTGGCAAACCCGCCACCATCCTGCCTCCGTGTCCTTTTGCCAGGAGGCGGGAAGCCCTCCTGCCCCGGGTCCCGTCTCCTCGAGGCGGGAAAGGAATTAAATCCTATTAACTGCCTGTTAACAGGCAGAAAAAAGGATTAGTCCCATTTTACCTTTCCAAGTGCAGGCTTCCCAACCTCGAGGAACCCCGCCAGGGTGGAGGAGACGTGAAGGAGGTCTGCGGGGGTCGGAGGGGTCTGAAAGTGAGATGTAGAGGTGAGTGATGGGTGCAAGTGTGGAGTAGTAAGTATGTGAGGTGAGTGTAAAGTGTTATAAAATGTTCACTTATCTTTGTTTCTGCCTACAGCCTTCAACTGCTGTGGAGCCGGAGTTCCGACATCTTCATTGTAGATTTCACAGACTGGCTGTTAGATCTACCGACCGAACAGCCAGGTGATTTCTGCAAAGTTGAAAGGTTTGATGAGTCCTGAACACAAGGCCTCATCAAACTACACAGAATGTCAGTGTTTGACAGCTTCACAGAGCTGTCAAACGATGATATTTCTTCTTTCTAGAAATCTTGACAGATGGCACGTCATATGTTGACGTGCTCTGTCACTGACTTCCCCCTAATTGGCCTACAGAGCCGACTGGGCGGGCTTAACAAGGTCAATCAGGAGAAAATCCCGCTGGTTGGCCAGAAGCTGATGGAGGCGGGACTGAAACCCGGCAAGTAGCAGTCCCGCCTCCAACACGTCTCCATTCATAAAATCCAGCCCACTGACTCTCTGCTATCCCAAAATACGTCATTATCCAAAGGATGAATGTAATCCCTTCATGGCATTTCTGTAATTCCCACTTGTGACTGGATTGTCAATATTGCAGCAATATACCAAGCAGGGTCAGGAATCTTGATACAGAAAAGAACTTCGAGTTAGTTGACATTACTGTTTCATACTGCATTGACCTGAACTAACGCAGAGAAATGATTTTATAAATCTGTGGAAGATAGCTCTCCTATTTGTTTTCCCACTGGATCTTCCCGCTTTTTTCCCTTCAGGCACTAATTTCAGCTCCTAGCCACCCTCGTGTACTCTCCCAATCAGTCACCGTAATGTCAGTAGAAGATCAGCGAAAACCCAGCTGAGGTGGGGCATCCAGGGTTTCCTCGGAAGTTACAGCGACTGATCGGGAGAACCCCAAGGAAATTCCTGGCCTGGGTGTTTTCGGTGTTTGACTGTTGAATCTGATCCTTTCCACACCCGGTGCCTGGACACCCATACCTTCCAGGAGAAGTCATTAGATAGAAATCAGAGCTAGAAATCAGAGCTTATTTTCTTTCCCCTCCCCAACCACCATAGTTGAGGGTGCGGAGAGAAATCGTAGTGCCCAACCGGCTCTGCTGCCTGAGATCAGTTATCTCAAAACTGGGATTTGGTTTGTTTCTCAAGTCACTCACAACAACAACAACAACAAGTTGTATTTATATAGCGCCTTTAATGTAGTAAAACATCCCAAGGGGCTTCACAGGAGCAATTATCAAACACAGAACCACAGAAGGAGATATTAGGGCAGATGATCAAAAGCTTGATCAAAGTG
This sequence comes from Somniosus microcephalus, assembly GCF_052327205.1. Classification (NCBI taxonomy): domain Eukaryota; kingdom Metazoa; phylum Chordata; class Chondrichthyes; order Squaliformes; family Somniosidae; genus Somniosus; species Somniosus microcephalus. The sequence continues at coordinate 91,319,561 of NC_141003.1, forward strand.
GTAAGTTTTAAGGAGCGTCTTAAAGGAAGAAAGAGAGATAGAGAGGTAGAGAGGTTTAGGAAGGGAATTCCAGAGCTTAGGGCCCAGGCAGCTGAAGGCACGGCCGCCAATGGTGGAGCGATGAAAATCGGAGATGCTCAAGAGGCCAGAATTGGAGGAGTGCAGAGATCTCAGAGGGTTGCGGGGCTGGAGGAGGTTGCAGAGATAGGGAGAGGCGAGGCCATGGTGGGATTTGAAAGCAAGGATGGAAATTTTAAAATTGAGGCGTTGCTTAACCGGGGGCCAATGTAGGTCAGCGAGCACAGGGATGATGGGTGAACGGGACTTGGTGCGAGTTAGGACACGGGCAGCAGGGTCACAGCAATAGACAAAGTGCTGTACTATCATGAGGCAAACTTAAGCTTCATTAATGACTGTTAGGTGTTACAATTTCACACGCATTGAGACCCTCCGTTCTTTACCATTCTTAAGATATTGGCTCATAATTTCCGATCGGAGGCTTCCTGCGTGCGGATGGCTCCTATCGGAAACATAGAAACATAGAAACATAGAAGATAGGAGCAGGAGTAGGCCATTCGGCCCCTCGCGCCTGCTCCGCCATTCAATGAGATCATGGCTGATCATCCAAGTTCAGTACCCTGTCCCTGCCTTCTCTCCATATCCCTTGATCCCTTTAGCTTTAAGAAATATATCCAAATCCTTCTTGAATATATTTAATGAATTGGCCTCTACTGCCTTCTTTGGCAGAGAATTCCACAGGTTCACCACTCTCTGGGTGAAGAAATTCCTCCTCATCTCTGTCCTAAATGGCTTACCCCTTATCCTTAGACTGTGACCCCTGGTTCTGGACTCCCCGACTTCCAGCATCTAGTCTCTCTAGTCCTGTTAGAATTTTATAAGTTTCGATGAGATCCCCTCTCCTTCTTCTAAACTCCAGCGAGGACAAGCCCCATCGACCTAATCTCTCCTCATACGTCATTCCTGCCATCCCAGGTATCGGCCTGGTGAATCTTCGCTGCACTCCTTCCATGGCAAGTACATCCTTCCTTAGATAAGGCGACCAAACCTGCACACAATACTCAAGATGTGGTCTCACCAAGGCCCTGTACAACTGCAGCAAAGACATCCTTGTTCCTGTACTCAAACCCTCTCGCTACGAAGGCCAACATACCATTTGCCTTCTTAACCGCCTGCTGCACCTGCATGCTTACCTTCAGCGACTGGTGCACAAGGACACCCAGGTCTCGTTGCACTTCCCCTTCTCCCAATCTATTGCCATTCAAATAATAATCTGCCTTCCTGTTTTTGACACCAAAGTGGATAACCTCACATTTATCCACATTATACTGCATCTGCCATGCTTCTGCCCAATCACCCAACCTGTCCAAATCATACTGGAGTTTCTTGGCATCCTCCTCACAGCACACACGCCCACCCAGCTTTGTGTCGTCTGCAAAATTGGAGATATTACATCTAGTTCCCTCGTCCAGATCATTAATACATATATATTGTGAATAGCTGCGGTACCCCACTAGTCATTGCCTGCCACTCGGAAAAAGAGCCTTTTATTCCAACTCTTTGCTTTCTGTCAGCCAACCAGTTCTCTGTCCAAGTCAATACCTTGCCCCCAATCCCATGTGCCTTAATTTTACACGCTAATCTCTTATGCGGGACCTTATTGAAAGCCTTTTGAAAATCCAAATACACCACATCCACTGGTTCTCCCTTATCTATTTTACCAGTTACATCCTCAAAAAATTCCAGTAGATTAGTCAAGCACGATTTGCCTTTTGTAAAGCCATGTTGACTTTGTCCGATCCGGTCACTTTTTTCCAAGTGCTCTGCTATTGCATCCTTTATAATGGACTCTAGCATTTTCCCCACTACCGATGTCAGGCTTACCGGTCTGTAATTCCCCGTTTTCTCTCTGCCACCCTTTTTGAACAGTGGGGTAACATTAGCTACCCGCCAATCCATGGGTACTGTTCCAGAGTCTATCGAATTTTGGAAGATGACCAGCAATGCATCTACTATTTCTAGGGCCACTTCCTTAAGTACCCTAGGATGTAGGTTATCAGTCCCTGGGGATTTATCGGCCCTCAATCCCATCAATTTCCCTAACACCATTTCCCTACAAATACTGATTTCTATCAGTTCCTCCCTTTCATTAGACCCTATGTTCCCCGACATCTTTGGGAGGTTATTTGTGTCCAATTTGTGAAGACAGAACCAAAATATGTATTTAATTGGTCTGCCATTTCTTTGTTCCCCATTATAAATTCCCCTGATTCTGACTGCAAGGGACCTACGCTTGACTTCACCAATCTTTTTCTCTTCACATATCTATAAAAGCTTTTACAGTCAGTTTTTATGTTCCCTGCAAGCTTACTCTCATACTCTATTTTCCCCCTCTTAATTAATCCCTTTTTCCTCCTTTGTTGGATCCTAAACTGCTCCCAATCCTTAGGTTTACTGCTTTTTCTGGCCAATTTATATGTCCTCTCCTTGGATCTTATGCTATCCCTAATTTCCCTTGTTAGCCAAAAAAATCTACGCCCTTACCTGAGGGCTCCCGAGGTCCGGGCACTTGCGATCCTGGGCCTGTCCACAGTCGAAATACGCAGGGCCCATGTCCCAGGAGTGCAGGCGATTCGCAAGGATCACGTGGGCCAGGCCAGCGAATAGGAGAAGGGAATCTCCCTTCATACTTTTGACAGATAGATCCGTCAAATATATGAATGGGGATCACCCCAAAAATACACTAAAACATTAAATAATTTTTTTTTTAAACCATCACATTTTTTAAATTAGTTAAAATTACATTAACTTAAATATTTTAAACTAGTTTTTTTTTCTTTTTCAACTCTTATGCTGGTAACAGCCGGCCTTACACTTTTACCAGGCATAAGGTTTCTAAGGGCTTTCGGCGGGCGGAGGTTCTGCAGAAATCGGAACTCCCCCCACAGAGGCCCTTCTCTGGGGCTTCACATGCCTGAAACCAGCATTTCCGATGTCCCTACGGGTGAGTACACAGCGCGTACTCACCCATAGGCATCGAAAAATAGAGGCCATCATTTCATTTTTTGCTAAAATAACTTATTTTGCCTCATATCCTGAGTATAAACTATTATCTGATGCTGATAAGTCATCACAAACATCTATTTTTTCTTCGGGTCCTCCCATGACACACACTGATTCCTGCTCAAGGACAGAAAGGGAACCTGTTCCCAGACCAATGCTGATATCACTTTCAAGGTAGACAACAGGAAATGAAAGGCCCAAGATGACTCGCCCAATTCCAGTTACAGTCTTACAAAGGCCAAGATTAGAGACTAGCTGTGTGTCAAATTACAGGTTCAAATCTACATCTATCACCCCATGCTGTAGCCCATTGGAGCACCAGTGCTTTTGTGCCATCACTCCACCCCTTTAATTACTATTTGAAAATGTTCGGTTTACTGCTAGCTGCAAGATGACAAATTCCTACAGACCTCAGCCAGACTACAGGAAACCATTTCTCTGCAGTGATACAAAATGAATAAAATGATCACTTGCATTTAAAACAAGTCTGTTATTCATCATATTCATATTTGAGTGTCCTCCTCAAATTCGGCTGCCCTCAAAAGTTTGTCACCATCCTCCGCCTGCTTCATAACGACATGCAAGCCGTGATCCTGACCAACGGTTCCACCACAGACCAATTCACGTACGAACCGGGGTCAAGCAAGGCTGTGTCATCACACCAACGCTCTTCTCGATCTTCCTTGCTGCAATGCTCCATCTCACCCTCAGTAAGCTCCCCACTGGAGTGGAGCTAATTTACAGAACAAACAGGAAACTGTTCAACCTCCATCGCCTCCAGTACAGATCCAAGGTCGTCCCATCCTCTGTCGTCGAATTACAGTATGCAGACGACACTTGTGTCTGCGCTCACTCGGAGGTCGAACTCCAAACCATCGTCAACACCTTCACCGAAGCATACGAGAGCATGGGCCTTACACTAAACATCCGTAAGACAAAGGTCCTCTACCAACCTGCCCCCGCCACACAGTACTGCCCCCCGATTATCAAAATCCACGACAAGGCCTTGGACAACGTGGACCACTTTCCATACCTCGGGAGCCTACTGTCAACAAGGGCAGACATCGATGACGAAGTCCAACACCGCCTTCAGTGTGCCAGTGCAGCCTTCGGTCGCCTGAGGAAGAGTGTTTGAAGGCCAGGACCTCAAACCCGGCACTAAGCTCATGGTCTACAGGGCAGCAGTGATACCTGCCCTGCTGTATGCTTCAGAGACATGGACCATGTACAGCAGGCACCTCAAAGCACTGGAGAGGTACCATCAACGCTGCCTCCGCAAGATCCTGCAAATCCATTGGCAGGATAGGCGCACCAATGTCCGTGTTCTCGCTCAGGCCAACATCCCCAGCATCGAAGCTCTGACCACGCTCGATCAGCTCCGATGGACGGGTCACATTGTCCGCATGCCCGATACGAGACTCCCAAAACAAGCGCTCTACTCGGAGCTCCAACACGGCAAGAGAGCCCCAGGTGGGCAGAGGAAATGCTTCAAGGACATCCTCAAAGCCTCTTTGAAAAAGTGCAACATCGCCACTGACACCTGGGAATCCCTGGCCCAAGACCGTACAAAGTGGAGGAGAAGCATCCGGAAAGGCGCCGAACACCTCGAGTCTCTTCGCCGGGAGCAAGCGGAAGCCAAGCGCAGGCAGCGCAAGGAGCGCACATCAACCCAAGCACCCCACCCACCCGCCCCTTCAACCACCGTCTGCCCCACCTGTGACAGAGACTGTAGGTCCCGCATTGGACTCATCAGTCACCTGAGAACTCATTTTTAATGTGGAAGCAAGTCATCCTCGGTTCCGAGGGACTGCCTAAGAAGAAGAAGAAGTTATTCATATTTAGGACACGCCCCATTTGTTTGCTTGGAAAGTCTTCTAAAATTTCTATTGGTCAGTTTAACAAGTGTTAGTTCGTCAATGACAACCTTCTTCTGTCAGAAGCCATTTTGCGATGTGCCCACCAGGGGTGTATTGTGATTTGAAAGTGTGTGTGGGTTCGGCCTGTCGCGTCAGCCCCGTCTATCTGTGTCGCTGTGGTGTGAATGGCGGTGCTGACACCGTATACAACGCTCCTCCCCCCGTTTAATATTACCGCTGAACAAACTCATTAGTCTCTGGCTGCAGCTTCAATGAGAGTGGAAAACAATTTGATTAATTTGCTCAAAAAATGACCAGCAGAGTGCTGCAGTGCAGTTTACTCAAGTGCTCAAAAACTAAACGGTACGAAGCAAGTATCTTCTAGTAGTGAATCAGAATGAGAGAGAGACAGAGGTTAAGTGCAATGTGACCAGATTTGAACAGGCTGAAGTGTTCAGTTCTGGAAGAGATTATAAGAAGAGAATCCTATTGAGCAGTGCCATCTAATGAACATCAACAGAGCTAACTTGCTAATAGTCACCAGGACAGAACTTTATTCATCAAGCAGCGAAGAGTAAGGGACGTGAACGGGCGAATGACAACCGACAGTAAAAGAGGAATGAGTGACAGAAAGGGTGAAAAAATAAAAGAACTGATTAACTGTGATCAGGAGCATGGAGTTCCAGGCGTTGAAATCACGCTTTGTGATTATTAGCAACCTAAAGCCCAGTGCACTCAGATGGAATTCCTTTGTCTGCTACTCTTACAGGGGTTAACTCGTTTAAAGTCAATGGGCTAACACGTCTGCTCACATAGTGGACAAAGACATTTTATATGAACACATTAATCTTTCGTACAGTAACATTCGCACAGCAGAATTCAGGGTTCCAGTGTTTCTACATACCAATATTAACCTGGTAATATAACCACATATATTAACAGGTGAAATTTTAAAGTAAATAAGTATAAATAAACAAAATTTAAATTGACAAAGTACATAAATGAGTCACATTTACCATAGCTTGAAATTATACTTTAAATACTGAGTCCAATGGTATCTGTGTACTGCGCTGCACAGCCAGAAGACCCGAGTTATACTGCCAGTAGCTCTTGCTGCATATTGCAGGAGTTCTGCACATGTATATTTGCATGTCACATTACACCCAGTGTGAAGTCCCAAAGTACCGACTGTAACCTTGGTTGTAAACTCACATTTTCAGTGTACCTGGGAGTCCAATCAACAACAACAACTTGTATTTATATAGCACCTTTAACATAATAAAACATCCGAAGCCACTTCACAGGAGTGTTACCAAACAAAATTTGACACTGAGCCACATAAGAATATATTAGGACAAAGAGGTAGGTGTTAAGGAGCACCTTACAGGAGAGAGATGGAAAGAGGCGGAGAGGTTTAGGGAGGGAATTCCAGAGCTCGGGGCCTCAGTGGCTGAAGGCACGGCCACCAATGGTGGAGCGATTAATATTGGCGATGCTCAAGAGGCCAGAATTGGATGAGCGCAGAGATCTCGGAGGGTTGTGGGCTGAAGGAGGGTACAGAGATAGGGAAGGATGAGGCTATGGAGGGATTTGAAAAATATCATCAAACTATACTGCCAATTTCACATTTATGCACATCTAAAACTGCTTTGTATCGACACCTAAGTCATAGTATGATATTAGCAATACAAGCCTGCACCATTTACTGATGATGAAGAGATTGGGGATGTCCAAGACTTCAATACATATCAGGATTGTAAGGAGGCTCTGATGTTAATTTGTAAAAAGCCAAGCGCTAATGCTTTTCAACTTTTAAAAAATTCGGTTTTGCCCTCCAGGAAGGAAGTGGAGCACAAAATCAAGCGTTCCACTTCCTTCCTGGAGCGCAACAGGCAGCAGGCGGGCGGGAGGTGAGCAGCGCTGTACACTGGGCCGTTCAGTACTGTACACTGGGCCGCGCTGCTCACTGGGCCGTGCAGCACTGTACACTGGGCCACGCTGCTCACTGGGCCGCGCAGTACACTGGGCCGTGCTGCTCACTGGGTCGTGCAGCACTGTACACTGGGCCACGCTGCTCACTGGGCCGTGCAGCACTGTACACTGGGCCGTGCAGCACTGTACACTGGGCCGCGCTGCTCACTGGGCCGTGCAGCACTGTACACTGGGCCACGCTGCTCACTGGGCCGTGCAGCACTGTACACTGGGCCGTGCAGCACTGTACACTGGGCCGCGCTGCTCACTGGGTCGTGCAGCGCTGTACACTGGGCCGCGCTGCTCACTGGGCCGCGCTGTACACTGGACCGCGCTGCTCACTGGGCCGTGCTGCACACTGGGCCGCGCTGTACACTGGGCCGCGCTGTACACTGGGCCACGCTGTACACTGGGCCGCGCTGTACACTGGGCCGCGCTGCACACTGGGCCGTGCTGCACACTGGGCCGCGCTGTACACTGGGCCGTGCTGTACACTGGGCCGCGCTGTACACTGGGCCGCGCTGTACACTGGGCCGCGCTGTACACTGGGCCGCGCTGCTCACTGGGCCGTGCTGCACACTGGGCCGTGCCGTACACTGGGCCGCGCCGCTCACTGGGCCGCGCCGTACACTGGGCCGCGCCGTACACTGGGCCGCGCCGTACACTGGGCCGCGCCGCACACTGGGCCGCGCCGCACACTGGGCCGCGCCGCACACTGGGCCGCGCCGCACACTGGGCCGCGCCGCACACTGGGCCGCGCTGCTCACTGGCCCGCGCTGCTCACTGGGCCGCGCAGTACTGCCGTGGTGGAAGGCTCCTTCCCTCCCTTAAAGGGAAGGGCTGTCGCTGCCGGCTCTGCAAGTAAACGAATCCCCTGATCGCCAATGGCACCTCCGATCAGCGCCGATGAGCCCCAAGCACTCTAGCAGAGATCAGGGCTGATCAAGCGCGGCACCTGAAAAATAGAAAAAAAAACAGAGTCCTGATGAAGTATTTTTCGCCTTCCTCACCGGCAATCCCTTTAACTATTGCTCCCCAAGCAGCCATCCACGGTGACAACGCCTCCTGCAGCTGCCGGTGTTAACACCCGGCGATGCTGCAGGGGGCGGAAGCCAAGTTCACATCCGGGGCGGTACCGGGACGCTGCGTACCGGATGACGTCACGATCCCCGGGGCGCAGGAGATCATGGTGTTCGAGTTTACCGCCGTCGCTAACCTGCAGGGGAAGTCCGCGGGCATTGGTACTCTCGCCGCTCCCGGTCGCAAAGCCGGTAGCGCCCCGTTAACACCCCCCGGAGGTGCAAAGGAGGCCAATTTCTCCCCCTACATCTTTGAAGAACATGAGATGCCTCAATGTGCTGCGCTACTTGTTTCTGTTCAGAAACAGTCAGGTATCAAAGGGAATAGCTGTGCAATGGACTACAGCCTGAAATCTTATTTTAACAAGAAAAACAAGAAACGTTCTTCATTAAATGTCTTAGTGCGTCCAGAGTTGCCGTGGTATGTTTTTCATGATCTTTTTAGCCAGTTGTACTGACCAGTGCACTGATTAACAACAGGAAGAGTTAAACAATACATTGAATTAAATCATCCAAAAGGCAAAAATTAAAACAATGCAAAAAAGGGAAAAGAAAGAAAAAATGAGTGTAACAAGCACAACAACAACATAAATATCCTCAGGCATTTGACAGAGGAAAACCCAGAAAGCAAGGAGAAGAATTAGGGGAGGTGACCAAAGACATGGTTAAAGGGTTTTAGTTTTCAGGAATGGGGAGAAAGTACTCAGACAGAGGAGGAAGAGAGGCCCCAAGTGTCGGACCAAGGTGGCTGAGAGCTAGGCTACCAAAGGTAACGCAGAGGACGGAGGTTGAAAAGGGATCCAGAATGAGAAGAGCAGAGAGCATGCAGTAACATGTAGAGATGAATGAGATTGAAGGGACGGGGTCATGACAAGATTTGTAAATGAGGGCAAGAAATTTGAACACAAGGCACTGGTGGATAGGGACAACAATGGAGATGGACGAGGGCTGGGTTTCTAGGGATTGGGGCTTAATATAGGATAGGATGCAATCGATGTAGATTTGGACAGGTTGCAGTTTATGAAGGGAAGTAACACCTCTGTAGATGCCATGTATTCCCCAGTGCTGCTGCTAAGGGCCATGTGACCACTAGCTTGCCACAAACTTTGGTCAATTATTCTTCCTCAGATGTTAAGCCCTGCCTAAGTATAATCCTTTTTGTTAGAGTAAGGTAAGGAAATACATAAAACATTAAAGTACAGATGCCACCTTTTGCCTTTTTTATATAGAAATGTTCAGCACTCAAAGGGTTTCATTGCTTTCACTCTCTGAGATCAAGGCTAGCTTTTGACGGCTGACTGTAGCTCCTCAAATAAATCATACAAGAGTTGAGCAGAAGCAGGTGATGGATGGTGGCTCCTTTGATTCAGTAAACTTTGTCCTGTATCAGGGCAGTTGCTCTCTCGAACGTTGAAAGCCCATTTGTCTGTTGAGCAGATGCAAGTATCAGAATCGACTACAAATGCAGCCAATGTGCCGGTGGTAAAACGTTATGTCCACCTCCTTGCTGGTGTGAAAGTACCATTGTTGTTACATTAAAATGGCAGGGCAGAGGTGGACAGTTGTGTGTGTGAGTTGAAGCATTAATGTGCTAGTAGGGAATGGTTTATCGTGTGCAGCACCTTAACTGGGGACTTCTAAATCTTGGTGGAATTCCCTGAGGAATGGATGAAAAATCAGAGAATGAGTCAATTTGTGCTGCACTCGTCCCATATGTTCAATATGTAGAGTAATAAGTAGTGACCTAGCTTCCCTTCCCACCCTCCCAGTCGGGGAACGCTGAAAGATAAAGTGGAATCTAAAGAACCAGGAAAAATAACTAACTTTATTAGGTATGGCCCAAACCTGGGGCACCGCGCTTACAGCAGCACCTCCTGCGGCACCGCGCTTACAGCAGCACCTCCTGCGGCACCGTGCTTACCTCCAATTGCTCTGCCATTTCATTGCTATTTGTGGGATCTTGTTGTGCAGGAAATTCCATCCTCTCTCTATCCATGGCAACAGAAGTCCAGTTTGTTATTAATTTCTCCTTCTGTTGAACATGATAATAGGAGAGGTTTATTCCAGTGTGCCTTTAAAGGTGCAGACACGCCGCAAATGAAAGCACACTGCATGAAAGAATGGCATTCATAAAACATCTCTCAGAAATGTCTAAAGCACTTCACATAAAATGTCCTACTTTGAAGCACAGGCACTGTTGTCCTGTGGGCAAACAGGACAGCCATTTCCTGCACAACAAGATCCCACAAATAGCAATGAATCAAATGACCCAACTATTTGACAAGGGCCCTGGCACTTGTGACAGGATCACCCGCTACTGGCCTCTGCCACTGACACCGCCAGAGGTGGAGGGCAGCTAATGGGCATCCCCCAAGCAGGTGCCACTAGGCTCCCTTTCTAAGTGGGCAGCCTTAAAATGGTTTTCGAATCCTCTTCTTTCACGGTCCCATCCTTGACTGCGATGTGGGCCCCACGACAGCCAATAGGCCCCTTTGAGGGCTGAGGTTGCAGGAACTCCCCAGACCTGCCCCCTCCTACATCAACGTTCATGTTCAGGTGGAAGTCCACTGGAAGGGACACGTTTTAACCCAACCATTTTTTTTATTTAGAAAGAAAAGAAAGAGTTGCATTTATATAGCGCCTTTCACAACCAGGCTGCCCCAAAGTGCTTTACAGCCAATGAAGTACTTTTTGAAGTGTAGTCATTGTTACAATGTAAGAAACGCGGCAGCCAATTTGCACACAGCAAGCTCCCACAAACTGCAATGTGATAATGACCAGACCATCTGTTTTAGTGATGTTGATTGAGGGATAAATATTGGCCCCAGGACACCGGGGATAACTCCCCCTGCTCTTCTTCAAAATAGTGCCATGGGATCTTTTACGTCCACCTGAGAGAGCAGACGGGGCCTCGGTTTAACGTCTTATCTGAAAGACGGCACCTCCGACAGTGCAGCACTCCCTCAGCACTGCACTGGAGTGTCAGCCTAGATTTCTATGCTCAAGTCTTTGGAGTGAGTCTCCGCACCTCCCGGACCACCAGCTACGTGGGCATTTTATCTGCAGATCGGAGGCGTTTCCCCGCGGGAAGCCTCCGACCGCAAACTCAGGGCCATTATTTTCTAACAGCGTTGAAAATCTAATAATAATTGATTATATTAACAGGGGTGTTTCTGGATTAACAAGTAGATCACTAAGAAAGATTATTTTTTCACATAATTCATTAGTGTTCTAAAGTTTGTTTATTTTGACATTTTGTTTCTCCAGAACCTAAATTTATTGGTGCCCACTTGATACCAGAGAGTGACAATCCAGAAGATGACAAGATGTATTTCTTCTTTCGAGAAAATGCATTGGATGGAGAGTATTCCGGAAAAGCAACTCATGCCAGAATAGGACAAGTGTGCAAGGTCAGTTGGATGTGGGAGCTATTCAAATATTAAGGTATCTTATTGGTTTAATGATTGTACGCTCAATCAGTGGATTGTTGTGGAATTCTGAAGAGAAGCATTATCGAGGTTGGGAACAAACACGACAGCCGCAACAACTAGCATTAATAAATCATCTTTAACAAAGACAAAAATGTAGAAATTCATCTGCAGTGCAAAACGAGCATTATCATCAGCTGCCATGTACGCTCCGCTTGATATTCGGTTCTACTGAAGTCGGTGGAACTGAATATCGGGCGGGGAGTATACAGCGCGGCTGATTCAATACCGCCCGCTTCGTGCTGCCGCCAGAGACAAATTTCTACTCCAAAGAGCCCAAGGAACTTCACCGTTGGGGAATATATCCAAACAAGAATAAGGTAGAGTTAGGACAGGTGGCCAAAGGCATGTTTGAAAGAGGTCAGTCTTGAGGAGAAAAAAATGTAGTTTGGCAGCGGGGCCTACAGGGGAATTAAGGAGTGCGAGGGCAAGATGGTTGAAAGGCCTGCTACCAATGGAGAGCTCAGGGAGGGTGAACACACAGCAGCCCAGAGTCAGAAAAGTGGATGGTGTGTGGGAAGGATATGAGGCTGGCAGTGAGTGCAGAGTTAGGTGGAATAAGGCTGAGGATATTGAATTCAGTGTGAGAGACGGTGAGCTAGTGGAGGTCTCTCTCTCTTTTGTTGGATCATTTGCCAACTCAGATAGAATTAAACCTAAACTGGTTTAGAGAGAAGTGTGCAAACATGCCAATGAGCAACTCTCAGCATTTACAGACCTTAACGCAAGGGATATCCTGAACTTCAAGATGTGAAGGCATCTTTCATTCTGTGCCAGCAGGGTTATCAATCCGACTCCCCAGTTCAAGTCTTTAATCCACCTCAATGTCGGTATAAATGCAGCCCTTGTCTATTAAGGATCTCAAGAGGAAATCAATTCTGTTACTTGTGCTTAAGACCACTACACAAAGCAGGTCTAGTTCTGGCTGTGATTACCAAAGTTCTTCAAGCTCAGTGTAATTATTTTAAGGGAAGGGTGTAGCGGAAAGATCGCAACAATTTATTAAAGCGAGAGGGGAAATGGGAATTCCTGAGAAGTCTGGTTATTTGTGTAAACCGTGGTTGGTTTTAGGATAGTGTTTCTTTAATTCCAGGATAAATAACAAGAGTTTAAAATATATATATTAAATGTATATTAAACTGGACCAGACCATATTGTAGTGTACCATTCCAATGTTCGACTGTTAATTGGAAGCAGCAGTCTGGTATGGAGTCAGCCACCCAAATGTAGTTTATCTGTAAAATCAGTGCAATGACATTCAATACAAGTAATTCCATGTGGTCCTCATCAAAATCCTTCACTCAGCCCTGATTTTCTTCCGAGAAAATGCCAGGAAAGTTTGTGATTCACAGTTCATTCCCATAAAGAAAAAAGAACAAGAAACGCAATTATTGCAAACTGTTTTTTCAGTTTGAATTAAAAACTCCTGTTAAAAGTTTCCTAAGTAGCCATCAAATAATAAGTCGAGATGAACATCAACATGAGGAATGTATTTACTATGAAATGAATGAAACTTTCCCAACATTGTTTATGTATCGCTGTGTCAACGCCCCACAGACCGAACCGCCTGTCCTGAAGATTCTGCAATTTCCTTTTTTTTTTAATCTGCATCAGATTCAAGTCCATCTGTTTCACCTTTGCCCAGGAATAGTTTCAACGTCACTGAGTTAATTAATACCTGACATGCAGATGGAACATGGCTGGACTTACGATGAATCTGGCCCATCTTACGAGCCTAGAGTGTTTTAAATCGATTGAAATGCAGCAATTCTCAGAATGTTCTTTTCAGGATAGAAGGGATTCTGATTGGTACCAATTGATTGCATTGCACACTCATGTTATCTCTTAAATGTTTCTTCAGTGCAGTGAATATAAATTAAGATTAAACCTTGCAATGCAAGCTGAAGTATAAAGACAAAAGAGGGTGGAAATTCATCCTAAGCCCAGACTCGGCACTGCGCAAACAGTATGCGGGACGACCGAGTGCCGGTCAATACGGCTAGAGAGACCATCTTGGAGCTGTTGTGCCAGGAATTAAGGTTCTAAGTGCAGAGTCCATGGCCCAGATATTCCGATCGCAGGCCTCCCGCTGGCGGAGGACTGCGATCTGGAAAAATCTGCGCCCTTACCTGAGGGCTCCCGGGACGCGCACAATTCCGATGCTGGGCCTCTCCAAACTCCAAGTGCGCAGGGCCCACGTATCCCAGAGGCGCAGGTAGTTCACAGCGTCCCTGGGATCACGTGGGCCATGGGGAGCCAATCACAGAAGGGAATCTTCCTTCATACATTTCACAGGAAGACCTGTCAAATATACGAATGGAGATCACCCCCAAAACATAGTAAAATTTTAAATAATTTTTTTTTAAATCACATTTTAAAATGACTTGAAATTACAATAAATCAACTATTTTAAACAGAAATTTAAATTTATGAAAAATATAATTAAAGCTTTTTATGGGGCTAAAAATAAACGTACCTTTTTAAAAAGTATTTTTAAATGATAAATCAGTGAATTTTTTTAAAAACTTTTTTTCAACTCTTATCCTGGTAAAAGCAGGCCTTACGCTGCTTTTACCAGGTGTAAGAATTGTAAGGGTTTTCTGCGGGCGGAGGGTCTCCAGAAAGCGGAACTATCCGCCCGCAGAGGCCCTTCTCCAGGGCAGCCGGAGGATCGGTCAAGAGCTTTCTTGACAGATCGGAAATGCTGGTTTTCAGTGCATGCGCAGTGCATGCCTAAGACCGGCATTACCAATGTCCCTATGGGTGAGTACACAGCCCGTACCCACCCGTAGGGATCGGAATATCTGGGCCATAGTTTATAGAATTTATTAGAGGGTTTGATAGTCACAGACAACACAAACATCATTGCGAAGGCTGTGTGGAGGCGCCACGTTCCAGTTGCTGAGTTTGGTCACACTTCCATGACCTGCTCACAATGCTCTCGCTAATTCAACTCAACTAAAAGGCCATTACATCGTACCTCCTCCAAGACCTTCACTCTTGGTTTCACACTGACTTACATCAGCTCTGCATTCCAGAGAGTGGGACTCACAACAATAGGTGTTCTTACATAAGAACATAAGAATTAGGAGCAGGAGTCGGCCATACGGCCCCTCGAGCCTGCTCCACCATTCAATAAGATCATGGCTGATCTTCGACCTCAACTCCACTTTCCCGCCCGATCCCCATATCCCTCGATTCCCTTAGGCATCACTGCCGGGTATCAGTTCTTATATATATATTAAAATCTACTGTTTTCATTTTATGTAAGGGATATTCAGGTTGAGTCCAGGTTTTGTGGCAGGTGCAACTATCGATACAGACTATTAAAATGATCTAATGACAGAAATAGAAAAAGATTCATAATTGTGATATCGGTTTACCTAAAAATAACCTGTAGTTGATTACCAGGAAATCCTACAGCAAGGATGTATTATATAATCTAAGATCCTTTTGTATCATACCTTACAGCCGTTTCATTTCAAATTGCCCTTCATCCCAACTTGATTAGCTTTAAGTCACTCTGTTTATATTACAGTGTGGAGTGGCGCCTTTAATCAAGTTACTGATTGAGATTGTATTGCCCTACCTCAGTGCACTGCAAGCAACATCGTCCTGTCCCTGTCCCTGCCCATGGAAGGAAAGCTCAATGATTCCAGTTGCTCGACATGGTGAACGGAATAAAGTTATGCTCCCTGCATGGTGGCACTCTTTATTCTATCGAGCTGATGGTGCAATCTCTGGTGATCAAGGCACTGCCGTCTGATATTATCGGGCATTGAGGCATCTTCAGCAGTCAGTGTTCACAGCGCACAGCAATGTGGGCTGGAAGTGCTTTCAGTTCCTAGAACCAGTGCTCAGACTGTTTGTTTACAAGGCTCATGAAGACCCCAATTGTATTTAAATAGTACAAGGACCCTTAATGTATCCGAAGCACTTGACCAGCTCTCCATTTGAAAAAGGCAATTCAAGGGGGGTGACATGAATCTTGTCATTCATGTGGAAATAACTTATGAAATGATACTGGCCGGCCTGTTGGTGGCGCTGTCCAGGGAGAGTATAAATACTCGGGCATGGGCCCAGCTTGCTCAGGACATTCTTTAACAGGAACTAGTGAAGGACACAACTAGATCTCCATGTTGTGAAACAGTTGATTAAAGCCTTGTTTAATACTCAGACCGAGTGCCTAGTAGTTTTCTTACATCAGAGGGCCTGGTCAAAAATGGCACTCTTTGTTCCTAGGTAGCCCCTCCTTCAAATACAGCCAGCTTTTGTTCTAGCAGTGCAAGCCTTTGTTATCTCCAGACTTGACTATTCCAACGCACTCCTGGCCAGCCTCCCACTTTCTACCCTCTGTAAACTTGAGGTGACCCAAACCTCTGCTGCCCGTGTCCTAACTGTCACCAAGTCCCGTTCACCCATCAACCCTGTGCTCGCTGACCAACATTGGCTCCCGGTTAAGAAATGCCTCGATTTTAAAATCCTCATCCCTGTTTTCAAGTCCCTCCACGGCCATGCCCCTCCCTATCTCTGTAACCTCCTCCAGCTCTACAACCCTCCGAGATCTCTGCGCTCCTCCAATTCTGGCCTCTTGAGCATCCCCGATTTTAATCTCTTCACCATTGGTGGCCGTGCCTTCAGCTGCCAAGACCCAAAGCTCTGGAATTCCCTCCCCAAACCTCTCCGCCTCTCTACCTCTCTTTCCTCCTTTAAGACGCTCCATAAAACCTACCTCCACCTGTCCTAATATCTCCTTCTGTGGCACGGTGTCAAATTTTGTTTGATAATCTTCCTGTGAAGCATCTTGGGATGTTTTACTACATTAAAGGCGCTATATAAATACAAGTTGTTGTTGTAGTAATGTCTGCAGCAGGACCTCCAGTACCTGACCTGTGAAAGGAACCACCCTACAGTCAGCCACATCTCTTTTACTAACAAAAACCACAAGCACTTCTTTAAGGGCAGCCAGCTGCCCTCTATTGATATCAGGTAACTTGCTCCCATGACCCAATGCTGGGAGCACCATTCAGATAGTTCACTGAGCAGACTTTGCATTACCGTGCACGCCCACTGCTTGCCCATGAGGTGGGCACATCACCCAATGCATCGCAGCCCTGGCACCGCCGTACCAGGCCCGCATTATTCGCCTTTATAAGTCCCCTTTACGAAGCATATTTCTTGTTGTGATCTAGAATGCACTGCCTGAAACAGATTCAATCGTAACTTTCAAAGGGGAATTGGATAAATACTTAAAAAGGAGAAATTTGCAGGGCTCTGGGGAAAGAGCAGGGGAGTGGGACTAATTGGAGAGCTCTTTCAAAGAGCCGGCACAGGCACGATGGGCCGAATGGCCTCTTTCTGTGCTGCATCATTCTATGTCGGCAGCTGACAGATTGTAATGATTTTTATCCCATTAGCCTGAGCTGTCCCAAAGGTGAAGGAGAGTGCCCTAAACTACAGCACTATCCAATTTCCAGTGGGCTTGCAGTCCTATTAAAATCTGTGTCCTGTGTCTGCACGTGACCTATTCACACTGGGGGTGCTTCCATTATAGGCAGTTCCCTGATATGAAAGGGCTGTTAGTGTTTTGAGTCTGTCTGCTTACATTGTGAGATCGGTCCACAGCACCAGTGACTATTGGAACAAATGTACAGACGCAAGCTCTGTTTCACGTTGCCTGATATAAGGAATAAATAATACGATGCCTCTGGCACTCAATCCAAGTGCAGCAGCCACTTACCGTTGTCACTGATGATGTTGGAGTGCTGCACTGATAGCCACAATAGGGCCACAATCTAACCTGTTACTGCGGCTGATTTGGTCGAATTAAGGACATTTGACGTTTTTCAAATATTTCACGCATATCATCTTTTGAAGGTGGCAGAATAATAGGAGGGGTACTTTAATACCTGTCTCATTATAAAAGTAAGAAATATTGGTGTAGTTTGCAGGAGGTAACTTCAGTTTAATGAATCATTTTCCCTTTCATGGGTATCATCCCCAAAGTTACTGCAATGACTTAAGATATGAGTGTGGTGCAAGTGTATCTCAAAGCGACTGCATTGATTTATCGAGAAGCTGTAACTCTGGTCCATGATGTGAAAGGGCTGTTAGTGCTTTGAATTTTCCTTGTTTACATTGCGAGGTGGCTTCACAGCACTAGTACAGTGTAAATTATAATGGGGAAAGGCTGTTCCCACTAGTTGATGGTACAAGGACTAGGGGACACAGATTTAAGATTCTAGGCAAGGGGGTATGTGAGGAAAAACTTTTTTACGCAGCGAGTGGTGAGGACCTGGAACTCGCTGCTGATGGACATGATGGAAGCGGAGACACTGTTTTCAAGGGGAGACTGGATAGGCATTTGAGGGAAATAAACTGATTGGGTCGATGTATGTTGGGGTTCTGATGGAGAAGCTCCCAGTGACTGCCACATCCAAATGATGGAGTTAGGGCAGCGTGACATCACATTTGTGGGTATAAGTACTGCTTCGCCACCCTTTCATCAGCACCGCGGGGCCCAGGAATCTCCAGGTCTATAGATAAACAGGGAGTACGTTACACTGAAAATACTTCCCTTGAACTTCCGTCCTCTATTAACAAAGTGCTCTGATATATATTGTGGTTTGATGCTTCCAATTAACTTGTCTTCTTTCTGTCATCAGAATGACTTTGGCGGTCACAGAAGCCTTGTTAATAAATGGGTGACTTTTCTCAAAGCTCGTTTAGTTTGTGCCGTGCCAGGTCCAAATGGCATTGACACTCACTTTGATGAACTACGTAAGTAGGAGAACATTTGCCATTGATTCAATTATTCAACAAATTCTCCATGTTTTATTTACTGGTGACTAAAACAAATGTTGTTGTTTTTCAGAGGATATTTACATAATGAATTCTAAAGATCCCAAAAATCCTTTCATCTACGGCATCTTTACAACTTCCAGGTAAAGAATCAGAGCTTTACCGGAATGGTTCCGGGGATGGGGATCACAGGTTTAAGGTTTTGGGCAAGAGATACAGGGTGGATGTGAGGAAAAACTCTTTATTACGCAGCGAGTGGTGCGGACCTGGAACTCGCTGCCGACGGAAGTGGTGGAAGCGGAGACACTCAATGTTTTCAAGGGGAGACTGGATTGGCACTTGAGGGAAATAAACTTGCAGGGCTACGGGGATAGAGCGGGAATGGGACTGACTGCATTGCTCTACAGAGAGCCGGCACGGACTCAATGGGCCGAATGGCCTCCTTCTGTGCCGTTATGACTCGACTCTTTGGGAGTGAATAAAGTAAATTGGACCGGTCTCTTTAGTTATATATGCCTTGAGAGCTCTTGAATGAGGAAGGGCCATTTTTATTACATTCGCCCTGAATTTCCTCGGACCTTTTGCTGCTGTACTGCTGTAACTTTGTCGTAAGTGTAACGGAAACCTCATTTTCACGTGTAAACGCACTTTTGACAAAGTTCTGACGGTGGAGCAGCAGAAACTCCAAAGAAATTCAGAGCCATAGAATCTGAAATTCATTCACATGGTGCAGATAAACTCTCGTTCACCAAAACAGTGAAGCAACTATCGACATGGGTGCACGATAACCCGTCAAACCATCGTCCTCTGCTTTTTCCCACCGGGTCAGTGACCTTGCCACATGAGTCTGCAGGCGTTCTGTGACTCTGTCGGTGTAGGATGGTGCTTGCAATCTATTGCTGCTTTCTTCCAATACTTGGGGAGTGATCACTCTGCAGAGATGCATCACTATATCCTCAAAAAATCAAGGAGTGTTGCAGGTGCCCGTCATATTTTTGGGGGGATTATCAGTTTTATAAACAGAGGAGATGAACATCCAACAGTGTGAAAGATGCTTTTGGGATAATTATTTAAACAGACCAATGCTTGCACAGTACACAACTCCATTAACACATTGTTGAATATGTCCTGCTCTATTCTAACCTGTCTCCTTCAAATGACGTAGGGTTGAGTGTGTTATGAAATATCCCTTTTTTACCAGAATTTCTCAATTTCATATTTATTTATGTTAACGATTCTAATGGAGCAACAACCTTTAGTGAAGTTGCCACAGGGTGTGTGGACAGTTCTGTTGCTGCAACATATTTAGGACCTGGTGGACCAAGACTTCTGTGTTTCCATTTCTTGTCTTAATGTCTCCTGTGTGTTTAAACAGCTCCCAATGTGAGACACAAATTTAAAAGCAGTGTGAAAATATGATATAGGTAGAGGTTGTCTTATTGCTGTTATTCCCTTTATGAGGGTAGTGATGAACTCATACCAAATTTGAGGAAACTTTCCCTTGATGAAGTAGGTGGAAGGATGAACTTGGATAGTGGGCCAGACAGATAGTGTTGTTGGATTTATTGAACTGTCTTGAGGATAGTGACTGCAGGAGTGGAGTGTGGTTCATTCAATCTCATTACCCTGATGCCAAGATGTCCATTTACTGACCAGTTTTGCCATTGTCAATGGTCGAACCATGTTCAGGGTCTGTTGCCTCACCCAGTCAGCACTTTTTAAGACCTCATGATTAAAGCTGGAACCAAGGGGTCCACAGAGTAGACACGTATCTCTCATGTTCAGTAAGAAAAGAGTTCATCTGTCTACCACAGTCGGGACTTTCACAACCCGTGCAGCTTAATAATACATTTCCTTGTATTGTCTCCCGTGCATCCTCTTTGGTCAAGGTGGCCTTTGACATGTGTGTTTTCCCCTCCTGACACCACGGGTAAGATATGCTGGAGAGAAAAATTGCATTCACTATTTGCAAATGTAATGTGCATTCCTTAACAACGTGAATATTATTATATTATCCTATAATTAGGTGCCTTGACTAATTATTTTCATCAATGTTTTTCTCTCCGTACAGCAACATCTTTAAGGGGTCAGCCGTGTGTATGTACAGTATGTCTGATATAAGGAGAGTGTTCCTGGGCCCATATGCTCACAGAGAAGGTCCAAGCTACCAGTGGGTGCCATTCCAAGGAAGGGTTCCGTACCCTCGTCCGGGAACAGTAAGTGTTTATAACTTTGGTGCAAAAATTATTCTATATCTGAATAGACCCATTAACAATGGAGTAACATAACCTGCATCTGAATCAAAGAAAACCATCATATAATGTGGGATGAGTCCAATCTCATTATGATGTTTGTAAATGTTGAGCCCCAGGATTGAAGAGGATTTGAAAATTATCTCATCTTTTCCAAACATATAACATATCTCAATAAAATTTCATTGCTTCCAAATCCTCTCCCTAGACCTTGATGGCAATGTAAAGTATCAATCAAACTGTAAGTTGTTGACAGATGTGAAGTTTTATTTTGGAACATGTGGGTAGATGATGAAAGTTTGCTGGCCACAAAAATCAAATTGGGGGTCCCAGCACTTCATTCAATTGCGATATTACAATTGTGTCAGCTGTGGTACAGTGGGTTCAGAAGGTCATGGGTTCAAGTCCCACTCCAGAGACTTGAGCACAAAAATCAAGGCTGACACTCCAGTGCAGTACTGAGGGAGTGCCACACTGTCAGAGGGGCAGTACTGAGGGAGTGCCGCACTGTCAGAGGGGCAGTACTGAGGGAGTGCCGCACTGTTGGAGGGACAGTACTGAGGGAGTGCCGCACTGTAGGAGGGGCAGTACTGAGGGAGCGCCGCACTGTCGGAGGGGCAGTACTGAGGGAGCGCCGCACTGTTGGAGGGGCAGTACTGAGGGAGTGCCGCACTGTCGGAGGGGCAGTACTGAGGGAGCGCCGCACTGTCGGAGGGGCAGTACTGAGGGAGTGCTGCACTGTCGGAGGGGCAGTACTGAGGGAGTGCCGCACTGTTGGAGGGGCAGTACTGAGGGAGCGCCGCACTGTCGGAGGGGCAGTACTGAGGGAGTGCCGCACTGTCGGAGGGGCAGTACTGAGGGAGTGCCGCACTGTCGGAGGGGCAGTACTGAGGGAGCGCCGCACTGTCGGAGGGGCAGTACTGAGGGAGTGCTGCACTGTCGGAGGGGCAGTACTGAGGGAGTGCCGCACTGTTGGAGGGGCAGTACTGAGGGAGCGCCGCACTGTCGGAGGGGCAGTACTGAGGGAGCGCCGCACTGTCGGAGGGGCAGTACTGAGGGAGTGCCGCACTGTTGGAGGGGCAGTACTGAGGGAGTGCTGCACTGTCGGAGGGGCATAGAAACATAGAAGATAGGAGCAGGAGTAGGCCATTCAGCCCTTCGAGCCTGCTCCGCCATTCAATGAGATCATGGCTGATCATCCAAATTCAGTACCCTGTCCCTGCCTTCTCCCCATATCCCTTGATCCCTTTAGCCTTAAGAAATATATCTAACTCCTTCTTGAATATATTTAATGAACTGGCCTCCGCCGCCCTCTGTGGCAGAGAATTCCACAGGTTCACCACTCTCTGGGTGAAGAAATTCCTCCTCATTTCAGTCCTAAATGTCCTACCCCTTATCCTTAGACTATGACCCCTGGTTCTGGACTCCCCGACCATCGGGAACATCCTTCCAGCATCTAGTCTGTCCAGGCCTGACAGAATTTTATAGGTTTTGATGAGATCCCCTCTCAATCTTCTAAACTCCAGTGAGTATAAGCCCAATCGACACAATCTCTTCTCATATGCCATTCCTGCCATCCCAGGTATCAGCCTGGTGAATCTTCGTTGCACTCCTTCCATGGCAAGAACGTCCTTCCTCAGATAAGGCGATCAAAACTGCACACAATACTCAAGGTGCGGTCTCACCAAGGCCCTGTACAAATGTAGCAAGACATCCTTGTTCCTGTACTCGAACCCTCTTGCTACGAAGGCCAACATACCATTTGCCTTCTTAACCGCCTGCTGCACCTGCATGCTTACCTTCAGCGACTGGTGTACAAGAACACCCAGGTCTCTTTGCACTTCCCCTTCTCCCAATCTATTGCCATTCAAATAATAATCTGCCTTCCTGTTTTTGCCACCAAAGTGGATAACCTCACATTTATCCACATTATAGTGCATTTGCCATGTTTCTGCCCAATCACCTAACCTGTCCAAATCATACTGGAGTTTCATGACATCCTCCTCACAGCATACCCTCCCACCCAGCTTTGTGTCATCTGCAAATTTGGAGATATTACATCCAATTCCCTCGTCCAGATCATTAATATATATTGTGAACAGCTGGGGTCCTAGGACCGATCCTTGCGGTACCCCACTAGTCACTGCCTGCCACTTGGAAAACGACCCGTTTATTCCAACTCTTTGCTTTCTGTCCGCCAACCAGTACTGAGGGAGCGCTGCACTGTAGGAGGGGCAGTACTGAGAGAGAGCTGTATTGTTGGAGGGGCAGTACTGAGGGAGTGCTGCATTGTCGTAGGGGCAGTACTGAGGGAGCGCTGCATTGTCGGAGGGGCAGTACTGAGGGAGCGCTGCACTGTCGGAGGGGCAGTACTGAAGGAGCGCTGCACTGTCGGAGGGGCAGTAATGAGGGAGAGCTGCATTGTTGTAGGGGCAGTACTGAGGGAGCGCTGCATTGTCAGAGGGACAGTACTGAGAGAGCTGCATTGTCAGAGGGGCAGTACTGAGGGAGCGCTGCACTGTCGGAGGGGCAGTACTGATGGAGCGCTGCACTGTCGGAGGGGTGGTAATGAGGGAGCGCCGCACTGTCGGAGGGGCAGTATTGAGGGAGCGCTGCACTGTCGGAGGGCCAGTACTGAGGGAGCACTGCACTGTTGAAGGGGCAGTACTGAGGGAGCGCTGCACTGTCGGAGGGGCAGTACTGAGGGAGCGCTGCACTGTCAGAGGGGCAGTACTGAGAGAGCTGCATTGTCGGAGGGGCAGTACTGAGGGAGCGCTGCACTGTTGGAGGGGCAGTACTGAGGGAGCGCTGCACTGTCGGAGGGGTGGTAATGAGGGAGCGCCGCACTGTCGGAGGGGCAGTACTGAGGGAGTGCTCCACTGTTGGAGGTGCTGTGTTTCAGATGAGACATTACACCTGCTCTCTCAGGTGGACGTACAAGATCCACTGGCACTATTTCGAAGAAGAGCAGGGGAGTTCTCCCCGGTGTCCTGTTTAATATTTATCCCTCAATCAACATCACTAAAACAGATTATCTGGTCATTATCACATTGCTGTTTATGGGAGCTTGCTGTGCGCAAATTGGCTGCCGCGTTTCCTACATTACAACAGTGACCACACTTCAAAAGTACTTCATTTTCTGTAAAGCACTTTGGGACATCCTGTGGTCATGAAAGGCGCTATAGAAATGGAAGTCTTTCTTTATAATCACTTTAGGTTAAAGAAGCTAGAAGCTAAAACTTTAATGGTTTGATCTCCAGACCTTTTCTGAATAAACTGCTGTTCTTTTTACTTATAGTAGTTTAAAAAAAAATCAATTTTATTGAACGATCACTCCCTGGATAATCAGCAATGCTATTTTGAAATCTGAACTCCAAACAGCCATGTTGTTGGAATATGGCTTCAGTGACCCATATATTCTTTTTCTTTAACAAAATAAATCCATTCCTAAAATTTAAATTTCTACGGATGAACATTCTAGAGACCCATTTTGTTAAAAAGGACTTTGTTAGATCGCATATCTCATTAAATTGAATGTATGCCATAGCATGTCATAAATCCTGCTCATTATCACTTGTTATACCAGCATTAAAACACTTTAAAAATGTTTCCAAGATACTTCATTGTGACTCTTAGACTGCTGGCAGCTTGAGAGAATCCGTTGCTTCTGACTCAGCTATTTCTATTCAGCGTATCAGCTCACTTAAGGTGATGCTTAAAAATAAGTAATGCTACCAATGAATAGCTTTATTATTGTAATGTTAATCTTATATGACTAAAATGTTCAGTTTTAAAAACATTCCTAAATTACAGGTCCATGAAACCTGCCCCATCCATACATGCTGCAACCCCACTCATCATAGCTCGCCCGCCTGGTCACTAAATCGCCAGAGGCAAACATCAGAGAGAAAAACATGGACTTCAGAGGAGAGTCCAATCAGCGTTGCCCCCTGTTAGATCCGTGGTTCAGTGGATATGCTGTTATTCAATAACCACACGGATGCTGTAACTTAACAATAAACAGGTCTTTACTGGAGGAGGGTAGTCTCAAGACTGGGGGTACAGAGGCATGCGCAAGGCTTATATACAGGTGTGGTCACTGCCGGTACTACAGTATACAGGAGCTGTAAAAGTAGTTCTGTCTTAAAGGTACATACACTACAATGCCTCCCCTTTTAGATTAGTAGTACCCCTAATATTCAAATAACAATTAACACTTTAACATGTACATTAAACAACAATAGTCCATTTATAGATTATGGCCTAGAAATTCAGTGCCCTTAGCACCGATTTTGCGGCGCTAGAGGGCCTAGCGCTGCAATTGGCGCCGGCTCCTAAATTGCCTGGGGCCCTTCCGCGGCGGTAGACCGGTAGCGCTGCGCCGGCACCGATGACGTCATCGGTGTGCGCAGCGTCCCGGTTGCCGTGGTAACCCGGCCCCAAGCCGAAATTCAGTTGCGGCCGCCTCGCCAGTGGCAGCCGCAACTAAGACTCCGGCAAACGAGTGTTGCCGGAGTCTGCGCCGGCGCTTTAAGGAGGCGCGGTGGCCGGCCGCTTTCCCGCCGGCCGCCTGCCCGCAGCTCCCTCCCCGGACTTCTCACCCCCCCCCACCCCGGAACAGATGCAAGCCCGGCACTTGTCCGAGGTGCCGGGCTCATTTTTGAAGAGATTTGCGCGGGCCGCGGCCAGGTGCAGGCAGCTCCTCCTTAACGGAAGGAGGAGGCCTGCACTTCCCGAGCCTGCTGCACCGCAGCGGGCGCTGCAGCGCCGGAATAGCGCCGCAATCGGCGCGTTGCGCCAGTTTTCAGGCGCTAAAACCCTTCAGTAGCGCCGGCAGCCGTTTGGGCGCGGCGCTACTGAATTTTTGGCGCGCGCAAAGGGACTTAGCGCCGGCGCTAACTTCCGGCGCTAAAGCCCTGGCGCAGCGCAAACTCAATTTCTAGGCCTCAGTCTTTGGGGCGGCCTCCTGACCCTTTCGGGATAGCGCCTTTCCTGAGGTTCTTGTTCTTGGCGCAGAGGCGATTCTGGCCCCTTTTCATCGGGTAGTTCATCGGTTTCCACTGCTACTGGTTCTGAGGTAGATGCTACCGGTATGTCGGGTTCATCCCCAGGTACTCGAGACATGGGGTTGACTCGTTCCTGTGACGCTAAGATCTGATCGACGTGGCGTCTCACAATGTTCTCCCCGACATCCACTGTGCACATTAATGGCCCCTGCCTTGTGCATATCGTTCCGGGTTGCCATTTCTCTGTTCGGTAGTCACGGGCCAAGACTGGTTGTCCTACATCGAAGCTCCTTGTCGGCTTCTCATTGATGTGCTGGAATTGTTTGTCCTCAACATTTCTTCGCACATTTGGTCTGAGCAAGTCCAGATGAGATCTCAACCTTCGGTTAAAGAACATCATGGCCGGGGTCTGGTTGGTAACTGCATGTGTCGCGTTTCGGTAGGCTAATAAGAAATTGTCCAACTTATGCTGTAGTGGAATTTCATCGTCGCACATGGCCTTTATCGCCTTCTTAAAGGTTTGTACGAACCTCTCAGCCAATCCATTTGTGGCTGGATGATACGGGGCGGATGTGTAATGCCTTACCCCATTCCTTCTCATAAATTTTCGAAACTCTTCGGACACAAACTGTGGTCCATTATCAGAGCAAATCTTTCTGGCAAGCCGTTTCTGGCAAATATGGTCCGTAGGACTGCAATTGTTTTCTCTGTAGTGGTTGAGGACATTTTTATCACCTCAGGCCACTTCGAATGAGCATCCACTGCTATTAAGAACACTGAGTCCATGAATGGACCAGCGAAATCAATATGCACCCGTTGCCATGGAGAGGAGGGCCACTCCCATGGGTGTAGAGGGGCATGTGGTGGTGCATTTTGGACCTTCTGGCATCCTGAGCAGCTCTTGGTTAGGTTTTCGACTTGTTGATCGATTCTCGGCCACCACGCATAAGCCCTAGCAAGGCTTTTCATTTTCACTCCCCCCAGATGACCTTCATGTAGCTCATTTAGCACTCTTTCCCTTAACTTGCATGGAATCACCACTCTGGATTCACACATCACTGTCCCCTGGCATACTGACGGCTGTTCTCTTCTGGATGAGAATGCTGGCAACAGTGAGTCGCCATGTGTTGGCCATCCCCTCACCGTCAAATCATATACCCGAGACAGCGTCGGATCATTGCGGGTCTCCTTCTCTATATCCGCGTTCGTTACTGGCAATCGTTCAATTATTGACGAATAAAATATCTCGATAGGGTCCACTGCTGGTGCTTCCTCCACAGTAGGCAGTGGCAGGCGCGATAGCCCATCAGCTGTTGTTTCGTGCCTTTATATTCTATTTCCTATTGATTCGCCCCTAGAAACAGGGACCATCTTTGTAACCGTTGTGCAGTCATCACTGGAACGCCCTTCTTAGGATTAAAGATGGAAACAAGTGGTTGGTGGTCAGTCAGCAAGGTGAACTTCTGCCCATGCAGATAGTAGTTGAATTTTTTTACTCCCCCTACTAGGCTGAGGGCCTCCCTGTCAATCTGGGCGTAGTTGCGCTCGGCTGAGGTTAGTGACCGAGACGCAAAGGCTACTGGCCTCTCCAACCAGCCTGGGAATTTGTGCGACAGCACCCCTCCAATACCATAGGGTGATGCATCACATGCCAAATGAATTGGTAGTGCTGGGTTGAAATGGGCCAACACCTCTTTTGATGTGATCAATTCTTTACACTTCTGGAAAGCTCGTCTACGTTCGTCATTCCACTTCCATGGTACCCCTGTTTGCAGTAGGATGTTCAGTGGGTGTAATACCGTGGACAAATTTGGTAAGAACTTGTGGTAGTAGTTTACCAGCCCGAGGAACGACCTCAGTTGTGACACATTTTCCGGTGCTGGAGCCTTGACTACTGCCTCAATCTTTTCAGGGGACTTATGTAACCCCTCTTCATCGATGACGTGGCCACAATACGAGATCTGTTTCTGGAAAAACTCGCACTTGTGGCGATTAGCTCGTAGCCCATACTCCTTTAATCTGGTGAGCACCTTCTCCAAGTTGGCGAGGTGATCACTGTCATTTTCGCCTGTGACCAGGATGTCGTCCAAATAACACTGGGTCCCTGGAATCCCTTGCAGGACTTGATCCATTGCCCTTTGCCGGATAGCCGGAGCCGATGCTACCCTGAACACCAGCCGGTTGTATTGATAGAGACCTTTATGAGTGTTAATCGTAAGGTATTGTTTCGAAGCTTCTTCTACCTCCATTTGCAAGTACGCCTGGGCTAGGTCAATTTTGGTGAAGCGTTTACCTCCAGATAGCGAGGTGAAAATATCCTCAATTCGTGGAAGCGGATATTGTACCGTGTGAAGGACTGGGTTCACTGTTACCTTAAAATCCCCACAGATGCGGACCTTCTTTGGTTCCCCAGGCGTATTACTCAACGACCTCTTCATTACGGGAACGATGGGTGTAGCCCACTCGCTCCAGTCCACTTTGGACAGTACTCCTGAACGTTCCAACCTGTCCAGCTCTGCTACGACAGCTGGGCTGATCGCATAAGGCACTGGTCTGGCCTTAAGAAACTTTGGGCTTGCATTTTCCTCTATTTTAATCATTGCTGTTATTCCTTTTAGTGTTCCTAGTCCCTCCTGGAACACTTCTTTTGCGTCAGTTAGCATTTTTGACAGTCGTCCAGGTGTGACGTCGTCATCCTTTTGGGCCTCAACCTTCAGTGCCTGTATGGAATGCCAATCTAATTGTATCTTCCGGATCCATTCACATCCTAGCAGTGGTGGTCCTCCATCTGGCAATACATATATATCCATTTTAGGTATTTCCTGGCCTTTATATATCACTTTCACCCTTATTTTTCATTTGGGGTAGACTTTTTGCCCCATGTACGTCTTCAAGACAATCTCTGTAGCTTTCAAGGGTATATGTGAAAATAGCCGCTTGTAGTCCCTTTGGTTTATGACTGTTAGGGCTGATCCTGTGTCCAATTCCATTTTCACTTGGACTCCGTCTATCTTGAGTGTAACCCAGATAGTCTGGTGATCCTCCATTTTGGTTACCTTATGTAGTTTCAGACAACCCAGCTCCTTGCTTCTGTGTCACTTTTCTGTTCGTCTGAACTACTGTCCATCACCTGGTGTACATTTTTGTACTTCTCCTGTGGAGATTTCTTACTGTTGGTTTTCTTCCCAGACCTGCAGACACTTGCTATGTGTCCTGCTTTTCCACACTGTCTGCACACTTGGTCCTTGAACCAACAATCCTTCTGGTCATGTGTTGTTCTGCCGCAGCGATAGCACTTCCCTGTTCCATAGGACATTTCATTGGTGCCATATTCTTGCGGTCTCCGTTGTATCTCTGCAGCGCCCCTTGCGGCTGCTTCGTGTGATACTGCCATACTGAAAGCCTTGTCCAGCGTAAGATCCTTTTCTGATAGAAGCCGTTTCTGGGTTCCTTCACTTTGTAGCCGACACACAAACTTGTCCCTTAACGTATCTGCTAGTCCCGCTCCAAACTGGCAGTGTTTCGATAGCTTGCGCAGTTCCGTTAGGTACTCAGCATTGCTTTCGTCTTTGTGTTGGTTCCTTTTATGGAACTTAAATCGTTCTGCTATCAGCAGCGGTGTGGGGTTTAAGTGGTCCTGTAGGATTTCTACTATGCTTTCGAAATTCTTGTTCACCGGCTTCTCTGGGGTTATTAGATTTTGCAGTAACCCATAAGTTTTTGCACCCTTGGAATTTAACAAAACCAGTGCTTTCCTAGCATCTGGCACTTCATTCGCCCTGCAGTACACCTCAATACGTTCCACATATGTCGCCCAATCTTCGACTTCATTGTCGAACGTAGAGATACTGCTACTCTTCGGCATCCCTGGGTGTGATTTAACTGTCAAAAATGGCATCTCCCGCGCTTCCCCTTCTTCTCCGCTGGCACAAAATGGCGTCTCCCGCGCTTTCCTTCCTTCCCGCGCTCGCCCTTCTTCTCCGCTGCGGCTTCTAAAAATGGCGTCTCCCGCGCTCTTCCTTCTTCTCCGCGGCTCAATGGCGTCTCCCGCGCTCTCCCTTCTTCTCCCCGCGGACACTGTTCAGCCCTTGAGCCCTGGCTGTGCTCTGCGCGTTCTTTTTTTTTCAGTTTCCGCCGCTCGGTCCTGAACCCGGCTGCGCCCTGTGCGCTTCACCCTCTGTCTTACCCCGTCGACGCTGCTCGGCTTTCTCTCCGCCGTCGGTCGGCTCCAGCCGCCGCTGTCTGGGAAGGGTCTGCACTGTACCTGTCGTCAGTCTCTTGCTGATCGTCGTGGCTGGGGATCCAAGCCCGGCTCTCCACAGCCTCCCCTGCGACATTCACTCTCTGCTGGACGACTGGGCGGTTGCTCGTGGTCGACGCCCGTGTTCCTGGCCTCGACTTTCTTACACCGCCCTCCCGGAGCGAATCCTCGAAGGGAAATGCAGAGTTGCAGGTAGATTCGAATCGACACTCGTCGCCACTGTTAGATCCGTGATTCTGAGAGTATGATGTTTTTCAATAACCACACGGATGCTGTAACTTAACAATAAACAGGTATTTACTGGAGGAGGGTAGTCTCAAGACTGGGGGTACAGAGGCATGCGCAAGGCTTATATACTGGTGTGGTCACTGCCGGTACTACAGTATACAGGAGCTGTAAAAGTAGTTCTGTCTTAAAGGTACATACACTACACCCCCGATCCCAGGGCTTGGTTAAAATTGCCCCAAAGTGTTAATGCTTTTTGTGTAACATTCCTTTACCTGCTGTTTCGATGAATGTGTTCAACCTGTTTAAAATCAATGGGTTACCACTGTTGTTAAAATAGTGACAAAGGAATTTCAGACAAATATGTTAACGTGCTCATTACTAATTTTCCAGTGTGATTTAATCCCATAGGATTTAACAAAATGAATTAATCCTGCCAGCCGCACTGTAAAGGTTAATAACCTGTAAGACAGGTTTGTTGGTCAATCATGGGAAATTAAAAATGTTCGGCAATTGGGTACAAACACATGAAGATTAAACACACAGCAGCTGGAAACTATCTGTGACAGTTTTGGAGAATGTTGCCCTGGCTATTTAATGTTTTCAACCACTCGAAGTGAAAGATGCCAAGATAACATGAGAGGCTAATACTTCATTTTCAATTGACTTCCTGCAATCCTGGCCAGTGCATGCAATCTTCAGTCCTTGCAGTCCTGGCCATAGAGTCATAGAGTTATACAGCACGGATAGAGGCCCTTCGGCCCATCGTGTCCGCGCCGGCCATCAAGCCCTGTCTAATCTAATCCCATATTCCAGCATTTGGTCTGTAGCCTTGTATGCTGTGGCATTTCAAGTGCTCGTCCAGTGCATGCAATGTTCAGTCCTTGCAGTCCTGGCCAGTGCATGCAATCTTCAGTCCTTGCAGTCCTGGCCAGTGCATGCAATCTTCAGTCCTTGCCGTCCTGGCCAGTGCATGCAATGTTCAGTCCTTGCAGTCCTGGCCAGTGCATGCAATGTTCAGTCCTTGCAGTGCTGGCCAGTGCATGCAATGTTCAGTCCTTGCAATCCTGGCCAGTGCATGCAATCTTCAGTCCTTGCAGTCCTGGCCAGTGCATGCAATGTTCAGTCCTTGCAGTGCTGGCCAGTGCATGCAATGTTCAGTCCTTGCAGTCCTGGCCAGTGCATGCAATGTTCAGTCCTGCAGTCTTGGCCAGTGCATGCAATGTTCAGTCCTTGCAGTCCTGGCCAGTGCATGCAATGCTCAGTCCTTGCAGTCCTGGCCAGTGCATGCAATGTTCAGTCCTTGCAGTCCTGGCCAGTGCATGCAATGTTCAGTCCTTGCAATCTTGGCCAGTGCATGCAATACTCAGTCCTTGCAATCCTGGCCAGTGCATGCAATGTTCAGTCCTTGCAGTGCTGGCCAGTGCATGCAATGTTCAGTCCTTGCAGTCCTGGCCAGTGCATGCAATGCTCAGTCCTTGCAGTGCTGGCCAGTGCATGCAATGCTCAGTCCTTGCAGTGCTGGCCAGTGCATGCAATGCTCAGTCCTTGCAGTCCTGGCCAGTGCATGCAATGTTCAGTCCTTGCAGTCCTGGCCAGTGCATGCAATGTTTGGTCCTTGCAGTCCTGGCCAGTGCATGCAATGTTCAGTCCTTGCAGTGCTGGCCAGTGCATGCAATGTTCAGTCCTTGCAATCCTGGCCAGTGCATGCAATGCTCAGTCCTTACAGTGCTGGCCAGTGCATGCAATGTTTAGTTCTTGGATGGAAATGATCAAGTAGTATTCCATGGCCATAATTTGCTGTTAAAATAACGGTGAGTCTAAAGGCGCTTTTTGTTATTTATGTGCAAATACTGAAACAACTTCAGTCATGGGGTAGATGCGCGGTTAAACTCAATGGCCTAGAAATTCGGTTGGTTGCGCCAGGGATTAGCGCCTAAAGAGGGCAATAACTGGGGCGATAGCCAAATTCCGGTGGGGCGCAAGGCGTTTAGCGCCTCGCCCCATATTGAGTATGCATTTAGCGCCGGCGCTAACGCTTAGCGCCCGCTCATGGGCGCAGGCTAATTATGATGTAATCTGAGTGTGCAACGCCTTTTCGGCGCCCCAGATGGGAAATTCAGTGGCGCCCCCCTCCGTAGCGCCTGGCGCTATTAGTGACAGTTTTCCTGGGCCTTACCAAGTCGCTTTCGGGCTGGAGGAGCGTTATTTAAAGGGGATTGGTGTGGTTTAAAAACGGCACACATTTCTGGTGCACAACTTCCTCGAGAGCTACAAAGAGTTGCTGACCTGCACACTGAGAGCCATTTGACCACTGGGCCCACACTGGCAGAGGAACAGCAGCCTTCTGACCATCGCCTTGCCGTTGGTGAGCCTTGACAACGGGGAACCTTCCTGTGGGCACTTATTATGGGGCCTGCATTGGAGGGGAACGTCCTGCTGCTGAATCATCTGGAAAGGGCACTGAGACGCTGGGAGAGGGGGGCGGGCATGGCCAGACGGAGGAGGGCCAACAGACATCGCCACAGCAGACCTTACGCTGGCAGGGTTTTCCGACAGCAGTTTTCCTACATGAACATGCCGGAGGAGCAGTGTGTCAGAAGGCTGCGATTTAGAAAGGAGGTGGTGACTGAGCTGCACCAGCTGCTTCAGCCAGATCTGCAGCCGGTCTGATACCCCCAAGCCTGTGAAGGGCAAGATGCATGTAAATAGCAGGCATGGCCATTGTAAATGAAGAAAGTGTTTCATTACTCAAAATGTGGTTCCTTCAAACATGAGAAAGCTATGGCAACAGAAAGCAAAACTAATACATTGACACATAACTGGCTCTCACACCCGGGAGACTGTCCAAAACATAAATCACATTCCGACCATCTTCCTTGGCCTTGATTCCACTGCGGCAACCAAAGCATCCAATGCCCCATCAGTGAGGCGTTCCGCCCTCTGCCTCACCCTTTCCATTTCTTGCTAGGCTGGTGCGCCACAGGTAGGCTCCCACCGCTTTGAAGGCCTACAAGGCAGTGAGTGTGTCTGGTGATGCCAATTGACCTGCCCCTTTAAGAGCTGCCCGGCGCCAGTGTGTCTCAGGGAAAGTGATTATTGAAAGCACCTGCGCTGCGCCCCGCCGCAGCGATATTGGGTAGCGCCTCCGCGTTAGCGCCTTAAGAGTCGCGTGCAGCGCCTGATTTACCGCCGCAAACACCATCAGGGGCGCAACGACCCAATATCATGCCAGGTGGCGCTAAGTTGCAGCTGGCGGTACTCTTAGCGCTTCACCAGATCTAACGCCCCAAACGGGGCTATACCGAATTTCTAGGCCATTAATTCTAAAGTTGCAGTCCAAGATGCACCGCTCCGCTGTCTGGCTCACCATTGAAATGGCGTGAAGTTGCTTTATTTGCGCGATAGATGCAAATGAAACTCACCACAGAAAGTTAAGTCAAGTCATTTCAAGTCTAAGTACCCTCTTAACAATGTGATAAGTGTTAATTACTTTTAGTCAACCTCTCTGGCACTGAAACTTACCCATTACCAGTGTGGAGTCTCATTCCTTCAGGTTTTAATTATTGTTGGAGATTTAACATATTTTAAACTTTTTCTTTCTCTCTCTTTTCTCTCTCTCTCTCAATCAATCTTTCTCTCCCTCTCTATATTTCTCTTTCTGTACCTGATTTGACATTGAATTCACTCACTCTAACTTACCCTTCCTGCTCAGTCCTTGCGCTGTTAATTTCATAATCCTTCAGTCTGATCGGTTAAGGAAATACACAGTTAACTGCCCTGTTCACTCGGGTCCCGGATGCCTGTTTTCCATCGCTGTGACGTTATCAGCTCACACTTTCAGCAACTTGCCACACCAAAAGTTTAGAAACCAGAATGTGTATGGGCAAATCTACCTGTCGGCAGATACCGGGACACACCCTGTGTTTTGCACTTGTTAAATTTAAATAAAAATCCAACAGTAAGTTGGTGACATTCTCACTGCCAGGATGCTGGTGTTTTCAGGCTTATATTAAGTCTGTGAACATTGATTTTGAATGTGACCTCTACATCCTGCCCTTTTGGTACATGTTTTACAAAATACAGCTTTTGAAAATATAATCAACATAGTCCTGCAGAAGGAAGAATTCATATTCCACAAAGACACAAATTCACCAGAGTTCACACACTAGGAACACAGTCATTTTTGCCTCATATTAATTAATTTGCCTCCAGCCCATGCACCTGAGCTGGAGGGGCTCCGTGCTGACACTCAATGCAAAATGTGGGAAAAGACTTCATTCCCTTGCACTGAACTTCCGTTTTAATCAACACAAAAAGAGGAATTTTAATTCCCGGGGGTGGGGGGAAGCCGGCGGGATGCATGGACTGTTCTGGGAGCTGCAGTGGGAAGCCGGGATCAATTTAATGGCCAGCCCTCATTAACATCCCACCGTCCAGAGGCAGCCTGAGGATTGGGTGGTTCGGAGGCCTGCAGGTTGGTAGCCAGGTAAATCACGGTGGGAGGGAGTCGGCAGAGTTTGGCGGATGGGAAAGAGGGGAGGTTGGGGTACTCAGTGAGGCAGCGGTCTGAAGTTCCGTTCTGGGGAGCGGGAGACCTCCTCTGGACCCCACAAAATAGGTTTTACACTCAGCTTCCAGGCCACTAGGAGTCCTCCAGGGTTCACTGAACGGACCATCCACTGCAGATTCTTCACTCAGTCGGCTGTTCAAATTGCTTCGGAGTTCCGGACCCTCCATTTCCATATATTCATGAACTCTGGCAGGATCCTTAATCATCCTAGAAAACAGTGATGGTAAAACAGCCGCCGGGTGGGGAGGAGCAGGTCCTCTTCTTTCGTATGGTAAAACAAATCAAATCAAATGTCACAAACTCGGGTTGTATTCCCTGGAATTTAGAAGATTAAGGGGTGATTTGATTGAAGTTTTCAGGATATTAAGGAGAACAGACAGGGTAGAGAGAGAGAAACTATTTCCGCTGGTTGGGGATTCTAGGACTGGGGGGCAGAGTCTAAAAATTAGAGCCAGACCTTTCAGGAGTGAAATTAGGAAACACTTCTACACACAAAGGGTGGTAAAAGTTTGGAACTCTCTTCTGCAAACGGCAATTGATGCTGGATCAATTGTTAATTTTAAATCTGAGATTGATAGATTATTGTTAACCAAAGGTATTAAGGGATATGGGCCAAAGGCGGGTATATGGGGTTAGGTCACAGATCAGCCATGATCTCACTGAATGGCGGAACAGGCTCGAGGGGCTGAATGGCCTCCTCCTGCTCCAGTGTTCCTCAATGTCAATATCTAAGTCAGATATCCAGGCCAAAGCTTCCGGTGTAACAACATGGATATCTTGTAGGCTGCCTGTGAAATTCCTGTGAGGGCAGTGCTCAATGACGTGCTCCAGGGTCTGATCAGGAGCTCCACAGTCACATGATGGGGATGCTTTAATCTTCCATCTATGGAGAAGGTGGCAGCATCTACCATGGCCGGTTCTGAGGCGGCTGATGGTTGTCCAGTGTTTGCGAGGAAGGTTCGACCCTTCAGGTTGTACTGTGGGGTCCTCGAGGAGGAATTCTTTCAGTGTGTCACAGTTCAAAGGAGCAACTAGTGAACCGCTTGGATTTTAGCCCCCGTTCCACTCAGCTTCTGTTGGGCAGAGGGAGTTAAAATTCTCCATTTGAAGAAGAAGAATCCCTTTTAACAAAGCTTTTGTTTTGTTTTGTTGGCCGTGGTGATTTTGAAACGGAGTGTTTCTCTGACGAGTGTACTCACTGTGTTTAATACTTCTTATGACATCAATTTTAGCTTTACATTATTTTCCCCAACTGATGTGTTCTTTTAAAGTGTCCTAGCAAAACCTTTGGAGGATTCGAATCGACAAAAGACTTTCCTGATGATGTAATCACATTTGCCAGAAGTCACCCAGCTATGTATAACCCGGTGTTGCCCATCAACAATCGACCAATCGTCATAAAGACAGATGTGGACTACCAGTTCACCCAGATAGTGGTAGATCGAGTGGAGGCTGAAGACGGCCAATACGATGTCATGTTCATTGGAACAGGTGACACCATTTAAAATAATTCCCTCAGAGTAATTTGGAAAGTTACATTTATATTCTGTGCTTGAGTTTTCACTAATCAGCATGTTTATATATTGCAAAAAGCGTGAAGCTGTGATTAACTTGGGCTAAACAAAGGAAGTTCTCAGCAGTTTGTAGACTTTTTCTGCTTGGCATAATAGCTTGAAGTGTTTGTCAGCACCCATCAATAATCTTCTTTACCCTTATCAACATTGCTGCAGTCCCAACATGCTGTGCGTTTGTGACAGAACTGAGATCAGTCTTGTTTCAATCAGAAAATATCGAACATTATTCGGTTCTCCTGCGATTGGTGCCCAGGGAGCACTTATTCCCCGGGCGCAGGGCACGGATGGAAATCTATGGCACGAGATCTTCACATTGTCACTGGGATTTCCAGCAAGCAGGTCTAAGACAGCACCTGGAGGGCCCTAACCATAGTGGCACTGCCACGGCTACAAGCCTCCAGCAAGAAATGTCATCATATGTCAATTACATGGAGCTCACTGGTCATAGAGTCATAGAGTCATAGAGTTTTACAGCACAGAAAGAGGCCCTTCGGCCCATCGTGTCTGCGCCGCCCATCCATCCCTGTCCAGTCTAATCCCATTTTCCAGCATTTGGTCCATAGCCTTGTATGCAATGGCATTTCAAGTGCTCATCCAAATGCTTCTTGAATGTTGTGAGGGTTCCTGCCTCCACCACCCTTTCAGGCATTGAGTTCCACATTCCAACCACCCTCTGGGTGAAAAAGTTCCTCCTCAAATCCCCTCTAAATCTCCTGCCCCTTACCCTGAATCTATGCCCCCTTGTTATTGACCCCCCCACTAAGGGGAAAAGTTCCTCTTTATCTACCCTATCTATGCCCCTCATTATTTTGTACACCTCAATCAGGTCCCCCCTCAGCCTTCTCTGCTCCAAGGAAAACAACTCCAGCCTGTCCAGCCTCTCTTCATAGCTGAGGCGCTCCATCCCAGGTAACATCCTGGTGAATCTTCTCTGCACCCTCTCCAAAGCAATCACATCCTTCCTATAGTGAGGCGACCAGAACTGCACACAGTACTCCAGCTGTGGCCTCACCAGCGTTTTGTACAGCTCCATCATAACCTCCCTGCTCTTATATTCTATGCCTCGGCTAATGAAGGCAAGTATCCCATATGCCTTTTTAACCACCTTATCTACCTGCTCCGCTGCCTTCAGGGATCTATGTACATGTACACCAAGGTCCCTCTGACCCTCTGTACTTCCTAGGGTCCTACCACTCATTGTGTATTCCCTTGCCTTATTTGTCCGTCCAAAATGCATCACCTCGCACTTTTCAGGGTTAAATTCCATTTGCCACTTTTCTGCCCATCTGACCAACCCGTTTATATCGTCCTGTAGCCGGAGGCTTTCCTCCTCGCAATTTACCACCCCACCAATTTTCGTGTCATCTGCGAACTTACTGATCATACCTTTTACATTCTCATCCAAATCATTTATGTAGATCACAAACA
This sequence comes from Somniosus microcephalus, assembly GCF_052327205.1. Classification (NCBI taxonomy): domain Eukaryota; kingdom Metazoa; phylum Chordata; class Chondrichthyes; order Squaliformes; family Somniosidae; genus Somniosus; species Somniosus microcephalus. The sequence goes on from NC_141003.1 coordinate 91,357,156, forward strand.
ATAAGGGACCCAGCACCGATCCCTGAGGTACCCCACTGGACACAGGCTTCCAGTCACAAGAGCAACCTTCGACCATCACCCTCTGCCTCCTGCCACTCAGCCAGTTTAGGATCCAACGCGCCAAGGCACCCTGGATCCCATGGGCTCTTACCTTCTTGACCAGTCTCCTATGCGGGACTTTGTCAAAAGCTTTACTGAAGTCCATGTAAACCACATCCACAGCATTTCCCTCATCCACCCCACGAGTCACCCCCTCGAAAAATTCGATCAGATTTGTTACACATGATTTACCCTTGACAAAGCCATGCTGACTATCCCCGATTAATCCTTGCCTCTCCAAGTGGTCATCAGATCAAAACTACCACTGAGGTCACGGGAGATGTATTTAATAAAATAACGCTCCCAGGTGTAACCTGAATACTGTAATCGAATATTGCAGTTCAGATGGTAGTTATAAACTGCTCAAACTTTATTCTCACAGTTCGCGATGCATCTGAACTCCCTTGGTTGGATTTACATGCTTATAAACACTCTAGGGTGATTATATTAGAGTGACTCTATTATTCTTTATATAATATTCAAGCGGAGATATCATAAAATTCAAGCTCAGTTTCTACATACAGAGCCATTGCAAAGTTAATTGTGTCAAAGCCATCTGCACAACTTTACAAAATGCAGTGGGACAGTCCAGGGGAGCTCGGTGTTGAAGGTGAATTACCTGTTTATTGAAAAGCTCAGATGGAGTAATGCAATCTTACAGCCAGCCTAGAGCTGAGATCAATGCAAAAAGTGACCTTCGGCATTGTGTTAAGTATTGTGTGCAATGCTAAACCGAGCACGTCAATGCAAAATCTCTCAACTTATTCAGCTTTGGTATCAGGAGATGACTCATTGCCAGAGGTCTGATTGGTTCTTCTGAACTTTGACTCGAGGCTCCCACACGATCTCCCTGATCGCACAGCACTGAAAAATCCGATTTACGAGTCTAATTATACAACCATTTCAGGAGATTAATGCAAGTGCCATACTTTTTTTTTAAAAAGCAGTATGTTAGTGACAAAAGATTTCTTAATATCACTTTTGAAGTGATATTCTCCAGATGTTTCTTAAATCAAGTCAAGTTTGATATTCCTGGTGTCTGTCTGTAAAAGAATGTTTTCTCATAAGAGGATCTTTGCTGACTTCTTACTGACTCTAAAAATTTAGAGTTTGATTAAAAAACATTTAATGCTGTGAGAAATAATTAGTCTGCAAAGTCATTCCCATATCTTTCAGCACCTGACGGGTTGGAATACTCTCAGAGAGAAACATGTGGGTTCACTCCCACCCCAATGATATTTTAAAGATTAATTTGTGCCTTGGTCAAATTTGCTTTATAGTTTTAGTTCAAAAATTGCAAATAGTGAGCCTGTTCCCTCTAGACAGTATTCCAGTTTGTCAATTTTATAAGATGACTATTAATGAAGGAGCACATTGATAGGTTTTCGGTCTCTGTCAGGGATAGGCTGAAGCCACGGTTCAACGGTTTCACAGGCCTTACAGAGAGACAGGTTTTCAAGTCCCCATGGCTCCATTGGATAAATGCTGCCCAATGTGGAGTTAGTTACACGAACCAGCAAGATCCCAGGTTTGATTCTCTATCTGCGGTGAGATCTCACCCAGAGTGGAAGTTGGGCACCCTGAGCTAGCGCGGAGAAGGGTTAGTCAGATATCCTGCTCCTGATCACCGTCCATCCAATCCCCCTGTGACGCACACATATGAATGTGAGCTAAGGACAGAATCAGGCGTAACTGTGATATTCCCTATAGCCACAAAGTCCGCTGACACTCATTCTGGGTTCACAAATGGAGATCGATCACTCGCAGGAACGCTTGTGGAACTATATCCCACCTTTACAGATAGGAAGGAAGAAAAAGAGAATAAAAATACCGCTTGACGGGCTCTTGGAACAGTTTAACAATAGTGACTGGAGTTCACTCATCCTTTGATCTTTCCTCTCCCCCTCCCACCATGTAAGAAGATGCCTCATAAACTTGCAAATGTTTGTTTCAGTTCATTGCATTCTTGCCACTGAGGCAGAAGGTTGGGAGCTCAAGCCCGGCTCCAGAACTTGAGCTCATAACCTAAGTTGATAATCAACTGTAGCACTATAATGCAATTCTGTCTTTATTTATTTTCACATCCACGCTATGCTTCCCTCAATGATGTGCGATCAGCAACGTATCAGGATAAATTGATGGTCGAATGGAGAGTGCATTGGAGAATGGGTCGATGTTCCAGTGTTTAACCCATTCTCCAACCTGCACTCTCTTTGAGTGCAGGTCCTTGCTGGAATCGCAGGATCGGTGAATTTACCCGACTATACAGGGAATGAAGATTTATATTTATGTTGCTGTACAATTTCAGTATTCAAATCAAAAAAATGTGTAACAGGAAGTTTTCCACAGTGACAGTAGAGCAGTGGGTGCTAACTGTTTCTGGAAATGAAATTATGATGCGTACATTTGAAGAAAATTGCTGTGTATCTTAAATCCTACTGTCCTGATAAAAGCTTTTGACCAATTGTAATTAATGCTCTTCATAAATCTCTATCAGACACAGATCTATAAAATAACATTTAATGTAATAGGCGAACGGAGCAATAAGTTAATCTGCAATTTACTGTCATTCCTTTAAGATGTGGGGACTGTTCTGAAGGTGGTGTCTATTCCCCGGGAGACTTGGCACGACCTTGAAGAGGTCCTACTGGAGGAAATGGCAGTGTTGAGGGTGAGAGTTCTCATTCATTCATTAACCTAAAGCTTTCTCTTGCAAAAGGCACTAGCAATCCATCTGTCATCACACCTCTGTCCTTCAGTGCGCTCCTCTAAGCGGTCACACCAACCGTGGCAGAATGATTGGCATTTTTTACTAACACAGCACCTGGCAATCTCAGAATTTCATTCACAATTTGGCTTATCTGATCCCTGGGAGATTTCTGATGATTTAATGCATGCTTAAGATCTAATGAGTCCTATCAAAGATCATCCAACTGCTGTCAACAGATGTGTGAAAATATCCTCATAAAACTGCATTTTTACCAGGGGCTGAAAGTGTTTGTAAAACCTGATATTCATGGGCTAATTTGCTACAAAGTTAAAGGATTTCATGAGACAAGGCAACTTAATTTTGGATAACTAGATCATTTACAGATTTCTTTTTTAAAGAAAGTAACTAGAAAAATATTGGCAATATCTTTAGACGTAAAAGGACTTTATGTAAATATATAGAAGCGTGGAAGAATGCCTGTCTAATGAAACTGCAGTAACTGAAGAACAATACGTTCCTTGCCTTCACACATACTTGAGATGAGAGTTTGCGCTTTGTCTGAATTTTGGCTTTAATACGGATGACCAAATCCTTACAAACATCAGCTTCTGAGAGCTGAATGAATTGGATGAAACCCTAATGTTTAGACCAGAATGTGGCTTCCGTCCATTCAGAAGCAATACTGAACCCAAGAGGGATGATTCTAGCCGCTCCCCCCCAGGTCGACATTGCGAGATTCCGCAGGTTCGGGAAGACTCTTCAGTTCTGCTCATGTTCCTAGGCACACAAGCACTAGTCTGCATGTTTTAAAAGTTTTTTCATATCAAAAAATATTTAATTTACTAAGGAACTGATTAGTGTACACCAGTGAAACTATTAAATGGCTCAGTGTCGGGTTTTTTAAAGTCATTTTCAGTGATTTTAAATCAGGTTACTCACAGATGGAGGATGGAGTGGACACCCTTATTAAAAATGCTGATTTTTTTGTGATAAATCCATTTTCAGTGGTATTAATAAAACTGAACCAGGTTACCGTTCTTAAATACATCAAGGAATACTTTTAATGAAAAGAAAAATAATAAACAATTACATTCTATTGTGCTGCCCGATTGCGCTGGTGAATGGAAGCTTTCCGTTTGTGAGGAAGCCAATTAATTTTCGTGTAAATTTGCCTAACCAGCGCGATTTCAAGCGCATTTTGGGCGCAATTTCCCGATTACACCAAAGCGGAAACTCTACCATTTAATGTTCCATCGGTAACTGCATCATTAAGCTACAATAAATTATATTAATGTAAGAGGAAACTTTTCTGTTGCTAAAGTGAGTGTTAGACTATTAAAATATAAATAATAGGAATCTTTAAATAAATGAGCATTGAATTTTCTACATTATAATTCTAAATATCAGCAAAGATGTTACCATGGTGATTGGGCAAACATTTAACTAAAGACGGATTAGTTTCATTCCTATACTCTTTCTGTACTGTTAGATTGACTGTGAGCGCAGATATTCAGCTGAACAAAACATTGTTGTATTTCAAACTTTGATCAATAAGATGGAAGCACTGACAGATGACACCTTCACTTTTATCTTGTAGGAGCCAACACCTATCACAACACTGAAAATTTCTACAAAGCAGGTGAGATTTGGTTAGATGTCGTACTTTAAACAGATTGGATGCTAAGACAGATAGTTGAAAGTACTGATGATGCCGAAGAATGAGTTCCTGACTTCAGCCAGTCTGTTATGGGATGTCTGAATACTTGTAGTTGGTCTTACCTGACAGAAAATGCATCCGACGTTACATGTGTAGGTATGGAAGACAGAGGCCAGCGAATACTCTGAGTGGAGAGCTGCCCTCATTGTAGCCAGTATAACCACGCTCCAGAGCCCTGTCACATATAACAGCAACTTGCATTTATACAGTGTTTTGAACCTAGTAAAATACTGGGTGTGGTAACGAGGGTTGGGATTCCAAATCCACTTGTCCTGTTCTGATGCCAGTCCTCAACAGTAGCAGAATTTGCTGAAATGTGTCAGTATTCTTGCACAGGTGTCCATTTTGCAGATAATTTTCATCTTTTATTATAATTATAACAGGGTCTGTTGTCCAAAACCAACTGGATTTCTCATTCCTTCCCTGCCCCCTGTACTGAAGCCAAGCCATCAGAGCAATTCAGGCTTCGGTTTATGGTCCACAGGGTTAGAAATAAGTGAAAGTATTTATTGACTACATGATGTTTTTCAGAGAATTAGTCTTGAAGATCCCTTTCAGGAAGAGTAGTTACAAAGGAGCTGGATACTGCGAGTGGTACTGAGTCACTATGGATAGAATTTAAAGAGAGTAAAGGGGAAAAACTTAGTATTAGGAGTATGTAACAGGCCACCAAATAATCACAGGGAGGCTGGTGCAGGTCTGTGGGAGACAATAAGCCTGATGAGTTAAAGTCTTTAGTAGTAATCCTGGGGGATTTAAATATTCTTTACATTATCTGGAGGACAGTGGGGACAGTCTGTGCGCACATTTATTGGAATTGTGAGGGATTTCTTTCCACAGCAGTTTATTAAGGAACTCACAAGGGGCAATGTAATAGTTCGACTGAATGAGGAGGGAATGATTAGCAAAGTAGAAGTATGGGAACATTTGGGATCTAGTGACCATAATGTTCTGATGTTCAGGGTAGACATGATAGTAGGAAACAAAGGAAAGTCAATTAAAAAGCATAATTTTAAATAAGCTGAGTTTAAGAGTATGTGAAAATGGATGGGAATGGTAAAATGGGAAGAGATACCAGAAGGAAGAGGTGTGGAAGGGTTTCAAAGGGTTAGGGCTAGATTTTCAGTTGCTTGCGCCAGCAGTTAGCGCCTTAAGAGAAGTGATTTTCGGGCGCTATGTGTGTAGCGCCCGGGCGCAGCGCAGTTTGCGCCCCGCCCCAAATTAAGTTGCCCGTTAGCGCCGGCGCAAAGTTTAGCGGCCGCCCGGATGCGCGCGCAGAAAATGACGTCGCATCCTCGTGCAACGCCCTTTGGCCGCCCCGAATCCAAACTTCAGTCGGACCGCCCCATTGTGCGGCTGGCGTCCAGAGCGTTTGTAAAATGGAACGCAACACACCCTGGGGAGCGCAAATTAAAGGGCACTCCTCCTGCACTATAAAAGGCAGTCTGCATGTGTTGTGTGGACGGATCCAGTGTGTTGTTGTGAACGGTGTATTTATGTTTCCGGCCTCCTCCTCCTCCTCCTCCTCCTCCTCCTCCTCCTCCTCCTCCTCGTCGTCGTCGTCGTCGTCGTCGTCGTCTCATCATCATGATGATGATGTTTTCCCCCCCAGACTCTGCCTTTGAAAAAAACACATGCACCCTTCCCCTTTAAGAGCTCACTGGCACCAGAGTGTCTGCGGTGCACTGCGCCCGAGCTTGGGCGCAGCGCTCTGCACCGCCGGCTTAGCGCCTAAAGATAGTAGTGGAACGCCTCTTTTAGCGCTCCACCAACCTCTTAGGGCGAAGCCACTGAATTTCCGGCAACGGGGCGCTACTTTGGGGCGGGCGCTAACTTCGGGCGGGCGCTAAGGTTAGCGCCCCAAAACTGTCTATACTGAAAATCTAGCCCTAAGTTTTTAAAGATGCAAAAGGAATTTATCGCTGAAATAGGTCAGGGGCAGACTAAATGAGGAAGACCAGTTTGCATACGAACAAAGTTGTGAAAGGCATTAGGGAGAAAGAGAGAGCATTCAAAGTGTTGTAATGTCCAGAAAAGGAACAGGATAGGAAGACATATAACAATCAGGATATCACGGCTGTAAAAGGGCTTCAAATTATGTAAATTTGCATGAAATCCCAAAGCGATTCTGTGTGTCAGAAAGGGAGTCGAGATATGTATGAACCCCCTTCAGTCAACCAGTTACTAAAAAGTTGAATTAAAATTAAGATTGTTTTTATTTTATTCCAGTTTCTTTCTCTTTAAAACCTGTTTACATGGTGAATACTGCTGCCTCACCAGTGAAACCTGACAGTGGAAAGCAGTTGATGTAATATGTGGAGCTGGTAATATCCGTGGAGCAACCCCATGGATCTTGGCTGTATTTTCTGATATTATTCCAACTCCTCCAAGCTGTTGTTCCTCATTGTGTTATCCGCACTCACTGTTTAAAGAATAGAATGAAGGTGAACAAATAAGGAGGGAAATAGAATGTTGAAATTGAAAATAAGTTGTGTAACTGATTTTTTTTGTAACTTCAGCCTTAGAATCTGTGTAGACTGACTCTCTTAAATTGGTGCAACATTTAAAAATATCAGAAAATTCATGCAACCCTAATGGTAATAATGGACTGACAGACGCATCCTTGCTTTTGGTCCTCTTAACACTAATCCCAAAAATAAGCACAGATGAAGTGGAATCCATAATAAACAATGACCTTTCCCGCTCAGCTCTGATTAATTATCTGCCTCTATCCCACTGCAATTATCTCCTGTAAATATTTCCTGTTCGTTCACAGCAACAACTGTATATTGGCTCTGCTATTGGTGTGTCGCAACTCCCACTGCACCGCTGCGATGTCTATGGCAAAGCCTGTGCGGAGTGCTGCCTTGCCAGGGACCCCTACTGTGCTTGGGATGGCTTCTCGTGTTCCAGATATTTCCCCACTGCCAAGAGGTAGGAACGATTTCAGGTTTTGTATTAATGAAGGTGTTGCTGTTCAGGTGGTGCATAGAGTAAAGCCCCATTAGGAAGCCTTCAATGGCAGCGGTAAATGTTTATGCGAGCGGTGAGTGAGGAGACACTGGGCACCGCTGACAGCAGAGGCACAACTCCAGGGAGCACTTGGTGATTATGTTTGGAAATATGTCACAATGCAGCTCCGGGTCCCTCTGTGACAGGTTCAATGCATTCAGCCAATCGTTCTCTTTACATGGTAATAACCCTTTCCAGGCTGGGATTTTCTCCAGACTGGGATTTTCTCCAGATTAATGATCCAGTATTTCTGCTGCTCATTGTATGAGTGTCCATGCCAGCCTGACTATTGGTACCTTCAGGGGTCACAGGAGTGTCTGCCATTCCTTTTGTGAACTATAGAGAGGTTGAGGTTTATGTATTTTGGGAAGGGCTGCGGGTTATGTGGGGTTGTTCTCCTGCTGATCTTTTCCAATTTGACTTCCTTTCTGTGCAGTCACACCAGAGGCCAGGCCTCCTCTAGTTTGAAATAAGAAATTCGGATATATAATCTATGTATTTCCATTTAGGTTTGAATAGACATCATAAACTCTTTATTCTGGCCAGTTTAGTCAGAAAAGCACTGACCATAATTATAAATCTTACTGATTTGGGCTTTATAAATTTATAACTATATTCAGAACTTGAAACTAATTAATTAGGCAACAGGAAACATGTAAATATCCATTTATCGGCAAATGGGATTTACTGAAACACAAAATCATAATTTAACAGCCCATTGTGACTGAAACCAACTCTTCCTACCGAACCTCGAACCATATTGATGGGCTGAGGAACTCACACACGCTTATGTGATGCATGAGACTCTCATGTGATTATAAATTAGACCAGCTTCCATGTTAGTAGTGTCATAGAACAGAGTGAACTATTACATCGAGTGCCGTAACCTACAGGGCTACGGATCAAGAGCCGGAAAGTGGGATTAGGCTGGAACACTCTTTCTTGGCCGGCACGGACACGATGGGCCGAATGGCCTCCTTCTGTGCCGTAAATTTCTATAGAATCATAGAATGGTTACAGCACGGGAGGAGGCCATTCGGCCCGTCGAGCCCGTGTCAGCTCTCTGCAAGAGCACTTCAGCCAATCCCACTCCCCCGCCCTTTCCCCGTAGCCTGCAAATTATTTTCCTCAGGTACTTATCCAACTCCCTTTTGAAAGCCACGATTGAGTGATTGCCTCCACCACCCTCTCAGGCAGTGCATTCCAGATCCTAACCACTCGCTGCGTAAAGAAGTTTTTTCTCATGTCGCCTTTGGTTATTCTGCCAATCACCTTACATTTGTGTCCTCTGGTTCTCGACCCTTCTGCCAATGGGAACAGTTTCTCTCTATCTGCTCTGTCCAGACCCCTCATGGTTTTGAACACCTCTATCAAATCTCCTTTCAACCTTCTCTGCTCTAAGGAGAACAACCCCAGCTTCTCCAGTCTATCCACGTAACTGAAGATCTCCAGATACCAGAAAGTTGACCAGAAGTTAAAATATCAAGAATACAGATATATCAATATGTTGATATTAAACCATGACCTGAATATATTCTGAGCTAACATAAAGCACAGTTTGTTATGAGTTTGGAAGTAAAGTGTATCAAGACAGAGGCTTAAGGCTGGATTTTGCGGTGGGGCGGGGTGGGGGGTGGTCAGCGGGCACGATCAGTGGCAGGTCGGGTGGGAAAGTGTTTTTTATCCTCAACGGCCAGAACCCCGCTGTGAACCCGCCACCACGTGCCTTTCCCCAAGGTCGGGTCTGTCAGCACTGAGCAGTCCCGACACGCAGTGGTGATGGACCCAATTCAGGTAATTAATGGCTTGTTTAGAGCCACGTAAGAATGAGTTTGAGCTTACCTTCTGCATTTGACAGCTCGCCCACAGGGTCCACGCTGGTTGTGGACCATGTCTGTCAAGCTGAGGCAGGAGTTCAGAGGCCATTGAATCAGCTGTTGAGTTGACAGCTTCAAATGTACAGTAAAAGCTCCCACCTTACAGAGATATCTTCCCTCAGCCACAAGCTCTTCCTCACTGCATTTCTACAACAGATTCACCATGCTGCAAGTCTTTACACAAGTCTCCATCCAGTCTGACCTCATTACCTCTCCCACCATTGACAGATCGTTTCTGTCATCTCTACTTCACCTGCCATCTATTCCATCAGCATGGGTGCACTTTATACTGTCTCACTTTGGTCTTCAGAATCCCACCACAATCAGCCCCAACGCCAGCAGCACCAGGCACACCAGCAGCACCAAAACAACACCACCAACCTGCTCCGCAATCACCCAATGCTGCACAGGACACAGGGCATCAACACCCGAGCACATTGCTACCCGGGAGGCCAGGGATGGCCTCACCATGGCCAGATTTACTTCACTTTACGCTGTACACCCTGGCTGCCACATGATGCACCAGGTTGGCACCACCCCACACCAACACCATAAAGCATCACCACAATGCCCAAGCCATTCCTTTCATACTTATCCCCAATGCGGGGGGAACCGTTATGTCTCACCATTCACTGCAACTCACTAAGCCAATTCCAAAGGTGAAACAAATCTGTCCAAGAATGCAAAGTGTTGAAAATAAAGGTTTCAATGTTTCACACCACAATAACAGAAACTTTACATGAACATTGCATAAAACACCCAAGTGCCTACCCTTGTGTGTTGTCAGTTGGTATGATTGGACTAGGATGAGGGTGAGTGTGAGGGGTGGCTAGTGAGATGGGGAAGTGATAATGCAGATAGAGAGGGATGGGTGGAGGTGCAAGGTAAGTTGGTGTGAGTAAGGATGTGCAGGAGTAGGGTAGGGAAGGCAGAGTGATGGGGATGTGATGAGAGGCACAGCAGGATGAGCTTGAGTGTGGCTTTGTACTAACGTTTCGTGATCTACTGAGATCATTGGAAGGTTTGTGCCACTGCAGCCTGGTCCTCCCGACGACATCCCTACTTGTGGCCTCCTGTGCAATGTGCAACCAGGCTGTGTTGATCTCCTGGGGAGGTCTCTTCCGCCCATGGGAAGGGAAGAGAACCTCCCTGCATTCTGTGACTCCCTCTATAAGCATATGGAGAGAGTCATGGGAGAGCCTGGGTGCAGCCCTGCACCTCTGTGCAGTGATTGTCAGTGTTTGCAGCACCTCAATGCTGTAGCACACTGACAGCACAACTGTCAAAACAAAGTTGGCCATGGTCCCTTTAAGGAAACCGGCTGACGACGCGTCATCAAATGACATCACCAGATACGCTTCCTCTAATTGGCCGGAAACGTGCTGGGCGGGGCTTATCAATGCCCATTGAGGGAAATTAATTTCAGAGGCCGGGATGGAGGCAGCAGCAGGGTCGGGACCCGCCACCGACATCGCCCGCCACGGACCCGCCGAGGTTCATAACATTGCGGCCTTGGAAACTATTGTCTGGATCATGGGCAATAACATTCTTACAGTACAGGCAGGATTTACCGATCTCCCCTTGGGATTCAGAAAAGAGTTGCCGAATGCTTCAAGGATGCGTTTTTATTAAAATAAATAAATAGAACGAATCCTGGATTCAGCATGTTGCCACATAACAAAGACTAAAAGTTAAACACACCTGTCACCTAAAGAATGTCTGAACAGCAGCATGAGACTCGGCTCCAGACCTCCAGGGCAGCTGCAATGCTCCAGTTTCCAGATGTGTTAAGACTGTCCGATCATGGTGATTATGAAACTCTTGGCACAGCGTATTCTCTCGTCCTGACAATCGCTGTTTTAGCAGGGATTACAGAAGTCCCTACTTTTATGTCGTGTACACTTTAAAAAGTAGTAAAGATGAAAGTTCAGGAAGCTGAGGCACTTTTATCACCCTGGCTTAAGCCCTAGTTATAAATCTGTGTGGCTTGGGAAGTTATTCGTGATTAATTGAATTAAAATGGTCAGGTAAAGCGTAAAGTGAATAATTTTGGGCCCTGGTTCTGAGTGTAGCCTCCCACCTTAATAAACTGGTTTCACAGTACAATGAAGTCACTTACATATTACTCTAATGGATCTCTCGGTAAGTATGTGATCTCCATGATGTCATCCCTTAACAGTAACAAGTGTTCCCAAGTGTTACTCTGATTATATTCTGCTTTGTGTTCCACTCCCGCCATCTGCATGTAACATTGCCCCGCTGAAACTGCCAAAGCAAATTAATTTGAATCAGTCTGGTAACAACAACCTGATTGAAATCCCAATCGTTCTTCTTTGCCTTTCCCTTCTTTAAGGCATTGGGTGGGTTTCAGTACGATCAGATTATGTCATGCTCTGGTTCGATATAAATGATAGAGGTTCGATAGAGGTGCGATATAAACATTGAGGAAAGTTGCGTAAAGTGGCTGATTCCTGAGATTTACAATCATTCTGAACTGGCCGTAAAATACAACAAAAAGTCAACTGCAGATTTGGTTTAGTTTCAAGCTTGTTGGCTTTTGTTGGACATTTCAGTCTTGCTGCAGTTATTTCAGGCATTTCTGTGGCACTTGCTATCGCAGTTTAAATGTTTTCAACAGATTTGCACATTCTTTCAAGTGGAACTGTTTCCTGAAATAGTTGTAGTATTTTATAGGGTAAACCATAGAGTCTTCCAGCACAGGAGGAGGCCATTTGGCCCATCGTGCCTGTGCCGGCTCTTTGAAAGAGCTCTCCAGTTAGTCCTACTCCCCCGCTCTTTCCCCACAGCCCTGTAAATTTTTCCTTTTCAAGTATTTATCCAATTCCCACACAGTAATTGCCAACACGGAAGCCCTCATTTGCTGGAGGATTTGTTATCTGGATTGAAAATTGGCTTAGTAATAGAAAGCAGAGGGTGATGATAAATGGAAAAAAGATCTGCTTGGCGAGGGAATGAATGAAGCTTCACAGGGATTTGTTCTCTGCTGTTCAGATATTCCTAATTGATTTGGAGGAAGGTACTTGTGATATAAATTTTACTCATGATAGCAAATGAAGGGGGCCAAGTAAAGAGATTAAAGAGATTAATAGCATTTAAAGGGATCTGGTCCAATTAAACAAAGGGATGAAGGAACGGCATATTGAGTTTAACACAGATCAATTTGAGGTTATGTACATTGTCACAGAAAACATGAAACACCTACACAATGACGGGATGATCTTTGGTAAGTGTCCACTGATAAACAATTAGTCAACGTAAAGCTGTTTAAGATTAGAACCCATTCTGGGATGCATCTCAAGGGCATTGACTTTAAGCTGCAAAGAATTGCATAACTCTAGACATGAGACCACATTTGTAATATTATATGCAGTTTTGGGCTTGTGGCTTTCAGAAGGAGAATGATGTAATGAAGAGGTTTCAGAGCAGAATAACAAGGCTTTATGAAGAAAGTGTCACAGAACTGGTTTTTATTAGTGAAAATAGGATTTGAAGAGCGATAGGTTCATGTTTTGGAAATGCTGAAGGGATTGTGTAATATCTGGACCATGAATGTGGAGCTAGATGTTGGCACAGCTTGAAAGGGGAGCAGCACCAGCATGACTTGAATATTTGTTTTTCACCCCCACTGAGTGGTGGATTCACAGAGCAGGCACTTAACTAAACGACTCAATGTTACCTTTCTTTAAAAATAGTGGATAAATATTTAGGAACTAGGTTGAAATGTTATAAGGTGAAAGCACAGTCAGGGATGGTTGAGTGCTGCAGAAAACACGGGTTGCTGGAGTGTTGTATCAAGAAAGGAAAAGTGCCGGACCCTTCTTATGTAGGATGCAGGGTTCGACCGACACTCTGGAGTTTCACTTGATTTAGCAGTGGAAGTAGGAAGCAATTTTACCAGACGGTTTGTCTGGAGATTGAGTGGGCTGGGAGGACCCATGGTGTAAGGGGTGGTGTGTGTGATCAGCTTTGCCTCTGACTCCTGAGCGGTTCGAATCGCTCCCACTCCCTTGGTTCTAGACCTGGACTTATTTGGGGTTGTAATGAAATTGCAGCAACAACTGAATGTGATACAAGAACTTTGGTTTTTATTTGAGACAAGAACATATACACAACACAATAATCTTATCGCTCTAAAAGGGGGAACACTTCGGAATATACGAGGGAGAATGACAATAGACAAAATACTTCACCCCTCCCAATCCCACTACACTAACTAGGTTGGATTCCAGAGGACCAGGGAAATGCTCACCAAACGCAGGAATAGTTTGTAGAGTGGGGAAAAAAGCTTGCGAGTCTTCGGTTTCTTCCGAGTTGGTTTCTTGTTGGTCGTGGTGGCCCAATATTACCTGGTTGTTGGTAATATCATTGGTTGTTTGTTTCTTGGGGCCCTTGGTTGCCGCGATTCCTTTCCATTCTCCTTCTGTTGTCCTTCCGTCGATTGATTGCCCCGAGGCTGATGTCTTTCAAATGAGCTGTGTTTCTGTCTGTGTCTGTCCGAACTGGACTGCTGACTTCAATTCTCTGCCTGTTTCTGTGTAAAATCAGGCCTCAATTATACCGTTTGAGGCTTTGCTTATCTGCCCGCCAAATCTTCTCTGGCCCGTTGTTAATTTTGGTGGGCTCGTTAACTTTAATACAGGAAACTTTCGATTAACCGGCCCCTAAATAACCGGAAATGTCGGTTAACCAGCAAAATTCAGGAGTTGGTTTCAGCTAACTTTTATAACTTTTATTACTTGCACATCAACAAATTGAGGAAGGCAAGGGTTTGGCTGCAGCTGTTGCTAAGCTACAGAGATGCTTGCAACTTGTGGACATTCTTCTGAAGCTGTTGCTAAGCAACAGGGTTTGTTGCTTCATACAGAGCTCTAAGGTCCGTAACTTTCACTATAGCGTTCGGTTATCCGGAATTGTTGCTGAACCGGCACCACGTCGGTCCCGTCCGTGCCGGATACCAGAAAGTTTCCTGAAGTTTTAAATTCTTTAACGAGTTCCGGGCTGGTCCCATCTATTTTTAATTGATTTTTAACTAGTTTCGGGATTGCTTTGAAATCGGTTTAAGTGTGTGACGTGGTTTTGGATGTTTCTCTGACTGGTTAAACTGTTGTTCGATTGTCTTCTCCTGCTGGGGCCAGGGTCCCTTTTGTTGATCAGTGGCATGTACTGTATTATTCATATTCTTGATGGCTCTGTAATTTTGACAGGAACTGTCCTTCCGTAGGCCTATTGTCATTATGTATGAATGCCTGAGACAGTCCAGAACATTCCCAGACAATCTGGCCCATGCCAATACTCAAACTGTTTGTTTTACAGGGGCTCATCCAAACTCCTTTGTCGCAGCCTTGCACAGGCCTGGGCATGCCTTCTTTTAAAATAGCCAAAAACCTGGGGTTTTGATTTTAAGCCTCTTTCTGGCCCAATATTCTTTTAAACAATCAAATCTCTTCTCCTCTTGGTTTAGAGGAATCTGTAGAATTTTGCAAACCTTACGCTGGTAGCGTGAGGGTCTGTGCAAGGAAAAGACTTGACGAGCCAAACAACTTCATCTCGTTTTATGCTTTCTTGTGTTCTTATAATCAAGTGACTATAGAGCTTGTGGCCTGGATATTAACAGGGGCGTGTTACAGGGGGGAACAGAGTTTTGGACAGAGTAGCCTTTTGGTTCTGACAGGTTCCCCACCCAAAAGTCAGCCTGATTGACAGGCCTGGCTTCCAGTTGGGTGGAGAGCACTCCGCATCAGGCCGCAGGAACAGGTAAGTTTGATCCACAAACCCGGGGGATGGGGTGGTGGGGGGGGGGAATATCCGATCCCTGATTCCCAACCGTGGGGGTCTTTGCACGAGGGGGAGGGGGGGTTCTGATGGGAGGGAGCTTGGGGGGTCGGGGGGGCGGGGAAGCACTCCTGCTCCTCCTGGCCCACTAGCAGTGCTGTGAAGGCACTTACCTTCTCCCTGAAGCAGTCCTCGCCTCCCTTCAGCTGCCGGGTTTCCGGAGGACTGAGAAACCTGCACAGCAGGTTAACTCTGAGGTTGCCAGCCTCATTCTAATATTTAAAAGGCCAACCCACCTTCTGGGAGCGGGTTGGCTGCCCGCCCTGTCCCACCTCCGTAAAACCAGGAAGTGGGCAGGTTGGGGGTCAGGGTCCAGAATTTTAAAATTTTAACATCTGACCCGAACCCAACCCTGTCGTTTTTTGTGTGCTGAAACTGCCCCCTGTGCTTGTGTGCTGTTGATCAATACCTTGTGAATGCATGGAGACGGTATTGATTTACATTTCAGCTGATTAGCTTCTGGATTTAAAGCCGTTCAATAACTATTCCCAGAATCTGTTGCAATATATCTCTGCGTTAATGAAGCAGAGCAGCAGCTACGTTTAGGGACTGTGCACAGTGGACTCTTGTTTTTACCATTCAGAAGCATCTGCAATGCTACAAATGGCAAGAATTCAGGTATTGAAGATGTTTGTATAGTCTGGAAAAAATTTAATCCATGGTAATGTCTTTTACCTTACGCCGTTTAATCTACTCCGGCTGAATTGAGGACCTATGGAGTCTACTTTGAAAATGGAATCTGTGAATTTTGTGATGGTTAAATGTACTTTGCTTAGGAAGTGAAAACCTTCTTAAATGTGGGGTACCTGCCACAATATTAGGAACTACAAAGACTTCTGTGAAACTACAGGCAGATTCAAACCAGCTTTCCAATAGGGAACTGCACAGAGACACAGGCTCCTGCACTGAAGTGGGTGAGGCAGGGCAGAGTGCGGTGATGATGAAAAGTCTATTAGAGCGCCAACTGCAGGCATCCCAACCAATTACAGATATAACAGGGTGAGAACACAATTAACATTTCACAAGTGTATAAATCGTGAGGTTGCTCTTCCCTCCAAGTGGAACTTAGGCAGCTGCCCAGAGTCATTGTGAGGACCAGGACTCATTAGCATAGGCCGGGTGGGCTGCGGGCAGAGAGTGAGGGAAGAGCCTGACAGCTCCAGGCCCCCTGTAATATCAGGCAACCTGGCTGAACAAGACAGGTCCAGAATGGGGGAGGCCTGTTATCGGGAGTTGGGAGGACCCAGTGCAAAAGCGGCCTAGGTTATACGGCACAGAAGGAGACCATTCAGCCCATCGAGCCCGTGCCGGCTCTCTGCAAGAGCACTTCAGCCAGTCCCACTCCCCCGCCCTTTCCCCGTAGCCCTACAAATATCTTTCCTTCAGGTACTTATCCAATTCCCTTTTGAAAGCCACGATTGAATCTGCCTCCACCACCCTTTCAGGCAGCGCATTCCAGATCCTAACCATGTCGCCTTTGGATCTTCTGCCAATCACCTTAAATCTGTGTCCTCTGGTTCTCAATGCTTCCACCAATGGGAACAGTTTCTCTCTATCTACCCTGTCCAGACCCCTCATGATTTTGATCACCTCTATCAAATCTCCTCTCAATCGTCTCTGCTGTAAGGAGAACAACCCCAGCTTCTCCAGTCTATCCACGTAACTGAAGTCCCTCATCCCTGGAATCATTCTCGTAAATCTTTTCTGCACCCTCTCCAAGGCCTTCACATCCTTCCTAAAGTGTGGTGCCCAGAATCGGTCACAATTCTCCAGTTGAGGCCAAACCAGTGTTTTATAAAGGTTCATCATAACTTCCTTGCTTTTGTACTCTCTGCCTCTATTTATGAAGCCCAGGATCCCGTAAGCTTTTTTAACCGCTTTCTCAACCTGCCCTGCCACCTTTAACAATTTGTGCACATATACCCCCAGATCTCTCTGTTCATGCACCCACTTTAGGATTGTACCCTTTAGTTTATATTGCCTCTCCTCGTTCTTCCTCCCAAAATGTATCACTTTGCTCTTTTCTGCGTTAAAGTTTATCTGTCACGTGTCCCGCCCATTTCACCAGCCTGTCTATGTCTTCCTGAAATCTATCACTCTCCTTCTCACTGTTCACTATACTTCCAAGTTTTGTGTCATCTGCAAATTTTGAAATTGTGCCCTGTACACCCAGGTCCAAGTCATTAATATATATCAAGAAAAGCAGTGGTCCTAGTACTGACCCCTGGGGAACACCACTGTATACCTTCCTCCAGTCCGAAAAACAACCGTTCACCACTACTCTCTGTTTCCTGTCACTTAGCCAATTCTGTATCCATGCTGCCACTGTCCCTTTTATTCCATGGGCTTCAACTTTGCTGGCAAGCCTATTATGTGGCACTTTATCAAAGGTTTTTTGGAAATCCATGTACACCACCTCAACCGCATTGCCCTCATCAACCCTCTCTATTGTCTCATCAAAAAACTCAATCAGGTTAGTTAAACATGATTTGCCTTTAACAAATCCGTGCTGGCTTTCCTTAATTAATCCACACTTGTCCAAGTGACTGTTAATTTTGTCCCTGATTATTGTTTCTAAAAGCTTCCCACTACTGAGGTTACACTGACTGTCCCGTGGTTGCTGGGTTTATCTTTACACCCTTTTTTGAACAAGGGCGTAACATTTGCAATTCTCCAGTCCTCTGGCACCACCCCCGTATCTAAGGAGGATTGGAAGATTATGGCCAGAACCTCCGCAATTTCCACCTGCACTTCCCTCAGCATCCTAGGATGTATCCCATCCAGTTCTGGTGACTTATCTACTTTAGGTACAGCCAACATTTCTAGTACCTCCTCTTATCAATTTTTATCCCATCCAGTATCTCAACTACCTCCTCTTTCATTATGTCTATGGCAGCATCTTCTTCCTTGGTGAAGACAGATGCAAAGTACTAATTTAGTACCTCAGCTATGCCCTTTGCCTCCATGCATACATCTCCATTTTGGTCCCTAATCGGCCCCACCCCTCCTCTTACTACCCGTTTACTATTTATATGCATATATAAGACTTTTGGATTCCCTTTTATGTTAGCTGCCAGTCTATTCCCATACTCTCTCTTTGCCCCTCTTATTTCCTTTTTCACTTCCCCTCTGAACTTTCTATATTCAGCCTGGTTCTCACTTGTATTCTCAACCTGACATCTGTCATACGCGCTCTTTTTCTGCTTCATCTTACTCTCTATCTCTTTCGTCATCCAGGGAGCTCTGACTTTAGTTGCCCTGCCTTTCCCCCTTGTGGGAATGTACCTCAACTGTACCCGAACCGTCTCCTCTTTAAAGGCAGCCCATTATTTGATTACAGTTTTGCCTGACAATCTTTGATTCCAATTTACCCGGGCCAGATCCGTTCTCAACCCACTGTAACTGAACCGACCAGGGGGCAAGCAACCTTAGATCTGGTCCTGTGTAACGAGACAGGATTAATTAAAAATGTCCTAGTAAAGGATCCCCTTGGAATGAGTGACCATAACATGGTTGAATTCCATATTCAATTAGAGGGTGAGAAGGTTGGATCTCAAACAAGCGTGCTAAGCTTGAATAAAGGAGACTATGAAGGTATGAGAGTGGAATTGAGTAGAGTGGATTGGGAAAATAGATTAAAGGGTAAGACGATACATGATCAGTGGTGTACATTTAAGGAGTTATTTTACAACTTCCAAAAAAAATATATTCCACTGAGAAGAAAAGGGTGTAAAAGAAAAGACAGCCATCCGTGGCTAAGTAAAGAAATTAAGGATAGTATTCGACTAAAAACAAGGGCATATAAGGTAGCCAAATCTAGTGGGAGGATAGAGGATTGGGAAAACTTTAAAAGACAGCAAAAAATAACAAAAAGATTGATTAAGAAAGGGAAGATAGATTATGAAAGTAAATTAGCAAAAAATATAAAAACAGATAGTAAGAGTTTTTATAGTTATATAAAAAGAAAAAGGGTGGCTAAAGTAAATGTTGGTCCCTTAGAGGATGAGACCGGGAAATTAATGGTGGGAAATATGGAGATGGCAAAAACACTGAATGAATATTTTGTATCAGCCTTTACAGTAGAGGACACTAAGAATATCCCAACACTGGACAAACAGGGGGCTATAGGGGGGGAGGAGCTAAACACGATCAAAATCACTAAGGAAGTGGTACTCGGTAAAATAATGGGACTCAAGGCGGATAAATCACCTGGACCTGATGGCTTACATCCTAGGGTCTTGAGGGAAGTGGCGGTAGGGATTGTGGATGCATTGGTAATCATTTTCCAAAACTCCCTGGACTCAGCAAAGGTCCCGGCAGACTGGAAAACTGCTAATGTAACACCCCTATTTAAAAAGGGCAGTAGACAGAAGGCTGGAAACTATAGACCAGTTAGCCTAACATCTGTGGTAGGTAAAATTTTGGAGTCCATTATTAAGGAGACAGTAACAGGACATTTGGATAATCATAATTTAATAGGACAAAGTCAGCATGGTTTTATGAAGGGGAAGTCATGTTTGACAAATTTGCTGGAGTTCTTTGAGGAAGTAACATATAGGGTGGATAAAGGGGAACCAGTGGACGTAGTGTATTTAGACTTCCAAAAGGCATTTGACAAGATGCCACACAAAAGATTATTGCTTAAGATAAAAATCACGGGATTGGGGGTAATATTCTGGCATGGATAGAGGATTGGCTATCTAACAGAAGGCAGAGAGTTGGGATAAATGGTTCATTCTCAGACTGGCAATCAGTAACTAGTGGTGTTCCGCAGGGGTCAGTGCTGGGTCCCCAACTCTTTACAATCTATTTTAACGATTTGGAGGAGGGGACCGAGTGTAACGTATCAAAGTTTGCAGATGATACTAAGATGGGAGGGAAAGTAGTGAGTGAGGAGGACATAAAAAACCTGCAAGGGGACATAGACAGGCTAAGTAAGTGGGCAGAGATTTGGCAGATGGAATACAATACTGGAAAGTGTGAGGTTATGCACTTTGGCAGGAAAAATCGTAGAGCAAGTTATTATCTTAATGGCAAGAAACTGGAAAGTACAAAGGGGTCTGGGGGTCCTGGTGCACGAAACTCAAAAGGTTAGTAGAGTCGTAGAGTCATACAGTTATACAGCACGGATAGAGGCCCTTCGGCCCATCGTGTCCGCGCTGGCCTTCAAGCCCTGTCTAATCTAATCCCATATTCCAGCATTTGGTCCGTAGCCTTGTATGCTATGGCATTTCAAGTGCTCATCCAAATGCTTCTTGAATGTTGTGAGGGTTCCAGCCTCCACAACCCTTTCAGGCAGTGAGTTCCAGACTCCAACTACCCTCTGGGTGAAAAAGTTCTTTCTCAAATCCCCTCTAAACCTCCCGCCCTTTACCTTGAATCTATGCCCCCTAGTTATTGACCCTTCTACTAAGGGAAAAAGCTCCTTAGTATCCATCCTATCTATGCCCCTCATAATTTTGTGCACCTCAATCATGTCCCCCCTCAGCCTCCTCTGCTCCAAGGAAAACAAACCCAATCTGCCCAGTCTCTCTTCATAGCTGAAGCGCTCCAGCCCTGGTAACATCCTGGTGAATCTCCTCTGCACCCTCTCCAAAGCTATCACATCCTTCCTGTAGTGTGGCGACCAGAACTGCACACAGTATTCCAGCTGTGGCCTAACCAGTGTTTTATACAGCTCCATCATAACCTCCTTGCTCTTATATTCTATGCCTCAGCTAATGAAGGCAAGTATCCCATATGCCTTTTTTACCACCTTATCCACCTGTTCCGCCGCCTTCAAGGATCTGTGTACTTGCACACCCAGATCCCTCTGACCCTCCGTCTTGCCTAGGGTCTTACCATTCATTGTGTATTCCCTTGCCTTGTTAGTCCCCCCAAAGTGCATCACCTCGCACTTTTCCAGGTTAAATTCCATTTGCCACTGTTCCGCCCATCTGACCAACCCATCTATATCGTCCTGCAGACTGAGACTACCCTCCTCGCTATTTACCACCCTACCAATTTTTGTATCATCCGCGAACTTACTGATCATACCTTTTACATTCATATCCAAGTCATTAATGTAGACCTCAAACAGCAAGGGACCCAGCGCCGATCCCTGTGGTACCCCACTGGCCACAGGCTTCCAGTCACAAAAACAACCTTCGACCATCACCCTCTGCCTTCTGCCACTAAGCCAGTTTTGTATCCAATGTGCCAAGGCACCCTGGATTCCATGGGCTCTTACCTTCTTGACCAGTCTCCTGTGCGGGACTTTATCGAAGGCCTTACTGAAATCCATGTATACCACATCCACTGCGTTACCCTCATCCACACACCTAGTCACCCCCTCAAAAAATTCAATCAAATTAGTCAGACATGATCTTCCCTTGACAAAGCCATGTTGACTATCCCTGATTAATCCTTGCCTCTCCAAGTGGAGACTAATTTTGTCCCTCAGAATTTTTTCCAATAATTTTCCTACCACTGATGTTAGGCTCACTGGCCTGTAGTTCCCCGGTTTTTCCCTACTCCCCTTCTTGAATAATGGTACTACATTAGCGGTTCTCCAGTCCTCTGGCACATCCCCTGTGGCCAGAGAGGTTCTGAATATATGTGTTAGAGCCCCCGCAATCTCTTCCTTTGCCTCACACAGCAGCCTGGGATACATTTCGTCCGGGCCTGGGGATTTATCTATTTTTAGGCCTGCTGAAACCGCCAATACCTCCTCCCTCTCGATGTTAATATGTTCGAGCATATCACAGTCCCCCCGCCCTATTTCTATGTCTACATCGTCCCTCTCCATAGTGAAAACAGATGCAAAAAATTCATTTAGAACCCCTCCTACATCTTCCGGCTCCACACACAGATTGCCAATTTTGTCCCTAATGGGCCCTATTTTTTCCCTAGTTATCCTCTTACCTTTAATATACTTATAAAACATCTTAGGATTTTCCTTTATTTTGCTCGCCAGTGTTATTTCATGGCCCCTCCTTGATCTCCTAATTTCTTTTTTAAGTATCCCCCTGCACTTTTTGTACTCCTCTAGGGCTTCCTCCGTCTTTAGCCTTTTGTATCTGCCAAAAGCCCTCCTTTTTTTTCTAATCCATTCTCGTATATCCCCTGACATCCAAGGTTCCCTGTGGTTTTTGGAACCACCCTTGACCTTTACGGGAACATGTTGCCATTGTATGATCTCAATCTCCCTTCTGAAAGCCTCCCATTGCTCTGATGCGGATTTTCCTACAAGTAGCTGATCCCAGTCCATTTTGGCCAGATCCTGCCTTATCCTATTAAAATCAGCCTTCCCCCAATTTAGAACCTTTATTTCCGGCCCATCCCTGTCCTTTTCCATGACCACTTTAAATCTCACCATATTATGGTCACTGTCACCAAAGTGCTCACCTACTAGCACTTCTTCCACTTGGCCGGCCACATTCCCTAGAATTAGGTCCAGTACCGCCCCCTCTCTTGTAGGACTTTCTACATGCTGGCTCAAAAAGCTCTCCTGGATGCACTTTAAGAATTCTACACCCTCTGTGCCTTTCACACTCTGACTATCCCAGTTAATATTGGGGAAGTTGAAATCCCCCATTATTATTACCCTATTATTTGCACATTTCTCTGAGATTTGCCTACATATCTGTTCCTCTATCTCCCCCTGACTGTTTGGAGGCCTATAGTACACTCCCAGCAAAGTGCTTGCCCCCTTTTTTCTTTTTAAGCTCCACCCATATGGCCTCATTAGAGGAACCTGCTAATATGTCATCCCTCCTTACTGCAGTAATTGACTCCTTAATTAATATTGCGACACCCCCTCCTCTTATACCTCCCCCTCTGTCTCGCCTGAAGATTCTGTACCCCGGAATATTGAGCTGCCAGTCTTGCCCCTCCCTCAACCATGTCTCCGTGATAGCAACAATATCATACTCCCATGTGTTTATCAACACCTTCAGTTCATCCACCTTATTTGCAAGACTCCTTGCATTAAAATAGATGCCATCCAGCTTTGCCCTTGTATATTTGCCCTGTCTACCAAGCTGACTTGTTTTTTTCTCTATAATTGGCAGCACATCACCCCCTATTTCAGATCCCCTCTGTATCCTATCCCCCTGCCAAGTTAGTTTAAACCCCCCCCAACAGTGCTAGCAAACCTCCCCGCAAGGATATTTGTCCCGCTCTGGTTCAGGTGCAACCCGTCCGACTTGTACAAGTCCCACCTTTCCCAGAAGCAGGCCCAGTGATCCAGGAAACTAAAACCCTCCCCCCTACACCAACTCTTTAGCCACGCATTCATCTGCTCTATCCTCCCATTCCTATACTCACTAGCACGTGGCACTGGGAGTAATCCAGAGATTACAACCTTTGAGGTCCTGTTTTTTAATCTGCTACCTAGCTCCCTAAATTCTTGATGCAGGACCTCATCCCCCTTCCTACCTATGTCGTTGGTCCCAATGTGGACCACGACCTCTGCCTGCTCACCCTCCCCCTTAAGAATGCCCTGTAGCTGCTCAGTGACATCCATGACCCTGGTGATTAAGAAGGCCAATGGAATGTTGGCTTTCATTGCTAGGGGGATAGAATATAAAAATAGGGAGGTATTCCTTCAGTTGTACAAGGTATTGGTGAGACCGCACCTGGAATACTGCATACAGTTTTGGTGTCCATACTTAAGAAAAGACATACTTGCTCTCGAGTCAGTACAAAGAAGGTTCACTCGGTTAATCCCGGGGATGAGGGGATGGACATATGAGGAGAGGTTGAGTAGACTCGGACTCTACTCATTGGAGTTCAGAAGAATGAGAGGCGATCTTATTGAAACATATAAGATTGTGAAGGGGTTGGATCGGGTGGATGTGGGGAGGATGTTCCCGATGATGGGTGAAACTAGAACTAGGGGGCATAGTCTTAGAATAAGGGGCTGCTCTTTCAAAACTGAAATGAGGAGGAACTACTTCACTCAGAGGGTGGTAGGTCCATGGAATATGCTGCCCCAAAAAGCTGTAGAAGCTACATCATTACATAAATTTAAAACAGAAATAGACAGTTTCCTAGAAGTAAAGGGAATTAAGGGTTACGGGGAGCGGGCAGGAATTTGGACATGAGTCTAGGTTCAGATCGGACATGGCCCTGTGGGTAGCGGAGCGGGCCCAGGGGCCGTGTAGCCTGATCCTGCTCCTATTTCGTGTGTCTAATTCTGTTAGATTCAGGAGATGGTTCTGTGATAGTAGATTGGCGGTTAGGATCAGATCAGCCATGATCTTATTGAATGGCGGAGCAGGCTCGAGGGGCCGATTGGCCTACTCCTGCTCCTATTTCTTATGTTCTTATGTAAATTGGCTTTCCGCCAATTAAGTATTGTTACTCTCGATTGCTCCCTGTCCTTTTCCACAGCTAGTTTAAATCTTCTGATACTATGATCACTGTTCCCTAAATGTTCCCCTGCTGTCACTTGCTCCACTTGCCCCACCTCATTCCCCAGAACCAGATCCAGCAATGCCTCCTTCCTCATTGGGCCGGAAACATACCGATCAAGAAAGTTCTCCTGAACACACTTCAGAAATTCTTCCCCCTCTCTGCCCTTTACACTATTACTATCCCAGTCTATATTAGGATAGTTGAAGTCCCCCATTACCACTACTCTATAGTTCTTGCACCTCTCTATAATTTCCCTGCAAATTTGCTCCTCTATATCTTTCCCACTAGTTGGTGGTCTATAGAATACACCTAGTAGTGTAATGGCACCTCTATTATTTCTCAACTCTCGCCATATGGATTCTGTCCTTGACCCCTCCAGGACATCCTCTCTCTCCAGCACTGTAACATTCTCCTTAACCAATACTGACACCCCACCTCCTTTCTTTCCTTCCCTATCTTTCCAGAACACCTTATATCCAGGAATATTTAAAACCCTATTCTGCCCTTTTTGAGCCAGGTCTCTGTCACGATGACATCATATTCCCATGTGTCTATTTGTACCTGCAGCTCACCAACCTTATTTACCACAGTCTGTGCGTTTACACACAAGCACTGGAAACCTATCTTAGACCTTCTTGTATTCTCTCTTAGTCTGAACCCACCTAATACCGTACTATTTCTTACTCTAGTGCTATCTGTCTCTCCCAATCGTTTGTGCACCTTGCTTCTCCTTTCTAATGCTACATTCTGTTGTTTAAGTGGAGCCCAGAGGCGCACACCTGCTCCTCCCAGTCCCACAAGAAGATATAAAAATGTATCTTTTTGGCTCCTCTTGGGCTGATCGCCAGCTGAAACGGTGCGGAAAGCCCAGTGTTGTCCAAAAACATACGCCACAGGACCCCGATTTGCCCATTAATGGAGCCTGTCTCAGGCCGGCGCTCTGGTGAGCTAGGCCGTTGAGAGGATAGAGACAGCATCACTAGATTATTCCTGGGATGAGAGGGCTGTCCTATGAGGAGAGATTGTGTAGAATGGGCCGATACTCTCTGGAGTTTAGAAGAATGAGAGGTGATCTCATTGAAACATACAAGATTCTGAGGGGGATTGACAGGGTAGATGCTGAGAGGCTGTTTCCCCCTGGCTGGAGAGTCTAGAACTAGGGGGCATAGTCTCAGGATAAGGGGTCGGCCATTTAAGACTGAGATGAGGAGGAATTTCTTCACTCAGAGGGTTGTGAATCTTTGGAATTCTCTGCCCCAGAGGGCTGTGGACGCAGAGTCTGAGTATATTCAAGGCTGAGATCGATAGATTTTTGGACTCTAGGGGAATCAAGGGATATGGGGATCAGGTGGGAAAGTGGAGTTGAGGTCGATGATCAGTCATGATCTTATTGAATGGCGGAGCAGGTTTGAGGGGCCGTATGGCCTACTCCTGCTCCTAATTCTTATGTTTTTATCACCATCGGCCAGAATGGGCCATTAAGTCATTCCCCACCAGTTTCAGCAAGCCTCAGAATCTCTCCCAATGTCTTTATACTTTCAGGCAAATATGACAACTAATGACGTGTGTCCCATTTAACTCTAAACTTCCATTGATGCGCCTGTGAACAAAAATAATTGTAATACAAGAGTTTAGCTAACACGCTCACCTCTAAATCTATTTCACTCTAAAAATAAGACCAACTTTTGTTAACAATTTCTTAAAGGCTCCCACCCAAGGTCAGTGGCCCAGCTTTCTCCAACCCGGTCTTTGATCTGAAAATGCACGCTTTCATAGAAGCAGCAGAATGAGGCACTTGATTCACTGTAGACACAAAACCTCGATCCTCGGAAAGGGAACAGCCACCTGAAACTCACACAGATAATTCTTGTTTCAGACGGACCCGAAGGCAAGATATCAGGAATGGTGATCCTCTTACCCAATGCTCCGATCAACATCACAATGGTAAGTTCACGGTGACTTCCTTGCTCCCAGTTTAATGGCCTTTCTACATTTCCGATCAATTCTTCTATCAAATGATGTGATTTATATTTATGACAGTGTACATCAGACTGTTTTTCAGCCAGATTAATGCTCATGTAGTTAACGGGACTTAATCAGATATATTGATGGAGCTGTCAACACTGGAGAATCCTAGGTGTCAGTTTTCAGTTGGATACCAGAAGTGCAATTAGCACCGAAACCTGAAGATGGTTAAAAGTGACAAACTGTATCTCACATAACCTGCAGGGGATGGTCGAGTGGAGTCTTATCTTCTCTCCTCTCCCTTATCCTGTGTTCCCTTTTTCTAAAGACTCTTATCCCAGCTTTCCTATTTTTTTCTCTGGGAATTGCAAAGTCTTTTCTTTTGCTTTCTCTCAAGAAACCAGATAATGCCAAGAATTATCCTCCGACACAAGTGAGACGGTGATCCTGAGGCAGGAGATGTGGCGATTGCCCTCTCACACGGGCCAAGTGTGGGAGAGTCGATAATGCTGCACGTTGAATAGTCCTAGGGCAGGGAAAGGAAGGGAAAACCAGGAGATTGACAAAGATTGGAGAATTTTTTCTGAATTATACAAAGTAAATTAACATTAATTAATTCTATGCAAATGCCCGTGCCATTTTCCCGATGTTCTCTCTTCCTCTTCTGATGATAATCACACCTGGAGTTGGGTTCCACGGTACCAGGTGATGTCCAATGCTTCATCCAAGTGAACATTCTTCATGTTCAAGCCTAGGTACTGAATGACATCAGAGGGGGGCGAGAGAGACAATGCAAACCCGACCTCACCCAACATTCACACATGCTCGTTTTACAATAAGGATCACTGGATAACAATTGGGAGGCAGAATCATGGCTGATTTTCCCCTTCCCTATTCAATGGGTGCTGAGACCGAATGTAATACCCCTGTCGGTACCTCAGCTGAGATCAGGTAACTCAACACAGACCAGGTCAATCAGGGACCTTCTGTTCTGTACGGTTTATAAACATATACTTTAGCAACTGAACCAACAGGGGAGTTCTACCCATTTCATTGTTAAGTGTTATTTCTGCGTAGAATTGTTTAAAATGTAATTTTTAGAACTGCTTCGTTATAAGAACATTGTCGCACCTGTTCGCCGGGTATAAAACAGATGCAATGATAACCGGGTTAGCAGGACAAAGGCCTCCGCTTGATCTGCGCAGGCATTCAGGGCACTGCTAATTTGATCAAGACTTTGTTTCAGGTAGTCTTGCCTATAATGAGCGCTGGCCTCATTCTAAAATTGAAACGTGGTTTCTGCAGCCATGTCAGACCCGGACTCCTAAATCTCTTTAGACTTGTCGGAGCTTGCGATGCCCAAACTCCGACTAGTATTTCTGGGTCTTCATCTGCCTAACAGGACCGCTCAAAAAAAACCTCCAAACGTAGCTAAATTGTGTCCTTTGCAGAGTCGGAAGTGCTCCTCCTGTCTCCACTAAACAACTGCACTCCACCACCCACCTCACCCCCTCCTCCCTCCCCCCTCATCCTGATTCTCTCCCAATCTTGTTTTGTTTCGAAATACTTCAATGGAAACATATTCGACAATTCTCTCACCCTTTGTGTAAAGAAGTCTGCCTGATCTGCTTTCTTAGTCTTGATTTTTACCTCACGCTCCCTCGTATTTGAAACAATTTGCCTCAATCAATGTTGTCAATACCCGTCATAATCTGGAACGCTGCCATTGCATCACCTCAACTCTTCCTCTTTTCCAGCGGGAACTAGCCGTGCTGTCTTGGTCTATTCTCATAAGTTGGATTCCTGTTCCCTGGAATCACTGCAGTTGCTTCTCTCTCTACCTGCCCAAGGGTCTGAGCTGCACCCTATGATTAGGTGACCAGAACTGGTCACAGTACTCCGGGTGGGATGTGTTATACAACCCCAGTGGATTGGCACGCTACCCTTCTACTAAATCAACCTAGGAACCCATTTGCCTTTTTTAAGCTTTACTGTTGCAATTGGTTGAAGATTCTGGCAAATATTTACCCAAATCGCTCAAGCAGACACATCAAGGTTTTAAAAAAAAATTCATTAATCAACTGGAAATCATAAAAAGAAATATTCGGAAAAGAATAAATTCCTTCCCCCTCTGTGTAAACACTGCCGGTGATTTGATTACATTTTCATTCCTCAATAAATAAATAAGGGATCCACGGGAGTTGGAGGCTGGGTAATTTCTGTAAGGCCGCAGTGTTGTGGTCGAGCACTGTGGCATCATTTTCAACATGCAGGCCCCACGGTGTAACAATGCTCCTGGTGCCAGCCAGTCTGGCCCTCTACCCACTTCAGCAAGACCACTGCAACATTTCACCTGTGGTACAGGAGGCCAGTAATCGGCACTCTGGGCATGTGCTCACCTGTACCTGCATGGAACTGGGTCCCTCTAATCAGTCACAGATTATCCAGACAGAAGTGAAGTACAATGGCCACGTGAGTGATGCATTATTGTGCAGCAATATTATTCTATGGGCTTCAGTCCTATCCTGGAAAGTGTTTCTGCCCAGTAGACCATTAAAGGCTAGCTTCAGGAATGGCAGCCAGTTACTGATTTACTCCCATTGCAGCTAGTTATGCTTCAGACTCTGAATACATCGCCAGCACCCACTAAACATTGATAAAAAAAGATCTCAAAATATTTCTAGAAAGGTCCTGAGAATTGCCAGCTCAAGCACAACGTTTTCTAATGCACGGGTGTTTTGGTCAGGAGAAAATGTAAAATAGAGGGACGCCTCGCTCCATCGCTGGATTCACAGCCACGTTCTGAAGCTGAACATTTGGCATTGCTGCCCCCCGGTGGACACATCTGAACAGTGCATTGTCATATTTACAACACACGGCACTGGTTTAAACTTTTGGAACTTGTTCATTTGTAGAAAAACTTAGCACATGTATAGAAATAAGAACATAAGAAATACGGGCAGGAGCAGTCCATTCAGCTCCTCGAGCCTGCTCCGCCATTCAATAAGATCATAGCTGATCTTCAACCTCAACTCCACTTTCCTGCCTGATCTCCATATCCCTGGATTCCCCTAGAGTCCAAAAATCTATCGACCTCAGCCTTGAATATACTCAACGATTCAATATCTGCAGCCCTCTGTGGTAGAGAATTCCAAAGATTCACAGCCCTCTGAGTGAAGAAATTCCTCCTCATCTCATTCCTAAATGGCCGACCCCTTATCCTGAGACTGTGACCCCTGGTTCTAGACTCTCCAGCCAGGGGGAAACAGCCTCTCAGCATCGACCCTGTCAATCCCCCTCAGAATCTTGTGTGTTTCAATGAGATCACCTCTCATTCTTCTAAACTCCAGAGAGTAGAGGCCCAATCAAATCAATAGAAATGGTTATGTGCAGTTTATGTCTATAGATCATAGGAAATGTACTCATTCTCTATTGAAGCTTCCATATTGTGTCACTGACTCCATTGACCAAAATCCAGGAAAGCACCAGGAGTGGATATAGCCTGTCGCAGATGATGGCATTGTGTGGGGAATTAGCTGCTGGTATCTTGACACTTTACTGGGAATCAGGGAATTATAAGACCCCCATATACTCACTGCCAACATAGCTTATTTCTTCACCAAACAGAAAATGCTTGAAACACTCAGTCAGTCAGTCAGCATCTGTGGGGAGAACAGAGGAGGTAACGGTTTAGGTGTAAATCAATCATCAGAATGAGAAGATATTGCAGGTTGACAGCGTTTAACAAGGGACCGAACAAAGGGAAAGAGGACGAGGGAAACACACAAACATACAAAATAACAACAGAAAACGCTGGAAATACTCAGCAGGCCAGGCAACATCCGTGGAGAGAGAAACAGTCAACGTTTCAGGTCAAAACCCTTCTTCAGGACAGGCTAATATTCCTCCCCCAACCAACATACAAGTTGGTTGGGGGAGGAATATTAGCCAGGACACTGGGAGAATAGTGCCGCAGGACGTTTTACATTCACCTGAGGAAGCAGACAGGGCTTCTGTTTATTGTCTCATTTAAAGGAGAAACCCTGGACAAGGAACATTCCCTCATTAATACCGGCCTAGATTAGGGACTCACATTCTGGACTGGGGCCGCAGGTAAAATGTTCTGACTCAGAGACATGTTCAAATCCCACCACGGCAGCTGCGGAATTTAAATTCAGTTAATTAATTAAATTTGGAATAAAAAGCTAGAATCAGTAATGGTGACCATGAAACTACCGGATTGTCGTAAAAACCCACCTGGTTCACTAATGTCCTTTAGGGAAGGGAATCCTCCGTCCTTACCCGGTCTGGCCTATACGTGACTCCAGGCCCACAGCAATGGTTGACTCTTAACTGCCCTCTGAAATGGCCCAGCAAGCCACTCAGTTGTAACAAACTGCTATAAGAAACAATAATAAGAATAAAACCGGAGGGACCACCCTGCATCGACCTCGGCACCAGCTTTGGACATGAAACGGCACACCCAGCCCAGTCGACCCTGCAAAGTCCTCCTCACTAACGTCTGGGGACTTGTGCCAACATTGGGAGAGCTGTCCCACAGACTAGACTTCTTCGGCAGCACCTCCCAATCCCGCGACCTCTTCCACCTAGAAGAACAAGGGCAGCAGGCGCATGGGAACACCACCACCTCCAAGTTCCCCTCCAAGTCACACACCATCCTGACTTGGAAATATATCGGCCGTTCCTTCATCGTCGCTGGGTCAAAATCCTGGAACTCCCTCCCTAACAGCACTGTGGGAGCACCTTCACCACACGGACTGCAGCGGTTCAAGAAGGCGGCTCACCACCACCTTCTCAAGGGCAACTAGGGATGGGCAATAAATGCCGGCCTTGCCAGCGATGCCCACATCCCAGGAACGAATAAAAAAGAAATGAAAGAGTTGCCCGATTGAGCCTAACTAAAACTGTTTCAAATTTATTATTGGATAATCCCTTCAAATATGATCTGTAGACACAAACCGCACATAACCATTTGTACAGATTGCTTAAGCCAAGCTCTCATGCCCCTTTTAGATAGATTCCCATTTACTCTTGTTGTATATAGTTTGCTTTAGTTTGCAGTACTGGTAGCTGCCTTGTCGTAATGTGTCTGCTTTAAGCAGCAAGACTATGGATAATAAGAGATAAAGAGCAGCTACTCCTAATGGATGGGCAGTAATAGTTCTTTAAATCTCTGAGGATCTGTGCAGAACATGACAGGTCTCATATTTCTACTATTGGACCATGTGAAATAGTTAGAACTGGCTTCATAATCCTTCCTTCTTGCTGAGTTTCAAGCTATTGGTAACACAATACCTCTCTGGCAGATATCTAAGTCGGATCTTTATCCCTCTTTCAACCCTGACTCTCTTTCTTTCGTGCTATTGAAGTTTCAGAACAGCACCATTAGACAATGGTATGTAGTGGTTCCCACAGAGTTTATCATTTTTGTTACCTCGCTGAAACTTGCCTAATTACAAGTTTAACAGCAACAAAGACAAATAATAGTATGTTAAAATTTTAAGGTTGCAACATGATCACAGGCTTTGAAATTAGAGTATTTAGTCTCCGTGTTAATGCATCTGCAGTGAAGCTGTGGATTTTTCTGCAGTGTTGCAGCTGCTTGCAGTTTGGTGGGTTTGTGTTTTCACCATCTTGTGTCACTGCGGTATGGGTTCATACTCCCAAGATTCCCTGCACAGTGACCGCTCAGTCTCAGCGGAGATTCTGGTCCATATTGAAAGCTGATGTATGCTGCCTAGGCCCCAAGTTCTGGAAATCCCTCCATAAACCTCTCCGCCTCTCTCTCCTTCTTTCATTCTCTCCTTAAAACCGACCTCTTTGATCAAGCTTTTGGTCACCTGCCCTAATATCTCTTTATGTGACTCGGTGTCAAATTTTGTCTGATAGCGCTCCTGTGAAGTGCCTTGGGATGTGTTACAACGTGGTCGTAACAACGTAAGAATTCGAAGCAGGAGTCGGCCATACGGCCCCTCGAACCTGCTCCGCCATTCAATAAGATCATGGCTGATCATCGACCTCGACTCCACCTTCCCACCCGATCCCCATATTCCCTTCGTACCCAAGACTCTCTTGATCTCAGCCTTGAATATACTCAACGACTGAGCCTCCACAGCCCTCTGGGGCAGAGAATTCCAAAGATTCACAACCCTCCGAGTGAAGAAATTTCTCCTCATCTCAGTCTGAAATGGCCGACCCCTTATCCTGAGACTATGCCCCCTAGTTCTAGACTCTCCAGCCAGGGGGAAACAACCTCTCAGCATCTACCCTGTCAATCCCCCTCAGAATCTTATATGTTTCAAGGAGATCACCTCTCATTCTTCTTAATTCCAAAAAAAAGTGAAGGGTTCTGTGTAAATGCAAGTTGTTGTTGGTGCCTATAGGTAAGTAACCAGTGTGATACCAAGCAATAGAGGCTGTTCTGTCACTGCTCTGACCCGAGTTAGTCACTATCAGCCAGGGCAGCAGTGGCAAAAGGGAGGGCTCTCCAATTGCCACAGTCCCCCTGGGCTAGGGAGTGGAAACCTCAGCCAGGTACTGATGGTTGTCCAGGGGCTGCTCATGGAGAGTATGCATGTGATCATGTGATATGCATATCTGTTGGAATTGGCTCAACTCTCAGGCTCCCCAAATCACATCGCCTATTAATGATTATTGTTAAGGTCACACAAAACCTTGGCCACCTCGGTGAAATGCTGGAGGACTGTATGGCTCCATGGAACAGTACCCCAGCAGAATGGGAGACAACTTGAGAAAAGTTGTTTAAAAAGTGAATGTACTTTCACTGCACAGAAGATCATTTGTATGGGCTTGCTTGACTCCATCACTCTATCTGATAAATATAGGTTCCCCAATTAACATGCAGGATATAAGGATGCAGCATCTGAAAAGTGTTTCACAATTCACCCCAAATGCCACAGCTCCAGAGGTGACCAGTTACCACGACTAGGTAACGCCAGCATGGTGCCAGGTTCTGCCAGTATTGCTCGACAAATTGGGTGGTACTCCTTTTCCCATCAGAAAGAATGTTAGTAAAATGATAGATTAGTCTGCAGATTACTCAAGTAATTTCCAAATACAATATTAAAATGAAAGAAGGAACATTAATAGTCCTGGATTCTGTATTACTTTCAGATTTGGGGGAAATATATATGGGGAAAAATGTGACACTTAATGAGCAGAACTAACAAATATTTCCAATTTAACTACATATCAGGATTGCCTAAGGGATTCGTAATAGAAAGTAATCCCTAACAGTATGAGCACGAGATATAGGAAATCATAGATTCACAGAAACTTACAGCACAGGAGGAGGCCATTCGGCCCGTCGTGCTTGTGCTGGCTCTGTGAAAGAGCCGTCGTGCTCAGACCCACATCTTCGCTTTTTGT
The DNA here is from genome assembly GCF_052327205.1 of Somniosus microcephalus. Lineage (NCBI taxonomy): Eukaryota > Metazoa > Chordata > Chondrichthyes > Squaliformes > Somniosidae > Somniosus > Somniosus microcephalus. The sequence goes on from NC_141003.1 coordinate 91,391,198, forward strand.
CCGTCACCCTGAAATCTTTTATGCCAATGCAAAGATAATTTGAAATAAATTGATAGAAAATGTAATTCCTGATTTAAATCATGAACCATGAAACTTGTGAATGGGCACAACTCCGCTTTGTGACTGTGTCGCGTGTCAGAAAATATATTTCGGTCTGTATTTTTCTCAAGTTGATGAAACATTTGTTTAGCTACCAAAGCAATTAGGAAATATTCGATTAAAAATCATCTGTTTGTAGCTAATGGGTGGAAATTGCCGCGATTGTTACCAATGTATTGTAACAAGATGCTTATTAAATGAAAGCATTAATCGGCAAACAATTACATTTTCTCTCATTGACTGCGCCTTAGCCACCCACTTTGTATGGACCACACATTTGGTCTCCCGTATGACATGGCTAGAGGGAGCGGGAGAGGTCAGTCATTACTGTGTAAACTAAAACCACTAGTTAAAGATGTGCTGTGCAAGTCAGTGAATAGTTCAGCTGACAAAAGAGGGAAGCTGTCAAGAATTTGTGTATGTTTTCACAAACTGCCACTCATGATAAACATCACCTGTACCACTGTTCAATCCTCATAAGATGTTTATACCAATTTGCATCAATGTAAACACTAGCGGGTAATTGGAAGGGCGATACGCTGGTGGCAGGGGTTTAAATTGCCTTGCAAAATGTTTTCATAACATGAGTAACGTCAAACGTGCTGCAGCACTGACCAGTTCCACTCTGAGCAGGGCAATCAGAGCTCTCACACAAAACGTTGAAATGTTCAGGGTATGCTTTATGGTAACTGTGTGTTCCATCGTTACTTCCCTATATGGTCTTGTATCTCTACACCCTAATACCTGATTTTCAAAATTGTGGGGGTGCAATTGTTCTTGGGCATTAGTGTTAAGCGGGGGATAGTGAATCATCAGGCGGGTTTACACCCGCTCTACTTGTCTGTTCACTTGAAGCTAATGGAAAGCAAAATCAGGCGGGTTATAAAATGGGTCGTCTACGTTATGTAGTTTACCTGTGACTTTTCGCTTTCTGTTCCTCTAGAACATAGGTTACCTTAGGTCTTCAGGCAAAATATTAAAAATTAAGGTTGTCATAAGGATCTGCTCTCTGCTCTGTGCTGTCCTGTTATCTGTAGGCGGGATAAGCCATTGCCATTAGGTAACAAAGTCAAGGATACCTCACTGTCACATTTTGAGATTTTTGACTATTTGGCCAAGAAACGAGATAGACCGAGTGGTGGTACAGGTAGCAGGTTTTATTGGCAGCTCAATTGACCAATCGCTGACATGCAGAGCTGGGGGCGGTCCAGTCATTGCCTTCCTGTCTAGCTGGACAAGGACAGTTGTCAGAAATTTGGAGTGAAAGGAAGACAGAGAGAAATCTCATCCTGAGGTTAGGACTGACTAGCCTGTAAAGTGAATTTAGCCTGTAAGAGGGATAGAGTGGTGTGCTTTATTATTTTCTATGTTACGAGGAGTATAATGACACAGGTTGAAATTCATTGAACATGCATTCATTTCTTACATTAAAATAAATGAGTTTATTGGTTTAGAATTGGCTCATCGGTCCACCTTCCAGAAGGTAGCGGAACCCCATGTGGTGATATGTGCAAGATTACCGTATCAAGTAAGCACAACAAAGGGCTTCACTATTATGGCCCCTGGCCCATGCCATCATGTGACTAGATATTGAGGAGTAAAGGTACACTCCTGATCATAGGGGATACAAGGACCGCTTAAGAAAGCGATCAATGATGCTAAACTTGAGGGAACATCTAGTGCAGACTGAAATTTGCAATAATCACGCTAAGATCCAACTCCCTCAAATAAAATTAGAAGAAAATAGCAGAAAATAGCACTGCTTACTGGGATGAAGATGGTCGGCCAATCAGATGTGGATTTTGAACATTATTTTTTGAATCTATAAAGCAGGTGGAAACTTCTGAAATAATATTGCAGAAAGTGGTAGAAGATAATACTGGAAGGTTAATGTAATTGTGAAATGACTCTGTAACTAATGTCCTGCAGTACCTAGATAACGCCAATGTAATTATGTAGTATTTTAATTTTTCGTTCAACAAATAATGTAGAGCGATTGGTCTGCCTTTTTTTTTACATTTTTGCTGATGCCTTCGCTTCCTGCAGACAATTTACATGAGCATGAAAATATGGAGGAAAAGATTATCTATGGAGTGGAGAACAGCACCACGTTCTTGGAATGTATCCCCAAATCACAGCGAGCCAGGGCTTACTGGCAGATCCAGAGACAGAATGAGGAACGCAAAGAAGAGGTAAGATGTCTGGCTGCAGGGTCACATTGGTGGAGGTTGAAATCGTGTAGTGTGATATTAGTACGGCTATTTTAACAAAGGCATTAACCCATTCATTTTAAACAGATTAACACTTTCACTGATAGAACAGAGAACAAATTCCACACCAACCTATCGATGGACGAGTTACCGACATCTCCCAGTGTGGCTTCAACTTCTCGATGTTTCACGTAATTGAGGTGTTGGCCATTCGTAGAAACATCGAAACATAGAAGCAGGAGTCGGCCATTTGGCCCTTCGAGCCTGCTCCGCCATTCAATATGATCATGGCTGATCCTCTATCTCAATACCATATTCCCGCTCTTTCCCCATACCCCTTGATGCCTTTTGTGTCTAGAAATCTATCTATCTCCTTCTTAAATATATTCAGTGACTTGGCCTCCACAGCCTTCTGTGGTAGAGAATTCCACAGGTTCACCACCCTCTGAGTGAAGAAATTTCTCCTCTTCTCAGTCCTAAATGTCCTACCCCGTACCCTGAGACTGTGACCCCTCGTTCTAGACACCCCAGCCAGGGGAAACATCCTCCCTGCATCCAGTCTATCTAGCCCTGTCAGAATTTTATACATTTCAATGAGATCCCCTCTCATTCTTCTAAACGTTAGTGAATACAGGCCTAGTCGACCCAATCTCTCCCCATACGACAGTCCTGCCATCCCAGGAATCAGTCTGGTGAACCTTCGCTGCACTCCCTCTATTACAAATATATCCTTTCTTAGGTAAGGAGACCAAAACTGCACACAGTACTCCAGGTGTAGTCTCACCAAGGCCCTGTACAACTGTAGTAAGACATCCTTGCTCCTGCACTCAAATCCTCTTGCAATGAAGGCCAACATACCATTTGCCTTCCTAACTGCTTGCTGCACCTGCATGTTTGCTTTCAGTGACTGGTGTACAAGGACACCCAGGTCCCTTTGTACATCAGCATTTCCCAATCTATCACCATTTAAATAATACTCTGCCTATCTGTTTTTCCTACTGAAGTGGATAACTTCACATTTATCCACGTTATACTGCATCTGCCATGTATTTGCCCACTCACTCAACTTGTCTAAATCACCTTGAAGCCTGTTTGCATCCTCCTCACAACTCACAATCCCACCTAGTTTCGTGTCGTCAGCAAACTTGGAAACATTACATTTGGTTCCCTCATCCAAATCATTGATATATATTGTGAATAGCTGGGGCCCAAGCACTGATCCCTGCAGCACCCCACTAGTCTTGTTTGGTCAGTAACTTACTGCTGCATTACTTTCGGAACCATCGCGTCAGTGCTGTTTAATGCTTTAGTGCAGTTTATTGGCACTCGAGCATTCTTAATTTTTAGCCTCCCAAAACTCGAACTAGTAGTAAAAAATTTGAAATTGGCATTAAGGGGAAAACAGAGGGACTTTGATCAGCGATAAACCTGATTTTAAATTATGGTATTTTATAGCCATAAGGGATGATATTGTGGCACAAGTAATATTATAATCAGAAAAGCAAATTATGTTCCAGCAGGCATGACTTTGATGGGCCAAGTAACTTTTTTTATTTCATCTCTTTTCCCAACTCACTTTCTGGAAAAACTCTGAAATTCGATTACATTTTTCCTTCCTTCAATATTGCAGAATTCAGATTTCACTTTGTGTTCCCTGGGGATTCGACATAACTCCAGATAATCCTACCCTTTGGTACTGTGGGGACGTGGAAAGGAAGGGACACAGATGGGTGGCGTTTAAAAACATGCTACCCTGAGACATATAAATCATAAATCAACACTTGCTTTTGTATTTTTAGTCATAACTAAATTTACATTTGATTTTTACATGTATATGTTCAAGTGATTAAGACCGTCAGACAGCACGGTTTAAAACGGTTCACGTTCCATGTTCCTTGTCCCTCCGTGATTAGGCATAGGGTTCCTTCAACAAGGCTCTCTATTCTTTTCAGTGTTGATGTGTAGTCTTCTCCGCTTCCCTGAGGGAACCTGCTGCATGCTCTGTTAGCCTTGCTTTAATTTCATTTCAGGAGCAATTAACTGAGAAATGTTTAGTCAAATAAGGGGCTGCACAAATTAACAATGCAGTCTGTTCCATGCATGTAGCAAGCACTGTGCTAATCCCAGAGCTTTCATGTTGTTTGCAACTCAATGGCAAACTGAAGACTAGAAACGCCCTGATAGTGTGGGAGAGGAGTTAGAGATTTGTCATTCTGCCGAGTAAGCATTTCAAGCTTTGTGTGACAGGACACAATTAAAATAAAGAGTTCCTCATAACATTTAGTTGGCTTGGTTCATCTCTGATTCTAGTATTTCACTGTCTGGCAGCCTGGTAGCAGAGCGAACTGGATTCATTTTTACCGCCATCAAGGCCTGTGATTCCGGTGATGAGGGGGTTGACTTATGAGGAAAGGTTGAGTAGGTTGGGCCACTACTCATTGTAATTCAGAAGAATGAGAGGCGACCTTATCGAAACATAAAGGGGGAGAAATTGGGTGAGTAGCGCCACCTGTTAGCGCCTAAAGAGGCAGTCAGTGGCTGTAGCGCCACTGGCTGCGTCTCCCGCGATATTCAGTAGGGGCGCTAATGGTGACGTCATCGGTGTGCGCAGCACCCCATTCGTGCCCCGTTCGCGAAATTTGGTAGTGAACGCCGCAGTTGCGCCGTTCGCTACCCGCGCCCGGTTCACGGGGCCTCACTGTGCCGGCAGCGGCGCAAGTTAAGGTGGAGGTGCGGGGCGGCCGCTTTTTCGGTGGCGGCCTGCCAGCACCTCCGTCCCCGGCCTCCTAACCCCCCCCCCCCCCGCGGCATTGCCAGCTGTTTCTCGAGAGCCCGGCACTTCTCCTTGGTGCCGGGCTCATTTGCCGGCACTCGCGAGCGGGGAACGCGCTGTTGCAGGCACCTCCCCCTTAACAGTGGGAGGAAGGCCTGCAGTACCGCAGCGTGCCGTGCCGCAGCGTGTGGCGCTGTGGCACGTTGCGCTGCGATAATCAGTTTCAGCGCCCTAAGAGGGACGCGGAGCGCCTCGAGCCTCGCCCCGTCTCCCTCGAGCGGCACTGAAACTGAATTTCTGGCGATCAGAATTACTCCAATCGCTGCGCTAAATCCTGCGCTCAGGCGACTTTTGCGCCACTTTGGCGCCCCAACCCAATTTCCAGGCCATAAGATTGTGAGGGGGCTTGATCGGGTGGATGCGGGGAGGATGTTTCCACTGATGGGTGAGACTAGAACTAGGGGGCATAATCTTAGAATAAGGGGCTGCCCTTTCAAAACTGAGATGAGGAGAAACCTCTTCACTCAGAGGGTAGTAAATCTATGGAATTTGCTACCTCAGAGAGCTGTGGAAGCTGTGACATTAAATAAATTTAAAACGGAGATAGACAGTTTCCTAGCTGATAAGGGGTTACGGGGAGAGGGCAGGGAAGTGGACGTGAGTCTAGGTTCGGATCAGCCATGATCCTATTGAATGGCGGAGCAGGCCCGAGGGGCCGTATGGCCTACTCCTGCTCCTACTTCTTATGTTCTTATGTTATGAACAGTAACATCAGCATCCCCTTACCTCCCCCTTACAGTCTCACTGCTTATGTAGAGATTCCACTTGGCATGTTGTAAAGAGCGTTAAAAGTCTGCATTTAGTTCAGGAATTTAGGATGTTGGGCAAGAAGCATGGTGACTTCAGCAATGTAAGGTGTTTGGGTTGGCAGCAGGGTTATCGGCTTTTGGTGGCATTAGTACCGATGCAGAAAGGACCAGTGTCAACGTGAAATGGAATCTGTCCCCACACAGCCGCGCTCATCTCAAGGGGACGGTCCTCGCCACCCTTGTTCAATACTTTTACTTTGCAATTAGCTGGTAGGATTATTTTAAAATAAAACCTCAAAACCGCCTTTGCTGAAAGAAAAGTTTCTGGTCCCCTCTAACCTGGATTTAACAGCCACTGGGTTGAATTTCTGCGGCGTGTTATTTTTCGCTGTGTTTACATAAATTTGTGTCAATGCTATTTTAACACAGGTGTTAATCGGCTTAAGGTAAAATTAAACGGTGCAGACAGGAATTTACAGAAACCCGCTATCCCATGCACTAGAAACAGCACACAGAGCAAAGCAAACACACAGACGTCTACACTAACAGACTGTCCATTGAAACTTATAAAACTCATTGAAACTTATAAAATTCTAACAGAACTAGACAGTCTAGATGCAGGAAGGATGTTCCTGATGGCGGGGGAGTCCAGAACCAGGGGTCACTGTCTAAGGATAAGGGGTAAGCCATTTAGGACAGAGATGAGGAGGAATTTCTTCACCCAGAGAGTGGTGAACCTGTGGAATTCTCTACCACAGAAGGCAGTTGAGGCCAATTCATTAAATATATTCAAGAAGGAGTTAGATATAATGGGGGAGAAATTCGGTTGGTTGCGCCACCGATTAACACCTAAAGAGGCCGAGAAGTGGGGCGTTAGCCAATTTCCGGGCGGGCGCAAGGCGCCTAGCGCTTCGCCCCATATTGAGCATGCATTTAGCACCGGCGCTAAATCTTAGCGCCTGCTCATGGGCGCAGGCTGATTATGATGTCATTTGAGTGTGCAACGCCTTTTGGGCGCCCCGGACCGGAAATTCAGTGGCGCCCCCCTCCGTAGCGCCTGGCGTTAATAGTGACAGCTTTCCTGGGCCTTACAAGTCACTCTCTGGCTGGAGGAGCGTTATTTAAAGGGGATTGGTGTGGTTTAAAAGCGGCAGCCATTTTTGGAACACAACTTCCTCGAGAGCTACAAAGAGTTGCTGAGCTGCACACTAAGAGCCATTTGACCACTGAGCCAGCGCAGGCAGATGATCTTCAGCCTTCTGACCATCACCTTGCTGTTGGTGAGCATTGACAATGGGGGACCTTCCTGTGGGCACTTATTATGGGGGCTGCATTGGAGGGGAACGTCCTGCTGCTGAATCATCTGGAAAGGGCACTGAGACGCTGGGAGAGGGGGGCGGGCATGGCCAGACGGAGGAGGGCCAACAGACGTCGCCACAGCAGACCTTACGCTGGCAGGGTTTTCCGACAGCAGTTTTCCTACATGAACATGCTGGAGGAGCAGTGTGTCAGAAGGCTGCGATTTAGAAAGGAGGTGGTGACTGAGCTGTGCCAGCTGCTTCAGCCAGATCTGCAGCCTCAGATAAAGTGCAGGACATCTCTGTCAGTGGCTGAGAAGATGCCTGCTGACCTGAACTTCTACGCGAGCGGCTCTTCTCAGGCTGCGCGTCAGAGGCTGATCAGAAGTAGCTTCTAGGCCCCTCTCACGGAATGCTTGCTGCCATTCCAAGAACAGGAATGGAACCGGTCTGATACCCCCAAGCCTGTGAAGGGCAAGATGCATGTAAATAGCAGACATGGCCATTGTAAATGAAGAAAGTGTTTCATTACACAAAATGTGGTTCCTTCAAACATGAGAAAGCTATGGCAACAGAAAGCAAAACTAATACACTGACACATAACTGCTCTCACACCCGGGAGACTGTCCAAAACATAAATCACATTCCGACCATCTTCCTTGGCCTTGATTCCACTGCGCCAACCAAAGCATCCAATGCCCCATCTGTGAGGCATTCCACCCTCTGCCTTACCCTTTCCATGTCTTGCTAGGCTGGTGCGCCACAGGTAGGCTCCCACCGCTTTGAAGGCCTACAAGGCAGTGAGTGTGTCTGGTGATGCCAATTGACCTGCCCCTTTAAGAGCTGCCCGGCGCCAGTGTGTCTCAGGGAAAGTGATTATTGACAGCACCCTCGCTGCGCCCCGCCGCCGCGAAATTGGGTTGCGCCGCCGGGTTAGCGCCTTAAGAGTAGCGTGCAGTGCCTGATTTAGCGCCGCAATCACCTTTGGGGCCCTGCAACCCAATATCGCGCTAGGTGGTGCTAAATTGCGGCTGGCACTAAACTTTGTGCATCGCCAGGACTAGCGCCCCAAACGCGGCTATGCCGAATTTCTAGGCCATTATTTCTTAAGGCTAAGGGGATCAAGGGATATGGGGAGAAAGCAGGGATAGGGTACTGAGTTTGGATGATCAGCCATGATCGCATTAAATGGCGGAGCAGGCTCGAGGGGCCGAATGGCCGACTCCTGCTCCTATCTTCGATGTTTCTATGTCCATCGCAACTTGTCCCTTCTCAAAACATATTCCGTTCATTACATAGAAATGCAGCGGCAGCCTCAGCGTTTATCCCCCTCCCTTCCTCTCCTGAGAGGGCTGGATTATAATCCCACAGGTGTTTCCTGCCCTCTGGTACTGGATCCAGCGCTCGTTCTTTATGTGGGAGCCCAGAAAGTATCAGCGAGCTGTGAAACCATTGCGGTCTCACAGGTAAGCCTGATCCATTTTGACTCAATGTCCAGGCACACTCATTGTCCAGTGGGGAGGGGGGGTCACTGCATAACAATCAGGAGGACGAACCCTGACTGATTTTTACGCTGCCTGCCCCGTAACTGCTGAGACCAATTGTAGCATCCCTATTGTTATTGAACGGGGTACGGTAGAATCGTGGTTATGTTACTGGAGTTGCAAGTTCAAATCCCACCACAGCAGCTGGGGAATTTCAATTCAGTTAATTAAATAAATCTGGAATAAAAAACTAGTATCAGTAACGGTGACCATGAAATTAACGGATTGTCAAAAAAAAACATCTGGTTCACTAATGTCCCTTAGGGAAGGAAATCTGCCGTCCTTACCCGGTCTGGCCTATATGTGACTCCAGACCCAAAGCAATGTGGTTGACTCTTAACTGTCCTCTGAAATGGCCCAGCGAGACACTCAGTTGTATTAAAGAAGGTGGCTCACCACCACCTTCTCGAGGGCAATAAATGCCGGCCTTGCCAGCGATGCCCACAACCTGTGAATACATTTTTTAAAAGCTGCTGTCAGCCAACTCATCACAGGCTGGTGAATAAACGTGGAATTTTCTGCTCTCTATAATTCAATAGTGCCTGGGGTGTCCATGTACCCACAAATGATTGAGGCAGCTATACTCGAGGAGGGTTCAGTATAGTGGAAAGTCGGGGGCTGGCGAGGGGGGGGGGCACTCCGGCGGGGGGGGACACCCCGGCAGCCCCATCGATTGTTATGGCCCACCTGATTCCATACTCGGACAGGCCTGTAAATGGGCGAGCAGACAGGCTGGCTACCCACGCACATTGTGGCGCTATGGCCGTTTGTAGCGCCCCGATGCAAAGTTCAGGTACGAATGGGCAGAGCCTGCGCCCTGCGAGCTCCGCCCTCTTGTACCAGGTCCCGAGTGGTCGAACCAGCCGACCGCTCGTAACCTCTCAAAAAATGACCACAAAAATCTATTCAAAGTTATATTTTTGTGAAGGCCGAAGCGGGGCAGGATGCTGCACCCAGCTCCACAGAAATACAGCGAGCTGCTGCCGGCACATTCCCTGCCCCGGCCCCTGGCCCCCGAGGTTTCGCCTCCACCCAGGACCTGCCCACGGGTCAGCCTGGCTTCGGAGCTGGCCAGAATTCATCAAGGTCCGACTGGCAAGCTGCATCCAGACCTCTGTTTGGTGCGCACAAGTTGCCGATTCCATTCTGAAACCTGTTACCCAATTTGTCTCGGGTCAGCACGGACCGGTGCCCAGAGCAATCGCTCCAGTGACCTGTCTCCCATTGTGGCTGCAAATCAAACTCCTCCCCCCCAGGGACAGCCAATGTTTCTCATAGCAGCTGTCAGGATTGTAATATTAACCACAGCTGTTTATCGGTTCAAACCTTCGGAACCTCGATGCGCAATTATTTGAAGACTCCAGCCCAGGGTTTCCGCTAGTTTCCGCTGGTTACCAGCACAATTCACCTGAAAGCGGCCAAGCCAGCGTAAAAGATTGAGAAATTTTAAGTGCAAGTTACATCCAGCGTAATTCGAGTTTCCGCGAACCTTAACGCTGGTTTAAAAAAACACCGCGCAGGAAGCCGGCCCTGCCCACAAAACTGGCCACGCCCCCAGATCGAAATAATGAGCTCGGCGAGTTTACACCAACTCCGACCGTTCGAGGAGGTTCTTTATATTAAGCTGCTTTTTTAGGTGCAAATCCACTAATAGGCGCCCTTTAAAAAATGTAAACATTAAAAAATATTTAATTTACTAAGAAACTGACTACTGTACACCAATGAAACTAGTAAATGGTTCAGTACAGTTTTTTTAAAGTCATTTTCAGTGATTAAAATCAAGTTACTCACAGGTGGTGGACTGGACACTCTGATTAAAAATGCTTATTTTTTGTGATGAACCCATTTTCAGCAGCATTAACAAAACTGCACCGGGTTTCCGCTCCTACATATATCATTGGATATGTTTTAATGCAAGGAAAAAATAAACAATGACGTTCCATCACGCTGCCCGATTCATGGGAGGTTTAACGTGTGATTATGCAAATAAGTTTGGCTAGAAACCTGAACCATGACTTCACTTCGGAAAACCAGCGCAATTTGCGCCCAGATTGCCGACTGTGCCCAAAGTGGAAGCTCCACCCTGTGTCTTCTGCTGGTGCTGTCTCGTATTATTGAACTCTATCTCTGGATGACCATTCGCAACATTTCTAGAGTGAAATCAGCAGCTCAGACCATCCTGTCCTTTTGGGCGGGGATGAGTCTTTACGGGAATTCATATACTTCTTCGGCAGCACCTCCCAAACCCGCAACCTCTTCCACCTAGAAGGACAAGGGCAGCAGGCGCATGGAAACACCATCACCGCCAAGTTCCCCTCCAAGCCACACACACCATCCTGACTTGGAAATATATCGGCCGATCCTTCATCGTCGCTGGGTCAAAATCCTGGAGCTCCCTCCCAAACAGCACTGTGGGAGCACCTTCACCACACGGACTGCAGCAGTTCAAGAAGGAGGCTCACCATCTCGAGTGCAATTAGGGATGGGCAATAAATGCTGCCCTTGCCAGCGACAGCCACATCCCATAAACAAATTTTTTAAAAAGCATCAAAAGGCAAGAACGAGAGAAAGATCCAGCCCACAAAACCTGTCATCCTAGAATTTTAACTCTCCCAAGTTAGCACTGAAATTTGTGTTGAAGATTCCTACAGCCTGTGTGACTACCAACCGACCTGGCAACTTACTCCAGTAACTCTGAATGAAGAAGTTCCTTCGGTAGCTGTTGTATATTTTTCACTAGTTTACATTGATCACCTCCGTTCCTATTATCCTCTTTGATTCACCGTATCTAATATTTCATAGACTTTACAACAACAACAACAACTTATATTTATATAGCGCCTTTAACGTAGTAAAACGTCCCACGGCGCTGCACAGGAGTATTGTAAGACAACAAATTTGACACCGAGCCACATAAGGATAAATTAGGTCAAAGAGGTAGGTTTTAAGGAGCGTCTTAAAGGAGGAGGGAGAGGCGGAGAGGTTTAGGCAGGGAATTCCAGCTTAGGGCCCAGGCAACAGAAGGCACGGCCACCAATGGTTGAGCGATTATAATCAGGGATGCTCAAAAGGGCAGAATTAGAGGAGCGCAGAGATCTGGGGGGCGGGGTTGTGGGGCTGAAGGAGATTACAGATTTAAGAAGAAGTCCTGCTTAACTGTCTTTTCTCCAGCCTGTTGACTTTTTTTAACCTTTTTGCTTAAGTCCCCTCCCCCTGACACTAACTTAGTGATATTCAATGTTTGATCTTTCCCTCTGCTGTAGATAAAGGCTGGAGACCGAGTCATCAGGACAGACCAGGGGCTGTTGCTGCGTAGCCTTCAGCGGAAAGATGCTGGGATATATATTTGTCAAACTGTGGAGCACGGCTTCATGCAGACCCTCCTGAAGGTGACCCTGGAAATCATTGACACCGATCACCTGGAAGAACTTCTCCACAAGGAGGACGACGACAGCCTGAGGCCCAAGGAGAGTCACAGCATAGTCGCTCCGAACCAGAAGGTCTGGTACAGGGACTTCATGCAGCTCATAAACCATCCGAACCTCAACACCATGGATGAGTTCTGTGAACAGGTGTGGCGACGTGATCGGCGGCAGCGGAAACAACGACCGGCGCACACGCCTGTAAATGGCAACAAGTGGAAACATTTACAGGAAAACAAGAAAGGCAGAAACAGGAGGACCCATGAGTCCGAGAGAGCGCCGAGAAGTGTCTAACAAAAAACACACCTTTACAGACATTGAATTCAAACAAAATGCAATACATACATTAACTAGTTCATTGCATTATGTTGATGTTTACAGGTATACGGCTGCTCACCAGATACACAACTGCCACCCACTCTCTTTCTTCATCCCCTTTATTATCTTTGTCAAGGCAGCATGGTGATTGTGGATGCATTTCGTAGCTGGACTGGACTTTGCTGTGTCAACATGACGTGCAACTAACTGAAATTCACCAACTCTGCTTGGACAGCCTACCCCAAAGGAGCTCGATCTTTGGTTAAGCCAGAATGTGCTCACAATTAACCTGCCACTTCCATAAAAGGACTTTACGCACAAATGAACACTGAACTGAAGAGCAGCAACACATATGGGGGAAGTCTGAGATTTAGACAATCCTTTTACATGCCTGCTACCTGTTCAGGTATGCAGCGTGCACTGACAATGATCTGGGTATACGTGGGCCTACAGGGGCGACCAGAGAGCCTTTCAAAGTGTGGGATATGTAATCGTTTTAGTGTAATATGAAAGTGTTGAATGTGAGGGTCCCACTTTGACCAAAAGACAATGAACATGCCATTCAGACAGACCCATCTACTGAGGAACAGTAGAGTAGAATCGGTGACAGGCATCAGATTCACAAAGACGGATTTGACTAATTTGGCTGTCAGCACGTCCTGAGAATAATGCCATTTTATTTTGGTGTAGAACCAATATCCCAAAAGCAAAGCTGTGCCGAACGTCAACACATTGAATTACCACCGAAAGAAATAGTGGCGGAAATTGAGGTGCTCTTCGATTGCAAAGTAGACAAGCCAAATGCTCCATCTAATCTGAATAGAACTTCAAAATGTTAACTCAGACACGTCAAAAGACATTCTATGTGTGTCCTGGTGATGCCGCATTTCATGGAAAGAAGCTTTGAAGAAGATCATGAGAATGGAGCTGACGGGTAGACTATTTGATTACATGAGTATAAGAAAGTTCTCAACTTCAGTGAAGGTTAAATCAGATAATATTGGTGACTGATATAGTTCTGGGAGAGGGCCGTAGCTTTGCTCATCAATTGCTGTAAGTCTGGCACACTTGTGTGAGCTTACTTATTTACTGTTGCATTCTTATAATGTGTTTGTTTTTTTTAAATTAAAACATTGTACAATTCCAGTGATTGGATGCAAATTTAACAACAGTTTTGTTAGGTATAAAAGTGAGTCTTAAACTACTCTGTGAAAGAGATTTGAAGGAACAAGTTTAGTAGATTTTAGTAACAAAATATCCCAGTGAATCACCCCAGAAATAATGTGAGTAAGGACTGTGCACCTTTAAGAATACCCTGAATGAATCCCTTTGCTAAGGTTGTAGAATGATGGACCAAATCAAAATTCAATATGATCCCAGTACTGGGTTGAAATAGCAACTGTATTGCTGGGAATGGATGTGGGACAAGTGATATTCTTTCTGCCAATGTAATTCTTCAAAATGTCAGAAAGACAGACATGCTCCAAAAAAATGATAAGGAAGAATGCAGTGAGGGCCCCAACCCCCCATAGTTTGTGTATTAACAATCATTGCATTGAAATAAATTTTAAATAAAGCAATGGAGTGGTGACAGTGCAAAGTCTGTCAATTGTACTTGCCAGTAAACAACACATATTAAAGTTGAAAGACATTATTTGCAATAAAAATGACAAATGTTGCTGTATCTTAATTGTTTAGGATTTTTCTTTGTGATCTGCACAGGCTACATTTAATATCCTGTAAAACTGGCCCCCAACAGCTCAAATATTAAGGTAGAGGGTCCAGGACGACCCAACACTTAAACTCACTTACTACCTCAGTTGTGTGAGGGGCATCTGTTAATTACCAGTCAACTAACGAGAGGGTCATGGGAAAGTGAGCCATTTCCTCTCTCTCTCTCTCTCTCTTTCGCATTACGGGAGGGATGAAGAGAAGGAAAAACATTGCCTGTGTTACTCGTTTCGAGCTAGTCAGTCATGCAGCAACATAGGTGGCAGTCTCCCAGAAATCAAAGGTGCCGATTCTCCGGCCTCCTGGAGGATATATATTATTGACAGGCCTGAAAATGGAGGCTGAGGAGGGGGGTGGGGGCAGGGGCGGAAACAAGGCTACAAGAAAATATTGCAAAACTATCAAAAAAATGGAAAATGTAAACTTATTATTGGAATTTTCTGAACAGTCACGTGGTATTTTTTACAAAACTGAAACCACTTCAAAGTAGTTATCTTCAATTTGTCAATGAAGACAGAGTGGTTTCCAGAACTCACGTTTAAAATAGCTCTCGTCATCTTCTGAGTTGTATTTGGGAATTGCTCAGAACCCAAGAAGAAGGCGGACAATCTACCTGGAGGGGCTGGATGGCCATCACTCATCTCAAGAGGACAAGCAATACTTGGGCCTGCTAACCAGCATATTTCCTCCCAATGTCAGGTTGCAGTTGCTCTGCATAAGCGTTTGAAGTATATAGATCACCATTGTTCACGGCACTAATTAGACATTAGCCAGAGCAAAGAGTTGTCAGGTTCACTGGCATCATTTAAATCATTCTGGAATGCTCAGATATTTCAGTGTCTGTTCGAATAGTTTCTTTATCTTGCTCCCGATTCCATTTTTTTCAAAATGTTGCTCTACGATTCATTTTGCCCTTTTTGCAGCAAATGATGTATTATTGTGGAGAGATAACATTAGATGGATAATGACATTCTTACAATCCCTCTCCTGATGTACCACATCTTCACTCTGTACTTGGATGACAATGTTGTTCACAACCCTGAGATGAGGGGGCGTTTGGAATGTTTCTGACTGACTAAACATCTGAAGGCCAACAATCCTGCAGCAATGCCAATCACAGAACGAATGTCAACTTCAGGCTAACAAGCAATGGACTGATAACCTGATAATCATTAGTTTCATGGTAATAAATTATTGTTTAAAGGAAAGGTTTATAGACCATAAGCAACTCGACATAACATCATGCTACTGCTTGTGATTTTGACGTGCTTTGTTTGCGGGAGAAAGTCATCGTTTTATGGTCTACTAAAAGGTACTGTGTAAAAAAGATGCATGTGAATGTGCTTTATAAATTGTTTTTTCTCCAGTAAACTATATCAGACAGTGACCTTTTCCATTATTTAGCGATTAGCAATGCTCTGTGTTAAATAGTTCACCATTTTGCTATCCACTTGCCTAGACTGGTGTAAATATATTTTTTTTAGACAAAGAAGAACAATGTTATGTTTTATTGCAACGGTGACAGTCATTTAGCTTTCCTATGTATGTACCAGCTATTATAGTGTTTATATAACCAGCCCAAAACTGGCCCGATGAAATGCAAATGGCTGTTTATTTGGCTATTCCTGATACAAAAATGTACACTTTACAATTATTCAAAGCATGTGTATTTGGTAGATAGTTGATGAGTTTTCATTTCTCTATTTATCACTGCATTTCCAAGGGGTACCATAAAACTGGAAAGGAATATTATGAAATTGCTGCTGTAAATTATTTCTTTTGGCATGTATTCAGTTGTTGAATAAACTTTTCTTTTAAACTATGGAGTTTGCAGAGTTTCTCATTTTGAAGTGCCAAGGAAGCGCCACATAAGATCGTTCTGTCGGTGTTTGATGTTGATCTTTGTCTTGTGGCCGGCTGCATTTGATAAGGCAAAGTTGCACTCCTCTGATGGGCTGTCAAGGCCCTGAGCACCTTCATCTGGTTCTGCAGTGTTGTTCATAGCACACAACTAAATCCGACTGGACTAATGAAAATTATTCTCAATCTGCTGTGCATTTTATTTCAAAGCAGCTTGGAAGATCTAATTGCATTCTCCAAACTTTAATGTAGTTTTTGAGATTTAAAATATCCAAAAGGAATTGTTCCAAAATCCTGCCAGTATTTGATGCTAAAATCACTTTCGATAGAAATTGCTATTTTATTTTATTTTATTTAAGAAAGCAAACTTTTCTGTGTCCAAGGTTGTAGTGGTATTGTTGAACCAGCCTTACAGCATTGTTGGAAACATATTCATTCTACAAATGGCAAATACTATACGCAGGACTGAATTGAGATTTGACTCTTTGAGATTTCTACTGAACATATACTACATAATTATGAAAGCTATTCACGATGTCTATTTTTGTGATTAGATCAGATGCTTCAATTACAATTCAGGCTGATTTTCTATACTCATCATTGATGCGCTAAGCAAATCAGATTCCATAGGCGAGCCCATGGCAGCACCTCCCAACCCAGCGACCTCTACCTCCTAGAAGGACAAGGGCAGCAGACGCATGGGAACACCACCACCTGCAAGTTCCCCTCCAAGTCACACACCATCCTGACTTGGAAATATATCGGTCATTCCTTCATCGTCGCTGGGTCAAAATCTTGGAACTCCCTCCTTAACATCACTGTGGGAGCACTTTCACCACACGGACTGCAGCGGTTCAAGAAGGCGGCTCACCACCACCTTCTCAATGGCAATTAGGGATGGACAATAAATGCTGGCCTTGCCAGCAACGCCCACATCCCATGAATGAAGAAAAAACAATTAAATTCATTATAATGCTACAATTTAATAGAAAAATGTTAATAGAAATCCCTGAAAGTGCAACTGAATGCCTCTCAATCCATCACAGCTTCCAACAGACCTATTTCAGTCTGTTCCAAACGTCATGGGAATGTTTTTTAAATGAAACTAGTTTGATTGTTGACACAAGTAAATCACCAGACGTGAACAATGATGGACAAAGTAGCTTGTACTTGTTAGCAGCAACTATAAGGGAAATCCCAGCAGGGTCTTGTAACATGTAATACTAATTAGACAGAGAAAGTAAACCCAGAATGATATTAGGGTAGAGGGACAAGAGGGCATAAGATTGTGAGGGGCAAGTTTAAGACAGACTCCAGGATGTACTTCTTACACAGAAGGTGACTAACGGTATGCAGGAGCTGGAGGGAGGACGGCTGGGGCCAGGATTTTGGAGTCTTATGAAACAATTGGTATTGTTAAGGGGAGATGGTGGAGTTGATATTCTGGAAGGTTGAACTTAAAGCAGCCAAACCTACCTTATATCCAGACTTCCCTGTGTTCAATCAGTAAAATCAGATTACAATTAATGCAATAGCAAGTTTTGTGTTTGATGTTTTGGTAAATGTTTGAATGGAAAAAAAACAGAATGAAATAAAATATTTCAGCATAATGTGGGGTGACAATAAACCGTTAAGCATGCAATTAAATTGTATGGAAATATTGTGTACGATGCACAGCTAATCACATCCAGAGTCTCCGAACAGGAAGAAGCTGCTGTTGATTACTTACATTTTCGTTTGCATTTGAAACTTTATCAAAAAAATAAAATGAAAGTAAACATTCAGAAAATCAAGGAAACAATGAACAAAATGATGTTGGCCCCATTCTCGTTCTAGATGTGGTTGGGATACAATCTTAGACTTTTTAGCAACACATAAATTGATGGTTCTTTTTATCATTTTGGCTCATTTACTCAATTATTTCAATATAAGCTAAAGAGCATCGAGAGACTGCTGTGGGCAAGGATTTAACTCTCTACATAGTAAATCTACCAGCTATCTTTCCACATGAAATGTGTATTTTTGTTGGCACAGTGTGAGAGTGGTCTTTTGAGCACTTATCTTAAAACCAGTTTTTAATTTGGCAGTAGAAAACAATCGGAGCCAAAATTCAGCACAACCTTTTTTTAAGAAAGGATTTCCAGTGTATTTCCACACTGGCAAACATTGTGTTAGTTTCTTTCATTTCTTGTTTCTGCTTATCAGGGTGAGAAAGATCAGAACTGTGGAAGAGAATACCACTCCACTGTCTGCACCCACTCATTAGCAAGCACTCCGAAGTTATGGGCAACAAGACCAGATGTGGATTAAAGTTCCCTCCACATTGTCACGATAAGGTGCCTTTTGGCTAACCTCAGAAAAGTACTCTCACTGTCCCAGTGCAATTTTCAGTTTCCCACACCAGCCTTATACCTTGTCTGATTGGAACCGCCATGTGTGTCAACTTGTAGTGAGATTTGTGCTGTAGACTTGCACCAACCTTACTCATTTTACTCAAGATGTTCACATCACCAAGAGAGATAGTTTATCCCATCATTCTGGGCCAGATTTTAAACCTAGCCCCACAAATGAAGGGATTATGCTTCCACTCTCAATACCACCCACTTCTCATTCCGATCCTGTGAGAAGTGATTTTAACACATTTGTTATACCTACAGGCAATTACATGTTCAGATTGCTGACCATCTTTGCACATTCAATTGAAGATGCTTCGGCTTGGCTGAGAATGTGCCGACGTGATTGAAGATACCACAAGACTGGAGATAACTGTGAGAAAAGGTACAACTGCTCGTCCCGCTGCATTGCTCCCATTTGAGGGGAGCTGTGTTTTTTCCAGAACCAATATAACCTGTTGCTTCATTTACCCAGTCAGTATCTTCAACATCTTGGAAATATATTTGAGTAGCAATAGGGTTTGCAAGTGTCGAGTGGTGAGGAGAGACCAAGGCAATTCAAACGTTCAGCGATGGTCTTCGTCTTCAATTGTTTCGCCTTTCCTCAGTTACCCCACCCTCCATATAATGCACCTTGACTAAATGTCAGAATAGCAAGACCTGTCAGAACAAGACATATTGAGAGAGTGGTTAACAAAGCATATGGGATCTTAGGCTTCATAAATAGAGGCATTGAGTACAAAAGTAGAGGAGTTATGCTGAACCTTTATAAAGTGCTGGTTAGGCCACAACTGGAGTATTGAGTCCAGTTCTGGTCACCACACTTTAGGAAGGATGTGATGGCCCTTGAGAGGGTGCAGAGGCGATTTACCAGAATGGTTCCGGGGATGGGGGATCTTAGCTACAAGGACAGGTTGGAGAAGCTGGATTTGTTTTCATTAGAGCAAAGGAGGTTGAGGGGTGATTTGATAGAAGTGTACAAGATTATGACGGGTTTGGATAGGCTAGACGGGGAAAGGCTGTTCCCACTAGTTGATGGTACAAGGACTAGGGGACACAGATTTAAGGTTTTGGGCAAGAGATACAGGGGGGATGTGAGACAAAGCTTTTTTACGCAGCGAGTGGTGATGACCTGGAACTCGCTGCCGACAGAAGTGGTGGAAGCGGAGACATTCAGGGGTAAAAAGTGAGTTGCACTTCCTTTGTGGCTACTTTTAGCGCCACAAAAAAATTAGCGCCCCCGCGGCCAAAATTGAGTGATTGTGCCCCAAGAGAGAAGTGGGGTGCTACTGGAAGCACCCCGCCTCCCTCTTGGGACGCTGCGAGGGAATATCACGGCGCTACAGCACGTCGCGGTATTGCAGGCCTTCCTCCCTTTCTTAAAGTACCGCGCTTGCGCAGCGCGACCCGGGGCCCAGCTGGGCCACCAGGCAGCGGGTGTGCCGGCAAAAGAGCCCAGCACTCAAGAGAAGAGCCAGGCTCACGGAGCGCAGCCGGCACTCCGCGGGGGCTGGGTCAGGAGGCCGGGGATGGGAGAAGAGGCAGGTGCTGGCAGGCGGCCAGCAAGAAAAATGGCCGCCCGGCACCTTGCCTTTAAATAGCGCTGCCCCGGCCGCAGGTAGGCCCCCCTGACCCCATCGGACATAGCGTCCAGTGGTAAGTCAGGGAGCGCTACCAAAGATTGCGGCTGGGGCGCAAGCGGGATACTGCGCACAGCGATGACGTCATGCAGCGCCGCAGGGCGCTAACGGTTACCGCTGCCACCGCTAACCTCCCGCTGAATTTTGCGGGAGGCGTTGGTGACTCCGCGCCCAGGTGCTAGTTGCTTTGCACCCCATTAGCGCCCTCAATGTTTTCAAGGGGAGACTGGATAGGCACTTGAAGGAAATAAACTTGCAGGGCTACGGGGATAGAGCAGGGGAATGGGACTGACTGGATTGCTTTACAGAGAGCCGGCACGGACTCGATGGGCCGAATGGCCTCCTTCTGTGCTGTTAACTGACTCTAAGAGGGCAAAACATCTGCCCACCACTTTAACCCTGTCATGACCCCAACTCAAAATGTGGGGGCATATTTATTTAAATAATAGGAGTGGCTGCCCATGCTGGTAGTGGTACAACAGGGGTGACCATCCAGCCTAGAGATCAAAGTCTTGGAACGGCAGCCTGCTGCTCTAACAAGAGGAGCCATAGCTTTGTTTGGGTCAAAGACTTCAGGAAAGCCAGAATGGCCTTGCACTGACTTGGGGTTGCTTGGAGTCAGCACTCTGAAGTCAAAGGTTGTCCTGGTAGGGTCCACTTTCAGACCCGAATGGCAGCTATGTTTGCTCTCAGCTGCACTGGGCCTATCAGAATATATCTGGTAGGATTCTGGGAGTCGCAGAGTTCCCCAGACACATGCTCAAACTGCTGCCGGGGAGAAAGGGGAGGACAGAGTGCCCTTTCACCCAGGCTCTCCAATGACTCCCTCCTTAGGCTAGAACAGATGGCAGCTGCAGGTGAGGTTACAGAAGCGATCTGTCACTGGTGAGAGTGGTTCTCCCAATGAGGTGGGACTAGACAGCCAATTCAAAACTTGTTACCTACAGAAAAGTGTAAATGCATTAAAAATGATTTTCCCAACATTTCTTACCTCTGAAACTCCCCAGTGCACCATTGGATCTTTCACACCAACGGCAGAATTTGGTTCATTTTTGTGAATGCGTTGGAGCCCAGTGGAACTGAGTTTTGTCCTAAATTCCACATCATCAGCCACAACTGCACCAGAATCCCACCTCTGCCCTCATGGGTGGAATTGTACTCTCAGTCCTTTATTCTATAGGATAGCAACTATTGTAGAGGATATTAGTGGATCAACACTTTACCCATTTGTATGACATCCTTTTATCTGTTAATATAACACAGGCTGTAAACCCATTTATCTTTAGTGCCTCACTGAAATAGTGGACAAAAGAATGTTGTGCAAATATGTTAAGCATTTGTTTGGTAACATTGCCCAAGACAGCAGCACGGTGGCATAGTGGTTAGCACTGTTGCCTCACAGCGCCAGGGACCCGGGTTCGAATCCGGCCTCGGGTGACTGTGTGGAGTTTGCACGTTCTCCCCGTGTTTGCGTGGGTTTTCTCCGGGTGCTCCGGTTTCCTCCCACAGTCCAAAGATGTGCGGGTTAGGTTGATTGACTATGATAAAAAAAATTGACCCCTAGTGTTAGGGGGATTAAATACGTGGGGTTACGGGGATAGGGTGCGATATGTGTTGGTGTAGGGGTTACGGGGATCAGGTGGGATATGTGTCGGTGCAGGCTCGATGGGCCGAAATGGCCTCTATCTGCACTGTGAGGTTTCTGTGATTCTGTGAACAAGAAGACTTATGACCATCTTATATTTTGGGGTCTTTTTAACCCTTCTTAGCTGAGCTTACTTCAGCTTTTATATTTTAGACGATTCTCGTGTGTGCGTCACAACTCCCCACACAGATTTGAGAGAGTCCATCCTTGCTTTTGAGATCAATGGAAGCTTTTAGTAATGCACGCAGGTAAGTGAACTGCCAACCCTGTTTGGTAATTGCTTTTAGGAGGTGGATTACCTTATGTTTCCAGAAGATCCCACCTTTGTCTCAAAAAAACATTAAGGCCGGAATTTTGCCGGTCCTCAAAGTGCGGGAATGGAGGCGGGACCGCTGTCAAAATCACAAAGATTGACAGCGGGTAGGAAACCCCCTGTCAACCTGCCTCCAATCAATCCTCCGAAGTGTCGGGTCCCTGATTTGCGCATGGACCCGACACCTAGCGGCGGGAAGAGGATTATAGCCACTTACCTGCCTGTTAACAGGTACTTGATACTTGTTAACTGGCTCTTTTTCAATTTTGCTGCTTCTGCCTCGGGTTTCCTGACGGCCAAACACCACGCAAGGTAAGTGTGGCGTGTTGTGAGTCTGCTGTAATGTTTCTGCATTGATGACAGCTGCAGTAGTGGTGTGAAGGATCCAATGTTGCACTGGTGAGTTTCAAAGGTAAGAAAATGTTAGGAAAATCATTTTTAATGCATTTAGACATTTCTAAAGAAGTTTTGAATTAGCTGTCTAGTTCCACCTCACTGGGAGAACCTCTCTCACCAGTGACAGATTGCTTCTGTAACCTCACCTGTAGCTGCCATCTGTTCTAGCCTAAGGAGGGAGTCATTGGAGAGCCTGGGTACAAGAGTTCACCTTTGCACAGTGATTGTCAGTGTTTGCAGCACCTCAATGCTGTCAAACACAGAAATGAGCTGTCAAAGAAAAATTGTGCGTGGTTCCTTTAAGAAAACCGGCAGATGACGTCATCAAATGATGTCATCTGACAGGCTTCCTCTTAATTGGCTGGCAAGCCCGCAGGGCAGGTTTAACAAGGTCAATCAATGTAAAATCACATCCGTGGGCTGGGTACAGTTGGAGGCGGAATTGGAATCTGGAAACCAGCTGACCCGCACCCAACCCGCCTCCATTTGCAAAATCCCGACTTAAATGGTAGGACACTGAGTAGTGTAGAGCAACAAAGGGACCTTGGAGTGCATGTCCACTGATCCCTGAAGGTAGCAGGCCAAGTAAATAAGGTGGTTAAGAAGGCAAACGGAATGCTTGCCTTTATTAGCCGTGGCATAGAATACAAGAGCAGGGGGTTATGCTTCAACTGTATAAAACACTAGATGGGCCTCAGCTAGAGTACTGCGTGCAGTTCTGGTCACATTACAGGAAAGATGTGATTGTACTAGAGAGGGTACAGAGGAGATTTACAAGGATGTTGCCAGGAGTAGAGAATCTTAGCTATGAGGAAAGACTGGCTAGGCAGGGTCTGTTTTCCTTGGACTAGATAGGCTGGATCTGTTTTCCTTGGAACAGAGGAGGCTGAGGGGAGACCTTATTGAGGTGTATAAAATTTTGAGGGGCATAGATAAAGTGGATAGAAAGGACCTATTTCCCTTAGCAGAGGGGTCAAAAACCAGCGGGCACAGATTTAAAGTAATTGGTGGAAGGTTTGGAGGGGATTTGAGGGGAAATGTTTTCACCCAGAGGGTGGTGGGGGTCTGGAACTCACTGCCTGAAAGGGTGGTCGAGGCAGGAACCCTAACCACATTTAAAAAGTACTTGGATGTGCACTTGGGATGCTCTAACCTGCGGGGCTACGGACCAAGAGCTGGGAAGTGGGATTAGGCTGGATAGCTCTTTGTTGGCCGGCGCAGACACGATGGGCCGAAATGGCCTCCTTCCATGCTGTAACTTTCTCTATGATTCTATGATTCTATGTATCACAGCAACGAATAATCTAACAGTGATATTTAATAGCTTTAGAAACAGTAGAATTTTTTAAATCTAACTTCTTGAATAGACAAACTAATAAAAGATCACAACTCCATGAACTAAAACCTGCAACTTTGTAAATGATTTTTAAATACACAATATTTCTTCTCTTTCAGGAATATTTAACCGGTCTTACATGGGGCCCTCATCAGATGATAATATCTACTTAAATTTATTAACAGAATGGTGACACGCCAAAAGGTCTTCAGGAAGCAATTGTCAATTACATAAATTTAAACCTTGTTACAATATTCCTTCACAAAGGAAACAATTCCAACTGAACATTTGCGTAAGATGAAAAATACTATTATTCAATTCCAACTTCATAACAAATACCAGCCAGTATGTATCTGACCCCTTGTGCAAATGGTACATATTAAAAATGATAGAGGTTGTATTAATATGGAATGGGGGCTTTCTTCCAAACAAAGTTACAATGGTCGGTCTGGAGAACCCTCGTGGAAATTCATCACCATGTTTCTTAGACTGTTGTTGACAGTTTTACATCTTAGATTGTTTTTAATTGTGCACTGTAGGAACAAACAGGAATAACACACTAGACCTGTTGGATGGTGACAGTGTTGCAGGTTTTAGAGATGAAGATATTTTTCTGCCAGCGATGGTCAGAGGGGAGATGGGGGCATTGAGCGTTTGGAGCTTCGGGAGTTTTCTGTCTTTGTGCAGGGTGATGTTGGGTGGCCTGTTGCATTCTGTGGTGCTTCCGCTCAATCCTGCCCCGAATCTTAGCCTTTACTCTATACTGTGGGGTTTGGAGCTGTGTTCTGGAACGTACAAAATTTAGATCAAATAGGCTCTGTGTATTTTTATTAATTCTACATTGCATTCAGCAAAAGAGACAGCGGGTAATGTATTTCATATGAATATTATGACAGCTGCAAAGGAAGCTAAGGAAGAAGAGTGGGGAATTTGCAGAGTGTCCTCGCCAACATTCCTCCCTGAACTAATAGTACCAAAACAGACTGGATTTTCACCTCAAGGCTGGTACAGAATGGCCGCCATTCTTTGCACAACAGAGTAGGCACAGGACTTAACTCATCGTGTGAAGGACATAGAACCATCTCCACATGAATGGCGCTATATAAGTGCAATTATGATTATTCAGAAGACTTATTAATTCTAAAAAACAGCCCAAATAAAATGAAGTTGCATTTATTCGAGGATTCATTTAAAACAATTCGGGGTGAAATTAATTTTGGCCGGTAACGTAAAATGAGCGATAGTGAATCAGCATCGTTTTATATTCTGTCCGATTCATAGAAACATAGAAACATAGAAGATAGGAGCAGGAGTAGGCCATTCGGCCCTTCGAGCCTGCTCCGCCATTCAATGAGATCATGCCTGATCATCCAAATTCAGTACCCTGTCCCTGCCTTCTCCCCATATCCCTTGATCCCTTTAGCCTTAAGAAATATATCCAACTCTTTCTTGAATATATTTAATGAACTGGTCTCCACTGCCCTCTGTGGCAGAGAATTCCACAGGTTCACTACTCTCTGGGTGAAGAAATTCCTCCTCATTTCAGTCCTAAATGGCTTACCCCTTATCCTTAGACTATGACCCCTGGTTCTGGACTCCCCGGCCATCAGAAACATCCTTCCTGCATCTAGTCTGTCCAGGCCTGACAGAATTTTATAGGTTTTGATGAGATCCCCCCTCAATCTTCTAAACTCCAGCGAATATAAGCCCAATCGACACAATCTCTCCTCATACGTCATTCCTGCCATCCCAGGTATCAGCCTGGTGAATCTTCGCTGCACTCCTTCCATGGCAAGAATGTCCTTCCTCAGGTAAGGTGACCAAAACTGCACACAATACTCAAGGTGCAGTCTCACCAAGGCCCTGTACAACTGTAGCAAGACATCCTTGTTCCTGTACTCGAACCCTCTTGCTACGAAGGTCAACATACCTGTGCTGCCTTCCTTTAGGAATTTATGTTAGTTTTCAAGTTAATTCAGGGGTTTGAGTAATTTGGGTCGATTTCCATTGTGTGCCACCACCTAGTGGATATTTGGTACCTAGCAAGTGCAGTAAAGTGCAGTAAAGCGCAGTAAAGCGCAGTAAAGTAAACTGCTGTATAGCACAAGACCTGTAGCTCGACACATGGTCTTGCAGTTATTTTCTTGTTACGCTCCGGCCTTGGACACTATTTGTCTGTAAGTACTTGAGAATGTTATAGATGATTAGTGTACACTATATTTTGCAGAAAATGTTTAGTTTGTAACCTTTCTCTGTAAGCAAACCTGCACAGCCAGCCGGGAAGTGCTCGCTCTCTGTGTCTAGCTGGTTAACTTGTAGCTGTATTTTGATGCACTATGTACAGGGCTAATTTAAAGTGAATGTAAGAGAATGCCTTTCAGTTTACTAAATGTATATTCACAGTAAGCTGTGTTTCCACGTGTTTTGGTAAGTTACATGCCAAATGTTCTGTGTTGCTCAGGCTTACCTAAATTTGTGTATGCACATCAGTTATGTGCTTGTGTACTAATGTGTGCTTCCATTTCTGTATTGTATTTCAGTTTCACAATAAGAATCTTTCAGTAAAGTTTACAAGAAAAGTCAAGCCTTGTGATTTTTATGGGAAGATATCAAGTTGATAGCTATCTGTCTAGCTCTGCACAGGAACGCGCTGCAAGGGCAGAAAAATACCATTTGCCTTCTTAACCGCCTGCTGCACCTGCATGCTTACCTTCAGCGACTGGTGCACAAGAACACCCAGGTCTCTTTGCACTTCCCCTTCTCCCAATCTATTGCCATTCAAATAATAATCTGCCTTCCTGTTTTTGCCACCAAAGTGGATAACCTCACATTTATCCACATTATAGTGCATTTGCCATGTTTCTGCCCAATCACCCAACCTGTCCAAATCGTACTGGAGTTTCACGACATCCTCCTCACAGCTTACCCTCCCACACAGCTTTGTGTCGTCTGCAAATTTGGAGATATTACATCCAATTCCCTCGTCCAGATCATTAAAATATATTGTGAACAGCTGGGGTCCTAGGACCGATCCTTGCGGTACCCCACTAGTCACTGCCTGCCACTCGGAAAACGACCCGTTTATTCCAACACTTTGCTTTCTGTCCGCCAACTAGTTCTCTATCCAAGTCAATACCTTGCCCCCAATCCCATGTGCCTTAATTTTGCCCGCTAATCTCTTATGTGGGACCTTATCGAAAGCCTTCTGAAAGTCCAAATACACCACACCCACTGGTTCTCCCTTATCTATTTTACCAGTTACATCCTCAAAAAATTCCAGTAGATTAGTCAAGCATGATTTACCTTTTGTAAATCCATGTTGACTTTGTCCGATCCTGTCACTGCTTTCCAAGTGCTCTGCTATTACATCCTTTATAATAGACTCTAGCATTTTCCCCACTACCGATGTCAGGCTTACCGGTCTATAATTCCCCGCTTTTTCTCTACCACCTTTTTTGAATAGTGGGGTAACATTAGCTACCCTCCAATCCATGGGTACTGTTTCAGAGTCTATCGAGTTCTGGAAGATGACCAGCAATGCATCTACTATTTCTAGGGCCACTTCCTTAAGTACCCTGGGATGTAGATTATCAGGCCCTGGGGATTTATCGGCCTTCAGTCCCATCAATTTTCCTAACACCATTTCCCTACAAATACTGATTTCTTTCAGTTCCACCCTTTCATCAGACCCTATGTTCCCCGGCATCTCTGGGAGGTTATTTGTGTCCTCCTTTGTGAAGACAGAACCAAAGTATGAATTTAGTTGGTCTGCCATTTCTTTGTTTCCCATTATAAATTCCCCTGATTCTGACTGCAAGGGACCTACACTTGACTTCACCAATCTTTTTCTCTTCACATATCTATAAAAGCTTTTACAGTCAGTTTTTATGTTCCCTGATAGCTTACTCTCATATTCTATTTTCCCTTTCTTAATTAATCCCTTTGTCCTCCTTTGTTGAATCCTAAACTGCTCCCAATCCTCAGGATTATTGCTTTTTCTGGCCAATTTATATGTCCTCTCCTTGGATCTTATGCTATCTCTAATTTCCCTTGTTAGCCATGGTTGAGTCACCTTTTTTGTTTTATTTTTATGCCAAACTGGGATGAACAAATTCTGTAGCTCATCCATTTGGTCTTTGAATGTTTGCCATTGCCTATCCACCATCAACCCTTTGAGTGCCATTCCCCAATCAATCCTACCCAACTCGCTCCTCAGACCATCGTAGTTTCCTTTATTTAAATTGAGGACCCTAGCCTCTGAGTCAACTACTTCATTCTCCATCTTAATGAAGAATTCGATCATATTATGATCGCTCTGACCCAAGGGGCCTCGTACAACAAGATTGCTAATTAATCCTTTCTCGTTACATAATACCCAGTCTAAGATGGCCTGATGTCTGGTTGGTTCCTCGACATATTGGTCCAGGAAACCATCCCGAAAACACTCCAGGAATTCCTCCTCCACAGTATTGTTACTAATTTGGTTGGCCCAATCTATATGTAGATTAAAGTCACCCATGATGACTACTATGCCCTTATCGCACGCTTCTTTAATTTCCCTTTTAATGCCATCCCCAACATCCGCCTTACTGTTTGGAGGTCTATATACCACTCCCACTAATGTTTTTTTCCCCTTAGTATTTCTCAATTCTACCCATACAGATTCCACATCATCAGAGCTAATATCCTTCATTACAATTGTATTAATCTCTTCTTTAACCAGTAATGCTACCCCACCTCCCTTTTTCATTGAAGTCAGTGGAGAAGAATATCAGGTGGAGTGTTAAATGGGCGGACAGTTAAACCGCGATTGTTGAACAGGCGGCTGATTGGCAAGCACCCATTTTGCTCTTCGGCCCAAGAGGAATTTTACCCCCTTCATGTCCCGAATGACAAAATCATTCCCACAAATGTAGCAGTGGGACCAATGCCTGAGCAGATTGGGCACAGGCTGTCCCACTACTAAGTTGGTAAGCTTTGCGCCTATTTTATGCCCGAAAAATGGGCGCAGTGCTTAGCAATTTCTACCCCAGTGTTTGAAATGTCCCTCAGCAGGTTCCACACACACTGAACATTCACATTTACCAAACAGGCAGAACTGTCGTGTGTCTTCATAAGACTGCTGTTTACTCTTGTGAGAGGAAGTTAAACTTGAAATCTGTGCTAAATATAGCAAGCTGAAAAAGCCAGTCCAGTAGTAAATCTCCGGAGTGACTATTCCGATGGATGTTTCCAACTCAGTAACCGTGCCAACAGTCTCTCTCTCGCACTCGCTCTTCATTTTCCATGGTAATATGACCTGTAGACATCTCAAGCGTTCCAGTTTGCCTTTAAATGCAAAATCTGATCTCTTAACTGGCACATACATGCACTAACAGCTCTGCTAAAGGCAACATAGAACATTAAAGCATTAAGGGGGACAAATTGAAGGAAGCGGGGTGCTACTGGAAGCGCCCCGCCTCCCTCTTGGAGCGCTGCGAGAGAATATCGCGGCGCTACGTGCTGCAGCGCCACGTGTGTGGCACGTCGCGCCGCGGTACTGCAGGCCTTCCACCCCTTCTTAAAGGGGAGGGGCCTTGTGCAGCGCGGCCCGGGGCCCAGCTGGGCCACCAGGGATCGGAGTGCTGGCAAAAGAGCCCGGCACTCAAGAGAAGTGCCGGGCTCATGGAGCGCAGCCGCACTCCGTGGGGGGGACTGCAGAGGAGGCCGGGGATGGCAGCGGAGGCAGGTGCTGGCAGACAGCCAGCAACAAAAATGGCCGCCCGGCACCTTGCCTTTAAATTGCGCCTCCCCGGCCATAGGTAGGTTCCCCTGACCCCGTCGGACATGGCGTCTGGCAGTAAGTCGGGGCACTACCGAAGATCGCGGCCGGGGCGCTGCGCACAGCGATGATATCATCGCCGGTGGCGCAGCGTCGCGGGGTGCTAACGGTTACCACCGCCACTAACCTCCCGCTGAATTTCGCCCGGGTGCTAGTTGCTTTCCGCCCCGTTAGTGCCCTCTTAGTGCGCCCTCTTAGTGCGCTAACGGGAGGCGCAAAGCAACCCAATTTTTCCCCCTAAAAATAAACACCACCATCAAATAAATGTGTAACACAAACCATCAGCACTAAATCAACTTATTCCAGTACTAATATCTACCTCTATGTACTCTGGAAAGAAAGGAAGACTTGCATTTCTATAGTGCCTTTCACAACTACCAGACGTCCCAAAGGGCTTTACAGCCAATGAAACACTTTTTGAAGTGTAGTCACTGTTGTAATGTAGGAAACGTGGCAGCCAATTTGTGCACAGCAAGCTCCCACAAACAGCAATGCGGTAATGACCAGATAATGCCTTAGTGATGTTGATTGAGGGATAAATATTGGCCAGGACACCAGGGATAAGTCCCCTGTTCTTCTTCAAAATAGTGTATAGGATCTTTTACGTCTACCCGAGAGAGCAGACAAGGCCTCGGTTTGACGTCTCATCCAAAAGACGGCACCTTGGACAGTGCAGCACTCCCTCAGCACTGCACTGGAGTGTCAGCCTAGTGTTTTTTTGTACTGAAGTCTCTGGAGTGGGACTTGAATGCACGACCTTCTGACTCAGAGGCGAGCCACATTACACTAGAGTCACTCTGATCTGTTTAAATGTTAATGGGGGAAATGGTAACGGCCTCCACCTGGTGGAAAATGAGCAGTAGCGGAGTTGAAATGGAGGTGGGAAACTTTCCATCCTGTTTTGTGGCCAGGGGCCTTTCACTAACAGCTCGAGGTGCCCACCTGAATCAGGCAGGAGCCTCATGAACCAATTGCAAGTCAAGGTCCGGTGATATATTTAGGCCCATGGTGCGATGTACCCTCTGTGGATGGTACAGCAGAAGATGCCCGGAAAGGGAAGCGGTAAAATTATTTTTGTGGGGCTGCATTGAATGCCCATTTGGCGCCTCCCGCTGGTCCTATCGGGCAGCTGTTCTGCCCGCCAGCCTCCCGATAGTTTAACTCTACCCCAACATGTCTGTAATTGGTCTGCAAACACACACACGCCTCAATAAAGTACAGCAGAGGTTCTTACCCAACAGTACATAGTGCATGAAGCTCACTGATAGCAACAGGGCTGGACAACGCAGAGTTTACAACTCAGGACCGCAAACCCAATTCACAGAAAATGTGATGAAAGGTGTCTTCACTTTGAAGGCTGTAAAAGACCTCGTCCAAAATATTACATGACGGTGCCTGCAGTGTAATTGTGTAACTGTGTGTTACTGATCCGATGAGAACTCTACTTATCTCTCCGGTGAACAGAAAGTTCCTGTTAAATATTCCCTGTGTCCTTAAATGCCAAGAGGCAATCTGTGTCTTCCTGAGTGTATTTGTTCATGTTATATTCATGATTGCATATC
This sequence comes from Somniosus microcephalus, assembly GCF_052327205.1. NCBI lineage: Eukaryota > Metazoa > Chordata > Chondrichthyes > Squaliformes > Somniosidae > Somniosus > Somniosus microcephalus. The sequence goes on from NC_141003.1 coordinate 91,422,368, forward strand.
TGATTAAATGCTGAAAAAATGTACGTTAATCTTTTTACATCCTGACTACATACTGGAAAGTCTTTACTAGAAAGTCGCCACAGCCATTGACATAAAACCTAATGCAGCCAGGCAGATAGACAGATTAGCAAATTCATTCCTGAAAGATTTAAGCCTGAACTCGCAGCTATTAGTTTTAGCCGTAAAATACCAACGTTCCACCAGAGGAACATTCCCTCCTGTAGCTATGGATGTATCACAGCTTTAAGCTTTAATGCTACCAGATCACTTACAGTGGGACATTCACCAGATCACCCAGTCCTCACCACATAGATTCCCCAGGTAAAAGGCAAATGCTATGGCTGCAATGAGCAATACCTCCGTCACCTTCCCTGCAGCAAGGAGACATCAGCTGGATGGCGCAGCGATATTTTGCCAGGTGCAGGCTTCTCAAGCGTCCAAGGATTAGTCGATAGCGTTTATGGGGGCCTCAGGATTCACAGCAACCCCATGAACAGAAAAGGCTTTCATTTTTTGATGGTCAGGTAGTGGCTGATCACGGAAACATTGTAATGCAGGTAAGTATCCACGTTACCGTCATTGTGTTGCAGTCCAGTGTACCTGCCTCATACCCCTGGCTCCACCAACATAAGATGCATGGCTGCAGCTGACTCTGCACCTGAGAGGTCGGTGGCAGCCAGTACATGCCGGCTAGCTGGCACGCTGTCAATCCTTTGAAGGGGCGGCTGGGGTTGGATGGATGTGAAGTCGCCCTGAGAGGAAGCTGCCTCAGCTGTTGCTTCCCCTGCCATGTTTCAGGTGGCCTTGCAGGATGACCAATGATTTGTGTAAGAGCCGAATGAAGAGTGTAAAGTCGACTGTTATTGGCTCACTCAAACCAATCCCCACAGACTGTCAAATTGGCAATGACAGTCTCCAGCAAGTTGAACCGCCAGGCACAGCGTTAGTGAGAGAAGCTCTCCCTGGCTTTGGCCTCTCCTTCTTCAGGAGCAACCCTGCAGCTGCCACACGTCCCGTGGTGAACCGCAATGATGTAAATCCTTGACAGATTGTTGTTGAAAGGTCAGAGGTGCAATGCTACACATTCTAGGACAACTCGTGGAAAGTTCAGCACAGTCTCAAACTGTGTTTTGAAGGTGGTTTGCACCTTCCTACGCAACAGTAAGAGATGCAACACCTGTCCATTTACCTCCCACACTAGTGTCCAAGGCCTCAAGCATTCCTTCTGTGTGAGACAGCATGTCCTTCCACTAAACTAATATACTGTATGCACTGTCTCTCTATATTGAGGAGACCAAATGTAGATTGTGTGGCTGCATTGCCAAAGAGGTCCATTCTGTCCACTAGTGTGACCCTGACCTCCCTGTGCCTTGTCAGGTAAACTGGCCCCTCCCATTCTCACTCTGATCTCTTTGACCTCCTACATGGCCCCAACCAAGATCAATACAAGCTTCAGAAACAGTACCTCATCATTCTCCTGGGCATTCCGCAGCCCTGTGGACTGAATATTGACACGAGTAACATCAGACCCTCTCCATATTCTCCATTTTATTTAAAGCAGGGAATGCTGGTGTTATGGGGTGTCTCTGTTGCTATGCAGGGGAAGGGAATGTAAGTTGACCTTTGGCGTGGAGCTCGTTCATCAGAACGCAGAGCTGCTGGGGCAGTCTGTGCTCTTGGAGCAGGCCTGCTTTTTCTCTTTTCAGGACCTGTCGACTGACTTTGCTTTGCCAGCATTTTTTGTTATGATTACAGATCTGATCGGCAGGTTTTATGGAGTTTTTTTCAATTTTCCCAATTTCTTTCACCCTTTCCTTTTGCAGCGGTTCGGTGGCACTGCCTGAGTTTATTTGCACGTTCTTTGGTTTCTTCAATGCCTTTAATATCTTTAACTCTTCTTTTGCCTGACTGTGAGAAGATCTTTTAAATTATGCAATGATCTCCTGCTTTTCTTTTAAGCAGGTTTCGGATCATTCAACCCAATTACTTCCTTTCTGGCAGTTTCTCACTGGCAGCTGTCTTCCATTCTGCCATTTACACTTCATCTAGAGCCATCTTTTGTTTCTCAACTTGTCCCATTACCATCTCCTTTCACCTCACACCATCATCCCCTTTGTCTCTTAATCTCTCCCGCCTTCCCCCCTATCACAGTCCTTCCCTTTTGTTCTTTCCTCCCTTAGGACTGAAATGAGGAGGAATTTCTTCACCCAGAGAGTGGTGAACCTGTGGAATTCTCTGCCACAGAGGGCGGTGGAGGCCAGTTCATTAAATATATTCAAAAAGGAGTTGGATATATTTCTTAAGGCTAAAGGGATCAAGGGATATGGGGAGAAGGCAGGGACAGGGTACTGAATTTGGATGATCAGCCATGATCTCATTGAATGGCGGAGCAGGCTCGAGGGGCCGAATGGCCTACTCCTGCTCCTATCTTCTATGTTTCTATGTTTCTATGTTTCCCCTCCCCCCTTTCCCTGCCCCAACACTTGCTTAAAAACCTGTTCAATCGCCAGCTTTTTCCAATTCTGACGAAAGGTCATCGACCTGAAACGTTAACTCTGTTTCTCTCTCCACAGATGCTGCCTGACTTGCTGAGCGTTTCCAGCATTTTCTGTTTTTATTTTCACTTCCTTTCGGTGACTGGAGTATTTCCCTTTCCCCTCTAATTCTATTAAAATGCTTGCTTAACTTTCAGTTTTTAATTCTAAATCCTATAGAGAATGTTTGACATAGAATATTTCTTAATGATTTTTGAAATTTCCTTCGTCACCATGAGTGGGTAAAGATGAATAACAAGTAATACTGACTGAAGAGGCATAATATTTCCCACTCAGCTTCCGGACGTTGGTCCACCTTCTCTACAATAAGTGAAGAAAGCTGAAGAAAATCTCCCAACTACCATTGTCACACTGAGAGGCAGCATCTTCCTTATCACTGAACTGAAGGGGAGCAGGAATTAACTCAATCCAATGGAGAAGATACCTTGGATCCCATCCACCCTCTAGAACATCTCCAACTTTTAGGTCTAGGCCTTGTCCATATACTTCACTGTTGCTTCTGTATCTTACGTTTATCTAGACTTCCTCAACACAAGTTTGAACATTGTCAACTTGCCAACTTGGTTGGGGAACAAGCAGTGGAACCTCCTGCTTGAAGCAAGTGGAGTCTTCATTATAGGATCAATATGATGCGGAAGCAACGTTTTGTGGCCTCTTGCATCTTTTTCCTGCTTTACCAGACAAGGAAAACAATATCCACTGTAACTGTGCTCACCCATCAGTAACTGCACACCTCTTTGTGCACTCAGATGTGATTAGACTTTGTTTTGGCGCCGATTCAGGCAGGCGGAGATTCCTGCTCTCAATCTACATTGCAACAAGAGGCCTGAGAGCAGACTCGTGGGAAGGTCTGACTAACTGCGATGCTGAATGCTTCTTCAGGACAACCCCAAACACTGCATCTTACACATGTTTCCCCTGGCTGGAGAGTCTAGAACCAGGGGTCACAGTCTCAGGGTAAGGGGTCGGCCATTTAAGACCGAGATGAGGAGGGATTTCTTCACTCAGAGGGTTGTGAATCTTTCAAATTCTCTACCCCAGAGGGCTGTGGATGCTGAATCGTTGAGTATATTCAAGACTGAGATCAATAGATTTTTGGACTCTCAGGGAATCAAGGGATATGGGGACTTGAAGTCGAAGTTCAGCCATGATCTTATTGAATGGCGGAGCAGGCTCGAGGGGCCGTATGGCCGACTCCTGCTCCTAATCCTTATGTCCTTATGTTCTGAGACACGGTACTGGATGAAAGAAGGCATGCCAGGCTGACCGTCAGCCAGCAAAGTCTGATTAGATGAGCACAACATTTGCAAGTGCGGACGACCCACCTGGCAATAGCTGTGGAGAAGTGTCTTCACAGTTTCTGCATCAGCGGAGTCAGATGCTGAGTGGTGGCACCTGCTGTAAGGATGCCTGCTGCCTCTATTAACGATCGGGCTGGCACAGCGAGTGGCAGAGTTGGTCAGCTGCCATGACAACCCTCCACATGGCCTTCCCACCCCTTCATTTTTGTCTGTCACTTCTTAATTTCTTGCCCGTTCAGCCTTGACAAGGCCTGTTAATGTGTTGTGGTTCCTTCTGAGCCTTTTTAAAGGCTTGCAGAATTTGTGTTTGCCCCTATTTAATTGCTCCCAGCCCGTTAAATTTCACTCAAATATTATCTCCTACCACTGGTGTTATGCACTCAGTGTCAGCCCTGGCTCAGTGGGCAGCACCTTCGTCTCTGAGTCAGAAGGCTGTGGATTCATAATCCCACTCCAGAGACTTGAGCACAAAAAATCTAGGCTGACACTAGTGCAGTACTGAGGGAGTGCTGCACTGTCAGAGGGTCAGTGCTGAGGGAGCACTGCACTGTTGGAGGGGCAGTACTGAGGGAGTGCCGCACTGTCGGAGGGGCAGTACTGAGGGAGTGCCGCACTGTCGGAGGGGCAGTAATGAGGGAGTGCCGCACTGTCGGAGGGGCAGTACTGAGGGAGTGCCGCACTGTCGGAGGGGCAGTACTGAGGGAGCGCCGCACTGTCGGAGGGGCAGTACTGAGGGAGCGCTGCACTGTCGGAGGGGCAGTACTGAGGGAGTGCCGCACTGTCAGAGGGGCAGTACTGAGGGAGCGCCGCACTGTCAGAGGGTCAGTGCTGAGGGAGTGCTGCACTGTCGGAGGGGCAGTGCTGAGGGAGTGCCGCACTGTCGGAGGGGCAGTACTGAGGGAGTGCCGCACTGCCGGAGGGGCAGTACTGAGGGAGCACCGCACTGTCGGAGGGGCAGTACTGAGGGAGTGCTGCACTGTCGGAGGGGCAGTACTGAGGGAGTGCCGCACTGTCGGAGGGGCAGTACTGAGGGAGCGCCACACTGTCGGAGGGGCAGTACTGAGGGAGCGCCGCACTGTCGGAGGGGCAGTACTGAGGGAGCGCCGCACTGTCGGAGGGGCAGTACTGAGGGAGCGCCGCACTGTCGGAGGGGCAGTACTGAGGGAGCGCCGCACTGTCGGAGGGGCAGTACTGAGGGAGCGCCGCACTGTCGGAGGGGCAGTACTGAGGGAGTGCCGCACTGTCGGAGGGGCAGTACTGAGGGAGCGCCGCACTGTCAGAGGGGCAGTACTGAGGGAGTGCCGCACTGTCGGAGGGGCAGTACTGAGGGAGTGCCGCACTGTCGGAGGGGCAGTACTGAGGGAGTGCCGCACTGTCGGAGGGGCAGTACTGAGGGAGCGCCGCACTGTCGGAGGGGCAGTACTGAGGGAGTGCCGCACTGTCGGAGGGGCAGTACTGAGGGAGCGCCGCACTGTCGGAGGGGCAGTACTGAGGGAGTGTCGCACTGTCGGAGGGGCAGTACTGAGGGAGTGCCGCACTGTCGGAGGGGCAGTACTGAGGGAGCGCCGCACTGTCGGAGGGGCAGTACTGAGGGAGTGCCGCACTGTCGGAGGGGCAGTACTGAGGGAGCGCCGCACTGTCGGAGGGGCAGTACTGAGGGAGTGCCGCACTGTCGGAGGGGCAGTACTGAGGGAGCGCCGCACTGTCGGAGGGGCAGTACTGAGGGAGTGCCGCACTGTCGGAGGGGCAGTACTGAGGGAGCGCCGCACTGTCGGAGGGGCAGTACTGAGGGAGCGCCGCACTGTCGGAGGGGCAGTACTGAGGGAGTGCCGCACTGTCGGAGGGGCAGTACTGAGGGAGCGCCGCACTGTCGGAGGGGCAGTACTGAGGGAGTGCCGCACTGTCGGAGGGGCAGTACTGAGGGAGCGCCGCACTGTCGGAGGGGCAGTACTGAGGGAGTGCTGCACTGTCGGAGGGGCAGTACTGAGGGAGCGCCGCACTGTCGGAGGGGCAGTACTGAGGGAGCGCCGCACTGTCGGAGGGGCAGAACTGAGGGAGCGCCGCACTGTCGGAGGGGCAGTACTGAGGGAGCGCCGCACTGTCGGAGGGGCAGTACTGAGGGAGCGCTGCATTGTCAGAGGGGCAGTACTGGGGGAGCGCCGCACTGTCGGAGGGGCAGTACTGAGGGAGCGCTGCACTGTCAGAGGGGCAGTGCTGAGGGAGCGCTGCACTGTCGGAGAGGCAGTACTGAGGGAGCGCCGCACTGTCGGAGGGGCAGTACTGAGGGAGCGCTGCACTGTCGGAGGGGCAGTACTGAGGGAGCGCTGCACTGTCGGAGGGGCAGTACTGAGGAAACGCTGCACTGTCGGAGGGGCAGTACCGAGGGAGTGCCGCACTGTCGGAGGGGCAGTACTGAGGGAGTGCCGCACTGTCGGAGGGGCAGTACTGAGGGAGTGCTGCACTGTCGGAGGGTCAGTACTGAGGGAGCGCCGTACTGTCGGAGGGGCAGTACTGAGGGAGTGTTGCACTGTCAGAGGGGCAGTACTGAGGGAGTGCTGCACTGTCGGAGGGGCAGTACTGAGGGAGCGCCGCACTGTCGGAGGGGCAGTACTGAGGGAGCGCCGCACTGTCAGAGAGGCAGTACTGAGGGAGCGCCGCACTGTTGGAGGGGCAGTACTGAGGGAGCGCCGCACTGTCGGAGGGGCAGTATTGAGGGAGTGCTGCACTGTTGGAGGGGCAGTACTGAGGGAGCGCCGCACTGTCGGAGGGGCAGTACTGAGGGAGCGCTGCACTGTCGGAGGGGCAGTACTGAGGGAGCGCTGCAATGTAATTAGCAAAAGAACCAGAGGGGAAATGAGGAGAAATTACTTCACAGAGAGTTGTTAAGATCTGGAACGCACTGCCTGAAAGTGTGGTGGAAGCAGATTCCATCGGAACCTTGAAAGGGAAATGGATAAATACTCGAAGAGGACGAACATGCAGGGCTCCGCATGTGGGACTAAATTGAAAAGCTCTTTCAAAGAGCCGGCACAGGCACGATGAGCCGAATGGCCTCCTTCTGTGCTGTAAGATTCTATGATTCGATGAAGTCAAAATAGCACGAAGTGTCTGCAGAGTTTAAGTTGAAGTTCAAAGAATAATCGCTGCATCCTTGGTATTCCAGACATTCGAGGGCCTTAACCCATTCTTGTTTGTAGGAAAAAGTCCTGAAAGGAACTGCAGTTTGAACTCTGTCTCATTGCAGATTGACCAAGCAACAAAGCATTCCAACCATGCCAAACCGCCTCAGGCCTTCATTTTGAAAATGCTCAGGTTTCCAGCGAAAGAAAGAATAATGAAAGCTGTGTGTCAACACGGAGACATCGAATACGCTGGCAAGCATATTCCTGTTTATCCCGGTTTACCAGCAGGGCTGCTTGATAAGTGCAGACAGTTTGATGAAGTGAAAGTTTACTGGGGCACATTGGCCTTAAACATGGCTCACTGAACCTGGCGTGCCTCAAAGTAGATGTAAAAGGATGTTTGATTTCTGAACTCCCTAAAGGCTGCCAGAGGTGACATGGTTGATCCTATAGTCAATGACAAAATACTAATTTGGGCACAGGCTTGCTTTCACTCCAGTCAGGATCTGCTTATATGTAAGGATGGTTGAAGGTAGAAAATGCCACATGTTTTGGGGATTGCACAGTTTGGATTCATTTTTTTGTGCTGTTAGATTATGAGGTCTCTTGGTACAGTTAGCAGGTCCAGTCTAATACCAGATTTAATCAGTCAGCTCCTACTATGAATGAACTTGATCAACTGCGTTGTAGCAGTGTTCGAAGGCATCTTCACAATATCATTCCAGTTCTTTCTGTGCAAGCATACTTCATTCATCGTCCCTAAAGTAAAATTAATCGATGGCAAGGAGGGTATAACTGTTTTATTATTTGTTCTCTGGATGTAGGAGACGCTGACAAAGTTACATTATTTAATTGTCTTAGTTCCCCTGAGAAGATGGTGAGTCTTCTCCTTGGAATTCTTTCTGATAATCGCTCCTGTGAAGCACCTTGGCACATTTTTACTACCTTAAAGGAGCTATATAAATGCATGTTTTTGATGTTGAACTGCTGCGCTTGTGCTGATCGCACTCCCATGATGATATTAGGTGCCTCTGATGAAGGGTCATCGACCTGAAACGTTAACTCTGTTTCTCTCTCCACAGAGGCTGCCTGGCCTGCTGAGTATTTCCAGCATTTTCTGTTTTTATTTCAGATTTCCAGCATCCGCAGTGTTTTGCTTTTGTGTTGTAATGGGATTAGGTGCCCATCTTTCCTGGAACTCCATCTTTGAATCCCTCCAATCAGGTTTCCGCCTCTGCCACAGTACCGAAACAGCTCTTATCAAAGTCACAAATGACATCCTTTGTGACTGTGACAAAGGTAAACTATCCCTCCTTGTTCTTTTTGACCTGTCTGCAGCCTTTGACACGGTTGGATACTCCATCCTTCTCCAACGCCTCTCCTCTGTTATCCAGCTGGGTGGGACTGCACTCGCCTGGTTCCATTCTTATCTATCCGGTCGTAGCCAGAGAATCACCTGCAATGGCTTCTCTTCCTGCTCCCGCATCGTTACCTCTGGTGTCCCCCAAGGACCTATCCTTGGTCCCCTCCTATTTCTCATCTACATGCTGCCCCTCAGCGACATCATCCGAAAACACAGCGTCAGTTTCCACATGTACACTGACAACACCCAGCTCTACCTCACCACCACTTCTCTCGACCCCTCCACAGTCTCTAAATTGTCAGACTGCTTGGCTGACACTGGATGAGCAAAAATTTCCTCCAACTAAATATTTGGAAGACCAAAGAAATTGTTTTCAGTCCCCGCCACAAACTCTGTTCCCTAGCCATTGACTCCATCCCTCTCCCTGGCAACTCTCTGAGGCTGAACCAGGCTGCTTGCAACCTTCGTGTCATATTTGACCCTGAAATGAGCTTCCGACCACATATCCACGCCATAACTAAAACCACCTATTTCCACCTCCATAACATCACCCGTCTCTGCCCTTGCCTCAGCTCATCTGCGGCTGAAGCCTTCATCGATACCTTTGTTTTCTCTGGACTTGACTATAGAAACATAGAAAAATAGGAGCAGGAGTCGGCCATTCGGCCGTTCGAGCCTGCTCCGCCATTCAATATGATCATGGCTGATCCTCTATCTCAATACAATATTCCCGCTCTCTCCCATACCCCTTGATGCCTTTTGTGTCTAGAAACCTATCTATCTCCTTCTCAAATATATTCAGTGACTTGACCTCCACAGCCTTCTGTAGTAGAGAATTCCATAGGTTCACCACCCTCTGAGTGAAGAAATTGCTCCTCATCTCAGTCCTAAATGTCCTACCCCGTATCCTGAGACTGTGACCCCTCGTTCTAGACCCCCCAGTCAGGGGAAACATCCTCCCTGCATCCAGTCTGTCTAGCCCGGTCAGAATTTTATACGTTTCAATGAGATCCCCTCTCATTCTTCTAAACTCTAGTGAATACAGGCCTAGTCGACCAAATCTCTCCTCATACGACAGTCCTGCCATCCCAGGAATCAGTCTTGTGAACCTTCACTGCACTCCCTCTATGGCAAGTATATCCTTTCTTAGGTAAGGAGACCAAAACTGCACACAGTACTCCAGGTGTGGTCTCACCAAGGCCCTGTATAACTGTAGTAAGACATCCTTGCTCCTGTACTCAAATCCTCTTGCAGTAAAGGCCAACATACCATTTGCCTTTCTAACTGCTTACTGCACCTGCATGTTTGCTTTCAGTGACTGGTGTACAAGGACACCCAGGTCCCTTTGTACATCAACATTTCCCAATCTATCACAATTTAAATAATACTCTTCCTTTCCATTTTTCCTACCGAAGTGGATAACTTCACATTTATCGACGTTATACTGCATCTGCCATGTATTTGCCCACTCACTCAACTTGTCTAAATCACCTTGAAGCCTCTTTGCATCCTCCTCACAACTCACAATCCCACCTAGTTTTGTGTCATCAGCAAACTTGGAAATATTACATTTAGTTCCCTATTCTAACACAGTCCTGGCTGGCCTCCCATGTTCTACCTTACATAAACTTGAAATCATCTAAAACTCATCTGCCCATGTCGTAACTGGCACCAAGTCCCGTTCACCCATCACCCCTGTGCTCGCTGACCTACATTGGCTCCTGATTAAGCAACGCCTCGATTTAAAAATTCTCATCGTTGTTTTCAAATCCCTCCATGGCCTCGCCTCTCCCTATCTCTGTAATCTCCTTCAGCCCCACAACCCTTCGAGATATCTGCGCTCCTCTAATTCTGCCCTCTTGAGCATCCCTGATTATAATCGCTCAACCATTGCCGGCCGTGCCTTCTGTTGCCGAGGCCCTAAGCTCTGGAATTCCCTGCCTAAATCTCTCTGCCTCTCTACCTCTCTCTCCTCCTTTAAGATGCTCCTTTAAACCTACCTCTTTGACCAAGCTTTTGGTCACCTGCCCTAATACCTCCTTCTGTGGCTTGGTGTCAAATTTTGTTTTATAATCGCTCCTGTGAAGAGCCTTGGGATGTTTTACTACATTAAAGGCGCTATATAAATACAAGTTGTTGTTATTGCTGTTGTAATGCCAGAATCTTGAACAGGAACAATATGCCCAAGTTAGGATGGTGTGTGTCTCAGTGCAAAACCTGCAGGGCTGGTGTTCCTATGCTCTTGCTGCTCTTGGTGGTAGAGATAACGAGACGTGGAGCTACAGTCAAAGTAATCGTGGTGAGTTGCTGCAGTACGCCCTGTCGATACTGCAGCTGGTGAGTCAGTGATGGAGAAGGTGGATATTCATCCCCGGAGCAGGGGCTGATCAAGCACCCTATTCTGTCCTGGATGGTGTGGAGCTTCTCAAGTGTTCTTGCAACTACAACTATCCAGGCCAGTGGTGAGTATTCCATCACACACTTGACTTGAGCCTTGTAGATGGTATGGAAACTTTGATGGGTCAGGTGAGCCACTTATCGTAGAGTACCTAACCTCTGTCCTGCTCTTGCAGCCATGTAGTTGCTATGACTGATCAATGGTCACCACCAGAATATTGATGGTGGGAGACTCACCAATGGTGATGGCATTGAAGATCAGTGGGAAGTGGATGGCTCTCTTCTTGTTGAAAATGGTAATTCCCTGACATTGAAGTAGTGCAAATTCTACCTGCCACTTGTCAGCTCAAGATCGTATGTTATACAAGTTCCACTGTAGGCATGAGTTACTTCATTATCAGAGGAGTTGGAATGCAGCTAAACACCACAGAATCATTAGCTCCACTCCTGACCATATGATGGAGGGAAGGCTATTGATGAAGCAATTGAAGATGGTTTGGCCAAGGATACTTCGCCGAGGATCTCTTGCAGCAACGTCCTGGGGTTGTAATGATTGACCTCCAACAACCGAGGCCATCTTCCTTTTGTGCCTGTTATGGCTCCTGCTACTTCAGTGTCATAGTTGCACTGGACTAGCTCAGCTAGGGAGGCACAGCTAGTTCTAATGCTGAGGTCTGCAGCACTATAAGCCGGGATGTTATCAGGGCCCATAGTCTTCGCTGTGTCCAGCGCACTCAGCCAACTTCTTTATGTCCCTTGAAGTGAACCAATTGGCTGGAGCTCCAGGAGCTGGATTAGTGGAATCAACCATCTGACACTTTTGGCTGAAGGTGTTTGCAAACACCAGCCTCGTCTGTTACATGCACATGCTGGGCTCCACCATGATTGAAGGTGAGAATGTTCAAGGAGCTTTCTCCTGCCATGAATTGCCTAGTTGTCTACCACCATTTTCAATTGGATGTGATAGGGTTATAGAACTTTGCTCTGGTCCATTGGTCACGGGATTGATTATCTCTATCTATAGCCTGCTGCTTGTTGTGTCCAGCCATGTGTTGGTGCCTCATTCCAAGGTACGCCTGGTGCCACTCCTGGGAAGCTCTTCTACATTCCTGCACACGAATCAACCTCACTCTTACATTCCTACCTGAAAAAATGTATAATATTATAGCACTTCTTTAGAACAGGTGAACTAAAGATCGCAATAAAAGCAATTAAAAGCTCCTATACAAAGAATTTGGGCATTTAGGAAATTCACAATTTATCTCTGTCAATTTCACTTTCCCCTCTGTTCCACTGAGACTAAATGCAGCTGATTTAACAAGTGTAGAACTAATCATTTAAAATCCATTTTACTCGGGTTTGGAGCTCACTTCATGATAAAATGTTAGAATTTTGAAAATACTGAAACATGTCACAGATTAGCCCAGCCCTAATTCAGGGTGGTTAATAACGTAAACTGATCGTAACTAACTCCCTCCAGGCAGTGGGTGACCTTAAATATCTTCCATTAGCTGCAAATTACCACAATTTCTGTTTTAGTTAAAATTGGAAGCATTTGTAATGAAACTCACCTTGAGCTTTTCTCAGTTTCAGAAGATACAGAAACTCAAAGTTCTTACAGTTTTATCAAACATTTTCAATAGACACTGGCCAGAGAGAAGACCAAAATACATCCAGTAAAAAAACATTTTTGATTTTTCTATTACAAGCAAATGTTTTCTGTGGTATTTTTTATACAAGTCATAACACACTGGAAGTAAATGTAGGCTGTGCTAGTTTTCAGCTGTGTAAATGATTCTCCTGCTGTCCTGGTGTGTGGTCTTTCTACTTCACTTAAATTAAGTTGAGAGAAAGTATGTTTTACAGAAACGATCATAAAAATGGTCGGTGTGTCCTACATATGTGTACCCAATGTAAATTCATCTCTATCCGACATTAACAAGGTAACTTACTTGACAAAAAACAGCAGTGATCTTTGAACTCTAGTGGTGATTTTGTTAACTGTATCACTGCATTATATTAATGCAGTTGATTGAAAAAAGCAAAGACTTGCATTTCTATAGCGCCTTGCATGACCTCAGGACGCCCCAAAGCGCTTTACAGCCAATGAAGTACTTTTTGAAGTGTAGTCACTGCTGTAATGTGGGAAACACGGCAGCCAATTTGCGCACAGCAAGCTCCCACAAACAGCAATGTGATAATGACCAGATAATCTGTTTTTAGTGATGTTGATTGAAGGATAAATATCGTCCCAGGACACCGGGGAGAACTCCCCTGCTCTTCTTCGAATAGTGTCATGGGATATTTAACATCCACCTGAGAGAGCAGACAGGGCCTCGGTTTAACGTCTCATCCGACAGACGGCACCTCCGACAGTGCAGCACTCCCCCAGTACTGGACTCGAGCGTCAGCCTAGACTTTTGTGCTCAAAAATGTGTCTGCGAAGTTATTGTGTATCAGCGTGTTGTATCTATTGGAAAGACATCTTCAGGCTTCTGTGCATCTGATGTGCAATGTTGTTCACTATATGACTAGCAAAATTCATTGTTTTTATATTGAAATTCTTCCTGAAATATTCTACATTCATGGCCTTTTGGTGCTTTATGTTTGCTCGCTAGTGTCCTTCGTTGCTGTTTAGTATTTGTTCATCAGTAGTTTTGCAATCTGTGCACCCAGCATTGTTTAGTTAACAACTGGCATTTCCGAGTACTCCTCTTGTACAGAAAGGCAGAAACGGGAGAGAAGAGTGAAGAGGGACAAACGAGAAAAGGAGGGAGGTGTTAGATCCGTGGTTCAGTGGATAAATAATTACACGGATGCTGTACATAAACAAATAACAGGTCTTTATTGGAGGAGGGCAATCTCTAGACTGGAGTACAGAGGCATGCGCACAGCTTATATACCAGTGTGGTTACTGCCGGTACTACAGTATACAGGAGCTGTAAAAAGTAGTTCTGACTTAAAGCACATACACTACAATTCCTCCCTTTTTAGATTAATAATACCCTCTTAATATTCAAATAACAATTACATTTTTACATGTACATTCAATAACAAAAGTCCATTTATAGATTCAGTCTTTGGGGCGGCTTCCTGACCCTTTCGGGATAGCGCCTTTCCGGAGGTTCTTGTTCTTGGTGCAGAGGCAATTCTGACCCCCTTTCATCGGGTAGTTCATCGGGTTCCACTGCTACTGGTTCTGAGGTAGATGCTACCGGTATGTCGGGTTCATCCCCAGGTACTCGAGACATGGGGTTGACGCATTCCTGTGATGCTAAGATCTGATCAACGTGGCGTCTCACAATGTTCTCCCCGACATCCACTGTGTACATTAATGGCCCCTGCCTTGTACATATTGTTCCAGGTTGCCACTTCTCTGTTCGATAGTCCCGGGCCAAGACTGGTTGCCCTACATTGAAGCTCCTTGTCGGCTTCTCATTGATGTGCTGGAATTGTTTGTCCTCAACATTTCTTCGCACATTTGGTCTGAGCAAGTCCAGACGAGATCTCAACCTTCGGTTAAAGAACATCATGGCCGGGGTCTGGTTGGTAACTGCATGTGTCGCGTTTCGGTAGGCTAATAAGAAATTGTCCATCTTATGCTGTAGTGGAATTTCCTCGTCGCACATGGCCTTTATCGCCTTCTTAAAGGTTTGTTAGAACCTCTCAGCCAATCCATTGGTGGCTGGATGATACGGAGCGGATGTGTAATGCCTTACCCCATTCCTTTTCATGAATTTTTGGAACTCATCGGACACAAACTGTGGTCCATTATCAGAGCAGATTTGCTCTGGCAACCCGTTTCTGGCAAATATGGTCCGTAGGACTGCAATCGTTTTCTCTGTTGTAGTGTATGTACCCATCTACCTTTAAGAGAACTATTGTATGTAACCGTCCACCTTTAAGAGAACTACTTTAGGTGTTGCACTACTTTGTTGGCTTCTGTATACTGTAATACCAACGGTGACCACACCGGTATATAAGTGCTGTGTCAGGATTTATTGGGCAGATTCGCTCTGACCTTCGAATAGTAAAGTCCTGTTTTAAGTTACTCTGGTAGTCTGTGTATTAATTAACTAAACAACCCACAGACTTTACAGTGGCGACGAGTCCGATCGTACCCTGCGGCAACAATACTTCCGAAGCAGTTAACGAGCGTCGAGAAGAGGCAACCGCCCTCGTCCTTCTGCTGGGAGAAAACTCGAGTCTGCAGAGCTGGAAAGGAGGAAGAATTCAGAGACAAAGACTTCCATCAGCAACAGGCACTGACTGTCCCTTCTGCCACGGTGAGGAGTGAGCCGATCAGCACGAGAAGCAAGCCGGCCACGGTGACTGTGAGTAAGGGAAAAGTAAAAAGAATAACCGGAGGATAAGGGCGGTGCACTCGACCACGGTCGAGGGGGAAAGGAGCCGGACAGAAGTCGGGCCCAGAGGCGCTGAGACTGGGGCAGCGTGGAGCAAGGAAGCCGCGGTACAGACAGGCTGGGGACGCAACGGCGTCGTGAGACAGCTAGACCACGACCGGCGAAAAAGGCCGGGCAGCGACCGAAGCCACGAAGCGCTGCGACCGGGAGCGTAGGCGCGGGAAGATATAAAAACTCAGCCGCAGCCGGGGAGGGAAGCACCGGACTGCGAGAGGGCTGGGAGGCGCGATTGGGAGCCGAGCGAGCAGGAGAGGCAGAGCCGACCAAGGGAGACTGAGCGAGAGCCAGTCCAGCGGCTGAAACTGTTCGCCGTCAACGGGGTGTACCCAGCGCCGGTAGAGCCGAGCGAGCGGGAGAGAGACAGAGCCCGAGCAAGGGGAACTGAGCGAGAGCCAGCCCAGCGGCTGAAACTGTTCGCCGTCAACGGGGTGTACCCAGCGCCGGTTGCCCTGCCGAGAAAAGGGAAAGCACTGAAGCCGACGCGCAGGCTGTGAACCTGAAAGCCAGCGGCCGTCGCCCGTGGGGGAAGTGTATCCCTCCCGCCAGGGGAAGAAACGCGGGAAGCCGCCATTAGGCGGAGAAGAAGACAGAAGCGGGGAACCGCCATTGAAGTGGGCGGGGAGAGAAGATAAGCACGGGAAACCGCCATTTTCGCGGGAACCGCCATCTTGAAAAAAAAAAAGAAAATTTAAAGAAATAATCCGTGGTGTTATCAGGAAGAGAGGAAGATGCCTAAGCGTGGTAACATCAACGATTTTAATTCCGAGGTAGAAGACTGGGCCACGTATGTGGAACGCATTGAGATCTATGGTGAGGCCAATAAAATAGAAGAAGATGACAAAGCTATAACCTTGCTAAACTCGATGGGCGCGAAGACATACGGGCTCTTGAAGCATCTACTAGCACCAGCTAAACCGGCGGATCAGACTTTCGATGATATTGTTGCTGTCCTGAAGGATCATTTTAACCCCGCACCACTGATGTTAGTGGAACGATCCAAATTTTACGCGAGAACGCAACGGAAAGAGGAAAGCAACGTGGAGTACCTGATTGAACTGCGTAGGCTAGCGAAACACTGTCAGTTTAGGGAAAATCTGGCAGAGGCACTCAGAGACAAATTCGTGTGCGGAATGTCGAAGGAAGAAACACAAAAACGACTGCTCGAAGAGAACGATCTTACACTTGATAAGGCTGTCCTTATTGCTGCATCGAACGAAGCCGCAGCGAAAGGAACGGCGGAAATGCAGCTAAAGGCAGCGGCACTCAGTGTGCAGCAAATTACTTCGGGTACAACGAAATGCTATCGTTGTGGGAAGACAACACACGACCAGAACCAATGCTGGTTTAAAAACCAGGAATGTAGGAAATGTGGCAAGCTCGGTCACATAGCTAAGGTATGCCGGTCAGGAAAGAAGACCAACAATAATGAGTCACCACAAAAGAGGTACAGAAAGGTACATGAGGTGACTAGTAAGAGTCCGGAAGAACAGAATTTGGACTCACACTCCAACTGCAAGGAACTGGATAGTCTGAGAATTCACAATGTGAGTAATGAAGCTGACCGACAAGCTATCTGGATCACACTACAGATTGCAAAAGTCCAAGTGAAAATGGAAGTGGACACCGGATCGGCGTTGACGGTCATGAATAAGCATGATTATAAAAAGTTATTCAAGCATATTCCCCTACGGGATACGGAACTAGTATTGCAGACATACACGGGGCACAAAGTATACCCCATCGGAAAGATAGAAGTCAAGGTGAGATACAAGGACAAAGATCACCAAAGGATGGACCTGTATGTGTTGCCTGAGGGAGGTCCACCACTTCTGGGATGGGAGTGGATCAGGAAAATAAAGATAGACTGGCATTCACTAAACACCATGACGGTAGATTCCGGAAAGGAAGATGTCAAACCTGAACGGTTGTCCAGAATATTGGACGAAGCTAAAGAGGTATTCCAGCAAGGACTGGGAACACTGCGAGGAACTAAAGCAAAGGTTAAGATTGCAGAACATGCAAGCCCAAAATTTTTCAAAGCCAGATCGGTACCTTACGCGATACGACCTGCTGTGGAGGCAGAACTGGAAGAACTTGAACGATCAGGGGTACTGTCAAAAGTGGACTGGAGTGAGTGGGCCACGCCCATTGTTCCCGTCATGAAGTCTTCACCAAGTAACAAGCCAGGGGGACCGGGGAAGGTCCGCATCTGCGGAGACTTCAAGATCACAGTGAATCCTTGCTTCACACGATACAATACCCGCTTCCGCGGATTGAAGATATCTTTGCTTCGTTGGCTGGAGGGAAACACTTCACCAAGATAGACCTGGCACAGGCATACTTACAAATGGAAGTCGAGGAAGAGTCGCGTCAGTACCTCACCATCAACACACACAGAGGCTTGTATCGTTATAATAGACTGGTTTTTGGGGTAGCTTCGGCTCCAGCAATTTGGCAGAGGGCCATGGAGCAGGTATTACAAGGAATTCCAAGCACGCAGTGTTACTTAGACGATATCCTGATTACAGGAGAAGACGAGGAAGAACACCTCACAAATTTGAAACTGGTGCTCACTAGGTTGAAGGAATATGGCCTTCGAGTTAATCGCAAGAAATGTGAGTTCTTCCAAAAACGGATCTCGTACTGCGGTCATGTCATTGACCGAGAGGGGCTGCACAAGTCACCTGACAAGATAGAAGCTGTCGTGAAGGCCCCCGCTCCGGAAAACGTATCACAGTTAAGATCATTCTTGGGGTTGATTAATTATTATCACAAGTTTCTGCCGAATCTATCCACGGTGCTGCATCCGCTGAATGCTCTGTTGCGGAAAGAAGTGCCATGGAAGTGGAGTGAGGAATGTAAAAAGGCCTTTCGCAGAAGCAAGGCGTTGATTACCTCTGAAGAAGTGTTGGCTCATTTCAACCCAACGTTACCTCTTCGTCTAGCTTGTGATGGTTCCCCCTATGGACTTGGAGCAGTACTTTCACACAAGTTACCAAATGGCTCGGAAAGGCCAGTGGCATTCGCGTCCCGATCATTGACCTCCGCGGAGCGAAATTATGCTCAAATAGATAGGGAGGCCCTCAGCCTTGTGTGGGGCGTAAAGAAATTCAATCATTACCTGCAGGGCAAGAAGTTCACATTACTGACAGACCACCAGCCGTTGGTGTCCATATTCAACCCTAACAAGGCCGTTTCCACCATGACAGCGCAAAGGTTACAGAGGTGGTCCGTGTTACTTGGGGCACACCAATATGACATCGAATACAAAAGGTCCAAACAGCATGGAAATGCTGATGGGTTATCGCGCTTGCCATTGCCGATAGTAGAAGAAGCGACTACAGTGGACCCGGTAGAGATGTTCCACTCATCCATAGTGGAGTGTCTACCAGTAACAAATTCGATGATCGAAAACGAAATAAGAAATGACCCGACTCTCTCACGAGTCTATGATTTAACGGTGGAGGGATGGCCAGCACAGGGCGAACCAACGCTGCCAGCATTTTCGCAGAGAAAAGAACAGCTGTCAGTGTGTCGAGGAACCCTGATGTGTGGATCTAGAGTGGTGATTCCACCCAAACTTCAACAGAAGGTGTTAAAGGAGCTGCACGAGGGACATCTGGGTGGAGTGAAAATGAAGAACCTAGCAAGAGCGTTTGTGTGGTGGCCAGGCATTGATGGGGACATCGAAGAAATCACTAAGAGCTGTCTAGGATGCCAGAAGGTCCAAAACGCGCCACCACAGGCTCCTCTGCATCCATGGGAGTGGCCCTCATCTCCTTGGCAAAGGGTACACTTCGACTTTGCTGGTCCATTTATGGACTCAATGGCCTAGAAATTGAGTGGGGTTAGCACCCAATTAGAGGCGCTAGAGGGTCTTGCGCCGGAATTATAGCCGCTTCGGAAATTGATTTGGGCCCTACCATCGGCGTTAGCCGGTAGCGCTGCGCCGGCACCGATGACGTCATCGGTGTGCGCAGCGTCCCGGTTGCCGTGGTAACGCGGCCGGACGCCGAAATTCAGTTGCGGCCGCCTCGCCCGTGGCAGCCGCAACCAACGATTTTTCAAAAGTTTCTTGCTGGACTTAGCGCCGGCGCATTAAGGTGGCGCGGCAGCCGGCCGCTTTCCCGGCGGCCGCCTGCCCGCACCTCCCTCCCCGGACTCCTCCACCACCCCCCCGCGGCACAGATGTGTGTGGGCCTCGAGCCCGGCACTTCTCCGAGGTGCCGGGCTCATTTTTCGTGCGATTCCACCGGCCAGCGGTCGGCTGCAGGCAGCTCCTCCTTAACAGAAGGAGGAGGCCTGCAGTACCCCAGCCTGCCGCACCGCATCGGGTGAAAGGTATTTAAGGAGGGTGGTGGCTTAAACCCGAGTTCCTACAGAGTAGGAACCCCCACCGCCCCCCTCCTCTAACCTAGTAGTCTTTTAGCAGCTGTCTAAAAACAGAGGTCACAAATTTTTTGGTCTCAGTTTCTTTTCAGCAGGGCAGGAACCGGGAGGAGCGGGAAGTCGGCGTAGGACCAAGGGGACACAAGACCGGGAAGTCAGCGAAAGACCAGGGAGGTAAGACTAACTGGTAAGTACTTTCCTCAAACCTTCCTAGGAAGTAAAACCAAAACTAGTGGGATTTGGTTAGTTTAAAAAGGAATAAGAGGAGTACAGTATACATTGGTCTAAGTAAGCTTCGGGAAAACAAAAGTCGATAAATAAACTAAAACTAGAAAATTAAAAGTAATATAAGGGTTAAGTCATGGCAGTAGAGCTCGGACCTGTGTCATGCTCCTCCTGTAACATGTGGGAAATCAGGGACGCTTCCTGTGTCCCTGACGACTATGTGTGCAGGAAGTGTGTCCAGCTGCAGCTCATGTGGGACCGCATGACGGCCCTTGAGCTGCAGATGGACTCACTTTGGAGCATCCACGATTCTGAGAGGGGTGTGGATAGCACATTTAGTGAGTTGGTCACACCGCAGGTTAAGGCCAGCGTAGACAGTACATGGGTGACCAAAAGGCAGAGCAAGGGCAGGAAGGTAGTGCAGAAATCCCCTGGGGTTGTCTCCCTTAGCAACAGGTTCACCGCCTTAGGTACTGTTGTCGGGGGGGGTGACACATCGGGGGAAGGCACCAGCAGCCAGGCTCATGGCACCATGACTGGCTCTGTTGCAAAGAAGGGAGGGAAAAAGAGTGGCAGGGCTATAGTAATAGGGGATTCGATTGTAAGGGGAATAGATAGGGGTTTCTGTGGTCGCGACCGAGACTCCAGGATGGTATGTTGCCTCCCTGGTGCAAGGGTCAAGGATGTCTCGGCGCGGGTGCAGAACATTCTGGAGGGGGAGGGGGAACAGCCAGTTGTCGTGATACATGTTGGTACCAACGACGTAGCTAAAAAAAGGGAAGAGGTCCTACAAGTAGAATTTCGGGAGTTAGGAGCCAAGCTAAAAAGTAGGACCTCGAAGGTAGTAATCTCTGGATTACTACCAGTGCCACGTGCTAGTAAGAGTACAGAGAACAGGATAGTTAGGCTAAATACGTGGCTTGAGCAGTGGTGTAAGAGGGAGGGTTTTAAATTTTTGAGGCATTGGAACCAGTTTTGTGGTAGGTGTGACCTATACAAAAGGGACGGTCTACACCTGTGCAGAGATGGAACTGATGTTCTCGGGGTAATTTTTGATAAAGCAGTTCGGGAGCATTTAAACTAGTATGGCAGGGGGCTAGAAACCTATGTAGTGAAATAGAGGAAAGTGAAAGGCAGACAGAAATAAATGATAAAAGGGTGAGGAACAAAAAACAAAGGGCCAAACTAATTCATAAAAAATGTGAGCATAAAAAAAGCCTGAGGGTTTTATACCTTAATGCGAGAAGCATCAGGAACAAGGTAGATGAATTAGCTGTGGAAATAGAGGTTAATAATTATGACCTAATTGGGATTACGGAAACATGGTTGCAGGGTGAGCAGGGCTGGGAGCTTAACATACAGGGGTATTCAGTATTTAGGAAGGATCGACAAAAAAGAAAGGGAGGAGGGGTAGCATTGCTAGTAAAAGAGGGGATAAATGCAATTGAAAGGAAGGATATTAACTCAGTTAATACAGAATCTATATGGGTGGAGCTAAGAAATAGCGAGGGGCGAAAAACATTAATAGGAGTGGTATATAGGCCTCCAAATAGTAAAATAGAGGTTAGGGAGGGCATCACGAGGGAAATTAGAGAAGCGTGCAATAAGAGCACAGCTGTCATCATAGGTGACTTTAACTTACATATAGATTGGACTAGCCTAATCAGTAAAAATAATGAGGAGGAGGAATTCCTTGAGTGTTTGAGGGATGGTTATCTGGATCAATATGTCGAGGAACCAACTCGGGAACAGGCTATATTGGACTGGGTACTGTGCAATGAGAAGGGACTAATCAGTAATCTTGTTGTACGGGGACCCTTGGGTCAGAGCGATCATAACATGATCGATTTCTCACTCGAAATGGAGAGCGAAGAAATTGACTCAGAGACTAAGGTCCTGAATTTAAACAAGGGGAATTATGATGCCATGAGACGGGAACTGAGTAGGTCTGATTGGACAACGTTCCTGGGAGGACTGGAGGTAGATAAACAATGGCAAACATTTAAAGATAGAATGACAAAATTGCAAAAATTGTTTATACCAATCTGGCATAAAAGGAAATCTAAAAAGGTGACTCAACCGTGGATAACAGGGGAAATTAGAGACAGCATAAAATCCAAAGATAGGGCGTATAAAATAGCCAAAAAAAGCGCCAGAGCGGAAGATTGGGAACAGTTTAAGATAGAGCAAAGGAGGGCAAAGGGCATAATCAAGAGGGGCAAAATAGCTTACGAAAACAAGCTGGCGGAAAATATAAAAACTAACTCCAAAAGCTTTTATAAGTATATCAAAAGGAAAAGACTGGTGAAAACCAAAGTTGGTCCATTGCAGTCAGATACGGGGGAATATATAATGGGAAATAAGGAAATGGCAGATCAACTAAATGCATACTTTGGGTCAGTCTTTACGAAGGAAGACACAAAAAACCTCCCTGGGATATCGGGAAAAATAGGGACATTGGCAAAGGAGGAACTGACGCAAATCAATATCTCTAAGGATATGGTGTTAAGGAAGCTAAAGGGATTGAAGGTGGACAAATCCCCAGGGCCTGATAACATGCATCCTAGGGTACTGAAGGAGGTGGCCCTAGAGATAGCGGATGCACTAAGGATGATTTTTCAGAATTCATTAGACTCGGGAACAGTGCCGATGGATTGGAGGGTAGCTAACGTTACCCCACTATTCAAAAAGGGGGGTAGGGAAAAAGCAGGTAATTACAGACCTGTAAGCCTTACATCAGTTGTGGGCAAAATGCTGGAGTCCATCATTAAGGATGAAATAGCGGAGCACTTAGCAAATGGGGACAGGATAGGACAGAGTCAACATGGATTTACAAAGGGTAAATCGTGCTTGACTAATCTATTGGAATTTTTTGAGGGAGTAACTGGTAGAATAGATGGGGGAGAGCCAGTAGATGTGGTGTACCTGGACTTCCAAAAGGCCTTCGATAAGGTCCCACATAAAAGATTAGCATGGAAAATTGAGGCTCATGGGATAAAGGGGAAAGTTTTGGCGTGGATAGGGAACTGGCTGTCAGATAGAAAACAGAGAGTTGGAATAAACGGCTCATTTTCTGAATGGCAGGCAGTAACAAGTGGGGTACCACAGGGATCTGTCCTGGGCCCCCAGCTGTTCACAATTTACATTAATGACCTGGATCAGGGAGTCGGATGCAGCATTTCCAAATTTGCAGACGACACTAAACTAGGAGGGGGGGTGGGCTCAGAGGAAGAGACCAGGAAGCTCCAGAGCGATTTGGACAGACTGGGCGATTGGGCGGATAAATGGCAGATGCACTATAATGTGGACAAGTGCGAAGTTATCCACCTTGGGTGCAGGAACGGGAGGGCAAATTATTATTTAAATGGCAATAGATTGGGAGAGGGGGAAGTACAGAGAGACCTGGGTGTTCTTGTACACCAGTCACTGAAGGCGAGCATGCAGGTGCAACAGGCGGTCAAGAAGGCAAACGGTATGCTGGCCTTCATAGCAAAAGGGTTAGAATACAGGAACAGGGATACCTTGCTGCAGCTGTACAGGGCACTGGTGAGACCACACCTCGAGTACTGTGTACAGTTTTGGTCGCCTCATCTGAGGAAGGATGTTCTTGCCATGGAGGGGGTGCAGCGGCGATTCACCAGGCTGATACCAGGAATGGCGGGAATGACCTATGAGGAGAGACTATGTAGTTTAGGGATGTACACACTGGAGTTTAGAAGATTGAGAGGGGACCTCATAGAAGTGTACAAAATTCTGACAGGTCTAGACAGACTGGATGCAGAAGGAATGTTTCCCTTGGCGGGTGAGAACAGAACTAGAGGACATAATTTAAGGATAAGGGCTAAACCATTTAGGACAGAGATGAGGGGGAATTTCTTCACTCAGAGAGTGGTGAACCTGTGGAACTCATTGCCACAGAGGGCAGTGTACGCCAGCTCATTAAATATATTTAAGAGGGAATTAGATATATTTCTACGGGCAAAAGGGGTTAAGGGTTACGGAGAGAAGGCGGGGACGGGATACTGAATTAAAAGATCAGCCATGATCTCATCGAATGGCGGAGCAGGCACGAAGGGCCGAATGGCCTACTCCTGCTCCTATCTTCTATGTATCTATGTAATCCTGCATTCAGCGCCCATTGCGAGGCGCTGACACCCTCCATTAGCGCCCGCAGCCGTCCGGGCGCGGCGCAGCTGAATTTTTGGCGGGCGCAGCGGCAATTAACGCTGGCGCTAAATTTCGGGCGCTACAGCCCTGGCGGAGGCAAACTCAATTTCTAGGCCAATGTTTCTAATAGTGGTGGATGCACACTCCAAGTGGCCGGAGGTAATAAAGATGTCCACCACCACCACGGAAAAAACCATCACAGTGTTAAGGACCATGTTTGCTAGGAATGGGCTGCCGGAACAGATCTGTTCTGATAATGGACCGCAATTTGTGTCCGAAGAATTCAAGAAATTCTTAAAGAGCAATGGGGTTAAGCACTACACGTCAGCCCCATACCATCCCGCCTCCAATGGATTGGCTGAAAGGTTTGTCCAGACCTTCAAGAAGGCCATAAAGGCCACGGGTAATGAAGCCATTAACTTACAACATAAGGTGGATAGCTTCTTGTTGGCGTACAGGAATGCAACACATGCGGTCACAAATCAAACTCCCGCCATGATGTTTTTTAATAGACGACTAAGATGCCGGCTGGATTTGCTTAAGCCAAACGTCAGAAGGGACGTAGAGAACCGGCAATTCCAGGGCATGAATGAAAGGCCAACTAGATCTTTTCAGATAGGTCAACAAGTTTTGGCCCGGGACTGCCGTACCGAGAAATGGCAGCCTGGAACTATTGGAAAAAGGCTAGGGCCGTTGATGTATACGCTGGACATTGGGGACAGTATAATAAGGCGCCATGTTGACCAGATCATAGGGTCAGCCACAAATGGCCAACCTACTCCACCACCTTACACGGTTAATGTTGAGACAGAGATACCCAGAACACCTACCTCCGATCTGGTAATACTGGAATCAGACGAACCTGACACTGTCATTCAAGCCGAATCGACCTTGCCAGAAGCACCTACTACCCTGCCGGGAGTTACGACACCACCGAGGCGTTATCCGGACAGAGTCCGGAAACCTCCAGAGAGACTGAATCTGTGAACTGTCTTGCATAAAGTTGTATATATGTTATAATGTATGTTTAATGGGGAATCAGTATGTTGTAAGCTAAAAAGGGAGGATTGTAGTGTATGTACCCGTCTACCTTTAAGAGAACTATTGTATGTAACCGTCCACCTTTAAGAGAACTACTTTAGGTGTTGCACTACTTTGTTGGCTTCTGTATACTGTAATACCGACGGTGACCACACCGGTATATAAGTGCTGTGTCAGGATTTATTGGGCAGATTCGCCCTGACCTTCGAATAGTAAAGTCCTGTTTTAAGTTACTCTGGTAGTCTGTGTATTAATTAACTAAACAAC
Source organism: Somniosus microcephalus (assembly GCF_052327205.1). Classification (NCBI taxonomy): domain Eukaryota; kingdom Metazoa; phylum Chordata; class Chondrichthyes; order Squaliformes; family Somniosidae; genus Somniosus; species Somniosus microcephalus. The sequence goes on from NC_141003.1 coordinate 91,447,619, forward strand.
CCACAGACTTTACATCTGTAGTGGTTGAAGACATCTTTATCACCTCAGGCCACTTTGAATGAGCATCCACTGCTATTAAGAACATTGAGTCCATGAATGGACCAGCGAAATCAATGTGCACCCGTTGCCATGGAGAGGAGGGCCACTCCCATGGGTGTAGAGGGGCATGTGGTGGTGCATTTTGGACCTTCTGGCGTCCTAAGCAGCTCTTAGTTAGGTCTTCGATTTGTTGATCGATTCCCGGCCACCACACATAAGCCCTAGCTAGGCTTTTCATTTTCACTCCCCCCAGATGACCATCATGTAGCTCATTTAGCACTCTCTCCCTTAACTTGGGTGGAATCACCACTCTGGATCCACACATCACTGTCCCCTGGCATACTGACAGCTGTTCTCTTCTGGATGAGAATGCTGGCAACAGTGAGTCGCCGTGTGTTGGCCATCCCCTCACCGTCAATTCATATACCTGTGAGAGCGTCGGATCATTGCGGGTCTCCTTCTCTATATCCGCGTTTGTTACTGGCAATCGTTCAATTATCGACGAATAAAATATCTCGACAGGGTCCACTGCTGGTACTTCCTCCACAGTAGGCAGTGGCAGGCGCGATAGCCCAGCAGCATTCCCATGCTGTCTCGTGCCTTTATATTCTATTTCATATTGATTCGCCCCTAGAAACAGTTTGTAACCGCTGTGCAGTCATTACTGGCACGCCCTTCTTAGGATTAAAGATGGAGACAAGTGGTTGGTGGTCAGTCAGCAAGGTGAACTTCTGCCCATGCAGATAGTGGTTGAATTTTGTTACTCCCCATACTAGGCTGAGGGCCTCCCTGTCAATCTGGGCGTAGTTGCGCTCGGCTGAGGTTAGTGACCGAGACGCAAAGGCTACTGGCCTCTCCAAACCGTCCGGGAACTTGTGCGACAGCACCGCTCCAATGCCGTAGGGTGATGCATCACATGCCAAACGAATTGGTAGTGCTGGGTTGAAATGGGCCAACACCTCTTTTGATGTGATCAATTCTTTACACTTCTGGAAAGCTCATCTACGTTCGTCATCCCACTTCCATGGTACCCCTGTTTGCAGTAGGATGTTCAGCGGGTGTAATACCGTAGACAAATTTGGTAAGAACTCGTGGTAATAGTTTACCAGCCCGAGGAACGACCTCAGTTGTGACACATTTTCCGGTGCTGGAGCCTTGACTACTGCCTCTATCTTGTCAGGGGACTTATGTAACCCCTCTTCATCGATGACGTGGCCGCAATACAAGATCTGTTTCTGGAAAAACTCGCACTTGTGGCGATTAGCTCGTAGCCCATATTCCTTTAATCTGGCGAGCACCTTCTCCAAGTTAGCGAGGTGATCACCGTCATTTTCGCCCGTGACCAAGATGTCGTCCAAATAACACTGGGTCCCTGGAATCCCTTGCAGGACCTGATCCATCGCCCTTTGCCAGATAGCCGGAGCCGAGGCTACTCCAAACACCAGCCGGTTGTATTGATAGAGACCTTCATGGGTGTTGATCGTAAGGTAATGTTTTGAAGCTTCTTCTACCTCCATTTGCAAGTACGCCTGGGCTAGGTCAATTTTTGTGAAGCGTTTACCGCCAGATAGCGAGGCGAAAATATCCTCAATTCGTGGAAGCGGATATTGCACCATGTGAAGGACTGGGTTCACTGTCACCTTAAAATCCCCACAGATGCGGACCTTCTTTGGTTCCCCAGGCGTATTACTCAACGACCTCTTCATTACAGGAACAATGGGTGTAGCCCACTCGCTCCAGTCCACTTTGGACAGTACTCCTGAACGTTCCAACCCTTCCAGCTCTGCTTCAACCGCTGGTCTGATCGCATAAGGCACTGGTCTGGCCTTCAGAAACTTTGGGCTTGCATTATCCTCTATTTTAATCGTTGCTGTTATTCCTTTTAGTGTTCCTAGTCCCTCCTGGAACACTTCTTTTGCATCAGTTAGCATTTTTGACAGTCGTCCAGGTGTGACGTCGTCATCCTTTTTGGCCTCCACCTTCAGTGCCTGTATGGAATGCCAATCTAAATGTATCTTCCGGATCCATTCACGTCCTAGCAGTGGTGGTCCTCCATTTGGCAATACATATATATCCATTTTAGGTATTTCCTGACCTTTATATGTCACTTTCACCCTTATTTTTCCTTTGGGGTAGACTTTTTGCCCCGTATACGTCTTCAAGATAATCTCTGTAGCTTTCAAGGGTATGTGTGAAAATAGCCGCTTGTAGTCTCTTTGATTTATGACTGTTAGAGCTGACCCTGTGTCCAATTCCATTTCCACTTGGACTCCGTCTATCTTGAGTGTAACCCAGATAGTCTGGCGATCCTCCATTTCGGTTACATTATGCAGTTTCAGACAACCCAGCTCCTTGCTTCCGGAGTCTGTGTCACTTTTCTGTTCGTCTGAACCACTGTCCATCACCTGGTGTACCTTTTTGTACTTCTCCTGTGGAGATTTCTTACTGTTGGTTTTCTTCCCAGACCTGCAGACTCTTGCTATGTGTCCTGCTTTCCCACACTGTCTGCACACTTGGTCCATGAACCAACATTCTTTCTGGTCATGTGTTGTTCTGCTGCAACGATAGCACTTCCCTGTTCCATAGGTCATTTCGTTGGTGCCATATTCTTGCGGTCTCCGTTGTATCTCTGCAGCGCCCCTTGCGGCTGCTTCGTGTGATACTGCCATACTGAAAGCTTTGTCCAGCTTAAGGTCCTTTTCTGATAGAAGCCGTTTCTGGGTTCCTTCACTTTGTAGCCCACACACAAACTTGTCCCTTAACGTGTCTGCTAGTCCCGCTCCAAACTGGCAGTATTTCGATAGCTTGCGCAGTTCCGTTAGGTACTCAGCATTGCTTTCATCTTTGTGTTGGTTCCTTTTATGGAACTTAAATCGTTCTGCTATCAGCAGCGGTGTGGGGTTTAAGTGGTCCTGTAGGATTTCTACTATGCTTTCAAAATTCTTGTTTACCAGCTTCTCTGGGGTTATTAGATTTCGCAGTAACCCATAAGTTTTTGCACCCATGGAATTTAACAGAACCAGTGCTTTATTAGCATCTGGCACTTCATTCGCCCTGCAGCACACCTCAATACATTCCACATATGTCGCCCAATCTTCGACTTCATTGTCGAACGTAGAGATACTGCCACTCTTTGGCATCCTTGGTTGTGCGTTAACTATCACCAATGGCGCCTCCCGTGCTTCCCCTTCTTCTCCGCTGGCACAAAATGGCACCTCCCGCGCTTTCCTTCCTTCCCGCGCTCGCCTGTCTTCTCCGCTGCGGCTTCGCAAAATGGCGTCTCCCGCGCTCTTCCTTCTTCTCCGCGGCTCAATAATGCCTCCCGCGCTCTCCCTGCTTCTCCGCGGCTCAATGGCGTCTCCCCTTGCTTTGCCCTGCGGACCCTGATCAGCCCGTGATCCCTGGCTGTGCTCTGCGCGTTCTTCTCTTGATATTTGTCGACGCCGCTCAGTCTAGTCCCCGACTGTTTCTTACCCTCTCTCTCTCCGGTTTTGCAGTATTTTTCCTCGACGCCACTCGGTGATCAAGCCCCCGGCTGCGCCCTGCTCTCTTCACCCTTTTTCTTACCCCGTCGACGCTGCCCGGCTCTCTCTCTCTGCCGTCGGTCGGCTCCAGCTGCCGCTGCTCGGGAAGGGTCTGCTCTGGACCTGTCATCGGTCTCTTACTGCTCGTTGTGGCTGGGGAACCAAGTCCGGCTCGCCACAGCCTCTCCAGTGAAGTTGGATCTCTGCCTGACTGCTGGGCGGTTGCTCGCGGTCGACGCCCGTGTTCCTGGACTCGACTATTTTTTTGTTTTTTTTTGTTTAATGTTGCAGGTAGATTCGCATCAACACTCGTCGCCACTGTTAGATCCGTGGTTCAGTGGATAAATAATTACACGGATGCTGTACATAAACAAATAACAGGTCTTTACTGGAGGAGGGCAATCTCTATACTGGAGTACAGAGGCATGCGCACAGCTTATATACCGGTGTGGTTACTGCCGGTACTACAGTATACAGGAGCTGTAAAAAGTAGTTCTGACTTAAAGCACATACACTACAGGAGGTAACAATGCAGAGATATCAATGAAAGGAGTTGCAGAAAGTGGGAATATAGTGGCTGACAGTGGTGGAGTGGGGGGAGCAGGGAGTGAGAACCAATATGGTAATCGAACATTCTGTCTTTTACCCATATCTATGTATTTGAATAACAACAGAAAATGCTGGAAACACTCAGCAGGCCAGGCAGCATTCGTGGAGAGAAAAACAGAGTTAACAGCCGCGATTTTTCCTCTCGATGCAGCTTGGGAGCGGGCCAGCTGCCTTCCGGGTTCCAATCCCACCCCCAACGACATCAGACGCACAGATGCGATTTTGCGTCAATTGGCCTTGTTAAGCCCGCCCTGTGGGCTTGCCGGCTAATTGAGAGGAAGCTGGTGTCAGATGACGTCAGTTGATGACGCGTCATCTGCCGGTTTTCTTAAAGGGGCCACACACAATTTTTTTTTTGACAGCTGATTTTTCAGTGTTTGACAGCATTGAGGTTCTGCAAACACTGACAATAACTGTACAAAGGCGAGCCCTTGCACCCAGGCTCTCCAGTGACTCCCTCCTTAGGCTAGAACAGATGGTAGCTGCAGGTGAGGTTACAGAAGCGATCTGTCCCTGGTGATAGAGGTTCTCCCAATGAATTGAGACTGCACACACAATCCAAAATTTGTCACCTACAGAAAAGTGTAAATGCATTAAAAATTATTTTCCTAACCTCTGAAACTCACCAGAGCACCATTGGCTCCTTCACACCACTTCTGCAGCTGTCATCAATGCAGAAACTTTACAGTAGACCCACCGCACGCCACACTTACCTGGCGTGGTGTCCGGACATTGGGAAGCCCGCAGTAGACATGTCAAAGTTGCAAAAAGCCTCTTAACTGCCTGTTAACAACCTGTTAACAAGCAGTTAAGTGCCTATAATCCTCTTCCTGCCGCTAGGTGTTGGGTCCATGTGCAAATTGGGGACCCGACACTTGGGAAGATTGATTGGAAGTGGGTTGACAGCGGGTTTCTAGCCCACTGTCAATCTTTGTGATTTTGCCAGATGTCCCACCTCCAAACCCGCCCCCTGAGCACCGGCAAAATTCCGGCCAACATTTCAGGTCTGTGACCCTTCACCAGGCCATGCAGCACCTGCAGTATTTTGCTATCATCTATGTATTTGAAGTCTTGCAATCATCAATACTCAAAGGCCTCAATATTAATTCGGAGGCTCGTTGGGAGTGGCCGAGTCTGGAAAGCTGGACGTAAGTTCAGTGCGTCTGTCAGTGGCATTTTAATGCAGCCAGCTGCATTAAAATTATCATTTTTACTTATGGGTTTGCCGTGCAATGCACACCAGCGGGCGTGATGGGGACCTGCATGATGCGATCTCAACTCCAGTATTTAAAGGGCCAATGGAAAGATGCAATTTGGAAGAGTTTGGAGTTGGAAGCAAGAGAAGACAAGGTGTGACAATGGATTCCGGCTGCGCCGCGCTTCAGTGACCCCTCCACTAAAGTACTGCTGGGGGCAGTGAGGAGCCGCTGAAAGATACTCTTCCCCAGCAATAGGAGGAAGAAACCTGCTGCTGCCACAGAGAAGGTGTGGCTGAGGGTGGTCCAGAGGGTCAGCAGCAGGTACGTAGTGCCATGCGCCTGGATTCAGTGCCAGAAGCACTTTAATGACCTAACCAGGTCAGGAAAGGAGAGTGCAATTGCACATTCACCTGCATCCTGCTGTGCGCATCACCCCACTCTCTCACTCTGCCTTCTCAAGCTACTCTCCAGCACATCACCCACTTACCCTGCATCCTTCTCTTTCTACGCACTTCCTCACATCCCCATCTATCCATCCACCACTCCCACTCACCCTCATCCTTATGCAATTTCATGCCTCTCCCTGATACTCACCCTCACCAAATGCACTGCATCCATTGGATGAAGACATGACATTACACTCACTCACAGGTCTGTTCTTTCCCCCGTTGCAGGAGAAGAGAGCACAGAACACGGGGGAAAGGGAGAGGACCGGAGATGGCCCTCCACAGATTTCCCAGCTAACAACTGCAGAGGAGGAGGCACTGGAGATCAGTGGCGTTTTGGTGTCCCTGGCTGTCAGAGATGAGGAGATGAGGACCTCCCAATTATCCGGTGATAGAATTAAATATTAGCGACCCACATGTCATACAACACTCAGTCATGTTGACTTGATTTCAACAGTGAGTGAAATATGATTATCTTCATAATGAGAAGTTGCAACTTACTTACCTTGCCAGTACTAATTCACATCTTTTACCTCCACCGGGGCCTTCACATGTGCAGCAGGAGTACATGGACCTCGTGGATGATGATTCCTCAGAGAAGCTGAGTCCTTCTGAGGGTGCACCATCACAGGACTCACGGAGACCAGGCACCAGCTCAGATACTCACACTTTGGTGGACCAGTAAGACGGAGAGTTGGGTTTTCACCTGGTGACTCACCATTCACAAGTGAGCAAGAGCAGGTGGTGATGACAGGGGCAGCTGTGGCGAGTCCGTGTCGGAGGGTGAAGCCCTCTCCAAGCTCTGCTTAGCTGGACACAGAGGCTGTACCCCAGGGGCCGTCGATGACGAGAATAATCATGGAGCAGCAACAGAGAATGTGGGATGTACTGACAGGCCTTCCAAGCACACTGTCCACGATTGTAGAGAGATTGGAGGAGTCCACCTCAAACATGAGTGGGTTGATGTTGCAGGGCATTGTGACAATGTGTTCTTACATGGAGCGAGTGGCCGACTCCACGGAACATCAAACGCGGCAACCAAATGAGCCCACGCCTTGACCACGGCCTTGCACACCCTGGATACCAACATGTTGCTGCCTTAAATAGGATGACAGATACCTTAGCCTTGGTCTTCACCACTCGCCCCACTGGTCTGCACCAAAGGGCTCTCCAGCACAGTGATAGGAGTGAAGTGCAGCTGGTCCATGGGAGGGATGATTGCAAAAGGGGACATGGAAGTGGGGACTCTACTCAAAGTGCTTCCACTTCTCCCCCATTGCCCTCTCCCCCCAGTCAATAGCCCACATGCTGCCTCGTGTCTCGATGGCCAAGTCTGCCTTGCACAGGTGCAGGTGGAGCAGTCTTTGGCGGGGCCCTCACGTGCTCCAAATCCCAGAGGTCGTCAGCCAAGAGCAGTCAGGGCAGGGATCTGAGCAGCCTGCCTCTACCTCTGTTGAAGCCACAGGGGTTGCACCTCATAGGAGTGGTAGGAAAAGGAAGAGTAAAACTTTGTAGTTCACCAAGGGTGCGCACATGGGTGTAAGAGAAAAAGTTGTGTTGTAAAGTTTCCATGCTTTAGCAGAATCATGTAAAGTTTAGTCTTTTGCACCCGTCTTGCCCATTCTTGGTTGCTATGTGGCAAGTCGCCTTTTAACTTGCTTGATGTTGAATCGGAAGACATGAATTGAAGGGGACCAATCATTGATTCGGGCATCCCTGTCATCCCGGGCAGCAATGTGAGCAGCTGGTGCTGCATTGCCCTCATCACTTTCCTCCTCCTCGGAATCCTCCGAAGAGGCTCTGTACACTGCGCCTTGTTCCTCCTGTAGATCCAAACCTCGCTGCTGGGCAATGTTGTGCAGAGCGCAGCACACCATGACCATTCTGGACACCTTGGCTGATGCGTACTGAAGGGCACCTCCAGATCTGTCCAGGCACCTGAAGCGCACCTTCAGCATGCCGAAGGTTTGTTCGATCACAAATCTGGGGGTCATATGGCATTCATTGTACTGCTGTTGGACTTAATTGCTTGGGTTTCTGATGGATGTCATCAGCCAAGCATGATGTGGGTATCCCTTGTCTCCTAGGAGCCATATCTTAAGTGTGCATCCAGGTGCAAAGACATCAGGAGCTTGGACTGCCACAGGACCAAAGCATCATGGCAGCTCCCTGGAAATCTTGCGCACACCTGCAGAAATACCTTGTTGTGGTTGCACACCTGTAATGATATCAGCAAATAGAGATGGTATTTGCCTGTTCGATTATGATGCCTTAATAGCATGATTGCATGTATTGATTGCTTGTGCCTGACCAGCAGAGGTCATGTGACCGAGACAAGCAAGGCAGTCTAGTTTAGTTTCGGTTTCGTTCTAGATGCATCACAGCATCGTGTCTCCTGTAAAAGCTGTATAAAAGAGTTGAACAGACTTTAGATTAAAACTTATTCTCTTTCATAAATGTCTCATCATTGAACCCACAAAGAAATCAATACACGGTGTCAGAAGTGGCTGAAAGAGATGAAGAGAAAAATTCTGAAGTTAAATCAGCTCTCCACAGATTAGCAAGCCAAAAGAGAACATCGTTGCTTACCATTAGAGAATAGCTAACGAAGTGAAAAATGGAAGGTTTACTCCCACCGGCGACGCTTCAGTTGACAGGTAATGTGGCTGAAAATTGGAGAAGGTTCAAACAACATGTGGGGTTGTATTTATCAGCAATCGGAGCTGACGAGAAAAGTAATAAAAGGAAATTGTCACTGTTCTTACATGTCGTGGGTGATGAAGCGGTGGAGGTGTATAATAACTTCACATTCACTGTTAATGGAGACAAAATGAAGCTAGATAAACTAATGGAACAGTTTGAGGCCTACTGCATACCTAAACGTAATGTGACGTTTGAGAGGCACAGATTTTTCACATGTGTACAGAAAACGGGAGAGACTATTGATCAGTATGTGACTGAACTGAGAAACCGAAGCAAATCATGTGAATTTGGGGGACTGACAGGCTCGCTGATAAAAGACAGACTGGTGTGTGGTATTCCAGATAATGGTCTAAGGGAAAGACTGCTAAGAGAGCAAGATCTAGGCCTGGGAAAAGCCATAGCACTGTGTAGGGCTACAGAAACTGTGAAGTCGCAGGCAAAGGAGCTGTTCAGTGACAGTAGCTGCAACGTGGATGCAGTGAGTAAGAACGGATACAAACCGTTTAACAAAAAGAGCGCCAATGTGAAAAAAGAGGCGTGGCCAGCGAACGAAAATGAAAGGGACAATCGAAAGACATGTAGTCGATGCGGTACACAGCATCCACCAAGAAAGTGTCCAGCATATGGTAAAACATGCAATAGTTGCAACAAGAACAACCATTATGCCCGTTGCTGTAAGAACCAAGTGCAACAAAGCAAGGTCCATACAGTAGATGAAAGCGAGATAGAGGAGTTCTATGTAAATGTTGTGTCTGAAAACAAAAAAGAAGAAAGAGACTGGATGTTGACACTAAAAGTGAATGACATACACATTCCATTTAAATTGGATACTGGAGCACAAGTTAATGTGATATCAGAGACTGATTTTAAGAAAATTAGACCCAGACCAAAGATACATGGAATAAAAGTGAAAGTGACAGGATACACAGGTACTGATATACCAGTGAAAGGAAGATGCATTGTCAAAGTAACACACAAGGACAGAGAGCACACGCTAGCATTAATCGTGGTGCCAAAGGATGTGCAAGCCATACTAGGTTTAAAAGCCTGTGAGAGACTGAACCTGGTAAAGAGAGTCCTCATTGTGGAAAGCGAAGGAGAGACAGTCTATGATGAACTGAATGTTGCGTACACACCGGGTAAGCTGATGTATACAGCAGACACGTTGTCCAGAGCTGTTGACCCAGGAGAGCCCGCAAACACAGTGAAAAGACTGAAGTACAAGGCAAAAGACAGTGGAACTGACTTCTACCAAAGCATGCTTGTATACCGCACAACGCCGCTCGAGTGTGGTATGTCACCAGCCCAACTCCTGATGGGACATCGGCTAAGGTCAAACCTACCCATCCCGGAGAACCTCCTGAAAACAAAAGAGGGGGAGAAAGTGAGGAAGTTCAAAGAACAACAGAAAGAAAAGCAAAAGTACTACTATGACAGAGGAACACAAAACCTACCTGAACTCCACACTGGTGACCAAGTAAGGTTGAAAGACAAAACAAACACATGGACTCAGAAGGGAACTGTCCTGAGTGAAGTTCAACCAAGATCATACACCATTCAGACAGATGAGGGTGCTGTTCTGAGAAGAAATCGTCGAGATCTTCTCATGGGACCAGCCACAGCAGGTCAAGAGACTGATACTGTTGAACAACCTGATCACACAGCTGAGAACCAATCATCTGAGGCAACAACTCAGATTCAAGGACAATCAATCAGAAAATCCTCAAGACACGTGAAGCCTCCTGAGAGACTCATTGAGCAAATTTAAGGACTATTGTTATAGAAGGAAGTAATGTTATCTTATTCTTTCTTCAAGTTCTAGTGTATTGACATATTTCATGTGAACACACAAAGCAAGGTTAAAAAACCTTGATCATGATAGTGATAATGTAAGTTCATTAAGTGTTACAGTTAAAATGCAGATTAATACAAAGAAAACATGTTGTTAGTTAAAAGTAAAATACTTTTGTTTTAAGAAAAGGAGATGTAATGATATCAGCAAATAGAGATGGTATTTGCCTGTTCGATTATGATGCCTTAATAGCATGATTGCATGTATTGATTGCTTGTGCCTGACCAGCAGAGGTCATGTGACCGAGACAAGTAAGGCAGTCTAGTTTAGTTTCGGTTTCATTCTAGATGCATCACAGCATCGTGTCTCCTGTAAAAGCTGTATAAAAGAGTTGAACAGACTTTAGATTAAAACTCATTGGGCTAGATTTTCAGTATAGGCAGTTTTGGGGCGCTAACCTTAGCGCCCGCCCGAAGTTAGCGCCCGCCCCAAAGTAGCGCCCCGTTGCCGGGAATTCAGTGGCTTCGCCCTAAGAGGTTGGTGGAGCGCTAAAAGAGGCGTTCCACTACTCTCTTTAGGCGCTAAGCCGGCGGTCCAGAGGGATAGCGCCCAGGCGGGGCGCAGCACGGGTGCGGTCATTTTTGCACTGACAGCAGACCCCGTGGTGCCGACCAGCTCTTAAAAGGGGAAGGGACGAATTGGTCTGCTGCCACGCCCTGCACACTGCAGCCTTGCAAAGAGGCCTCAACACTACTGCTCAGCCCCAGGGAGTCATGGCAATGCCAGAGAAGGCCCGTCAGCGTGCCCTGCGCTTCTCAGAGGGTGATCTGGACATAATGGTCACAGCTCTGGAGGTGAGGCGCAAGATCTTGTTTCCAGAGAGTGGGAGGAATCCAACCCACCACGACTACACCAAAGCCTGGAAGCAGATCGCCCAGAGGGTGACGTTCACCGGCGAGGCCCCCAGGACCCACACACAATGCCGTAAGAAATACAACGATCTGACCAGGATTGTGAGGGTGAGTAGCCTTTCCAGTCTCCTCCTCATTCTTGCATGTACACCTGACATGATGGGCAAAGGGACCTGAAAGTCCTTTTGGCCAGCCCTCAGCCAGCAGCATTGGGACAGTCATGAGCATCAAATGGCCATTCGGCACTCTACACTTTGGCCCAGCTATTCCACCATGGGAGGCAGTGGACAGTACATCAGGGCTTCACTCTGTCCAAGCTATTCCACCATGGGAGGCAGTGCACACTACATCAGGGCTTCACTGCGCACTTACAGCCCGTCCTTTCTCTTGCAGGCTAAAGTAGCGTTTAATCGCCAGGCCCGTGCCAGGGGTGGCCGCGCCAAGCTGCAGAAGCTCACTCGGCTGGAGGAGCGCGTGTGTGTGCTCATGGGAGCCCGTGTGATTGTCCCCACAGCGTGCGGTGTATCCGACCCTCCACTGCCCGGCAATGGTAAGGACCTTGCCTTTTGGCCCTCTCGCGTCGCACTGGCCCATCCGAGCTACCTCCTTTGCCACTGTCCCACCAATGCGCTGAATCCCACCAGTCCTAACTCCCTCGCTGACGCCGTCTCCTCACTCTGAAGCTACTCTTGTGCATTCCTACTTTCAGCTGGTGACGACCAGGACCCTGAGGCTGCCAGTGACAGCACCTCCAACCAGGAGGAGGAGGAGGAGCAAGCCGGACCTTCGGGGGAACAGTCACGTCCCGCAGGAGAGGAGGAAATGCTCGACACCTCCTCACTGGACGAGTGCCTGGAGGAACTGTCGCAGGGCAATGCAGCTTCTGGGACCAGTGGCGTCCAGCCACCCAGCAGCCGTGCGCGTGGCCCGCGGCCTTCCCCCCAAAGGGGGGAAGGATCAGAGGGGAGTGCTGCTGCTCGGCACACTCGCCGTCACCAACGCGGCAAGGGTCCCCTAGTTCGGCCCCCTCCTCCCCAGCGGGAGAGTCGCGACTCCAGTCCGGACACCTTCACTTCGGAGGAGGTGCGGAAGCTCGATCAGATGGCCGACGACTCGGACCGGCGCCACACGGAGCTCATGAGCGTGGTGGGGCGCATGCCTGAGGCCATCGAGTCGCTGGCGACCAGTGTGCGCGAGTTCGGGGCAGCAACTGCCGCGACTGGCCGCATGCTAACTGATGCCATCAAGACCCTGGCGGATGTGATGCGCGCGCACACCAGGACCACAGGGCCACTCACTGCTGCCACACGCGCTGTCTCAGGCAGGCGTCGCCAGGGCAGGCGCCGCGCTGGACCATCCCAGCAAGCCGGCCGTCGGCTGATTGCTGCGGATCCTGCAGTGCGGGCCCGGCCGAGTGCCACCGCGCCACAGCACCAGCCAGCGCATCCCAGACGCCAGCTGGCCCACATTGCGCCATCCGTCACCGCCATTCCCCCTCTGGGGCGTCAAGGGCAAGCGGCTGCAGCTGATGGTGGCCAGGCTCAGGTGCGCCACTCAGGAGACGGCCCCTCGAGGCCCAAACGCCGTGTAGGCCGCCCCCCAGCGGCATCTGGCGGAAGGGCATCTGAGCCTCAGGCGCCTTCCCCCAGCCTCGCAGCAGCCACTGGGCAGAGCTTGCGAAGGAGCAGCAGGCAGGGCAGGGGAGGCAAAATGCTGGCCAAGGTCTCGCCCTCGCGGGCCACTCAGTAGAGGGTGTGGCCAGCTTTCCTTTAATATGGCGGTGGCCATCTTTATTTTGCCCATGGTTGTGCTTTTGGAGGGCTTTTTTTTTGCGTTAGGCCGACGTTGAGGCCCGGTTTCAATAAAGGTGGAGTGGCTCCTCCCCAGTTTGTGGGAGTGAGTCGTTTGTTGGGCTTTTTGTGGGGCCCGTTTATTGTTTTTGGGGATTCATGTGGGAAGGGCTTTTCATTTTTGTGTAATAAAAAATTATCTTTATTCATGCAGTCTCCATGGTTGTTCTTCTTAGTGTTTGTTGGCTTCGCCGGCTGAGGGCTTGCGGAGCGGCTGCATTCATCTTCCCTCATGGCCCCTGGCCATTCCCTGACAGGGGGCTTAGAAGTACCGTGTAATAAGGTGGCGTCGTGCGGCCCTTGGCCCTGGTCGCTCCCTCCTGGGAACGTACTCCTGCTCCTCCTCCTCCTCCTCCTCCTCATGCTCCTCCTGCTCCTCCTCCTGAGGTGCTGGTCCAACGTCAGGTGGCAGTGCCTGAGTCCTGCGGATAGCCAGGTTGTGTAGCATGCAGCAAACCACCACAAATTGGGAGACCCGGTCCGGCGAATACTGGAGAGCTCCTCCGGAGCGATCAAGGCAGCGGAACCGCTGCTTGAGGACCCCAATAGTTAGCTCGATGATGTTGCGGGTGGTTTGATGGCTCTCATTGTAGGCCTCTTCAGCAGCGGTCCTGGGCGCGCGGAGCGGGGTCATGAGCCAGGTGCACAAAGGATAGCCTTTGTCCCCGAGTAGCCATCCTCTTGGGGGAGGCTGTGCCTGGAACATGTCATGCACAGTACTCTGCCGCAGGATAAAGGCATCGTGGCTGCTGCCTGGGAAGCTGGCATTGACTGCCATGATGCGCTGCTTGTGGTCACAGACCAGCTGCACATTCAGAGAATGGTAGCCCTTCCTGTTGCGATACTGCTCGCCATGCTCCAGAGGGGCCCGCAAAGCCACATGCGTACAGTCAATGGCGCCCTGCACCAAGGGGAATTCCCCGAGTCTGGAAAATCCCAATGCGCGCTGATGCTGGCTCTCCAGGGCCATGGGGAAGGAGATGAATTGGCTTCTCCTTCTGAACAGTGCTTCGGTCACGTGGCGGATGCAGCGATGCGCGCCGTACTGGGAGATGTTTGCTATGTCCCCAGCAGCGTATTGGAAGGAGCCGGTGGCATAGAAGTTCAATGCCACCGTCACCTTCACTTCCACCGACAGAGACGTCCTGCACCTGAGCTTTGGCCGCAGATCTCGGCGAAGCAGGTGGCAGATCTCTGCAATCACCCCCTTTCGGAATCGGAGCCTTTTAACACATCGCGCGGCACTCATGTTTAGGTAGGAGCGCTGCTGGCGGTATAGCCTGACTGGGTAAGGCCTACGTGGCCGACGCCTGTAGCCCCCTCTGCCTCTAGCCAGGGCTGCCCCTCTCACAATGCGTCTGCGAGCCCTACGGACATGGAGCTGCAGCTCCGCGTTGGCACCCCATGCAACCCCCATCAAATCCTGGAAAACACTCTAATTTCCAAATGGCCACTTGCAGCGCTGTTGCCTGAGTCCAAAAATACCTGGCTCTTGCTGCTTGAAACCAGTTAGCTATCCTCCTTGTTGTGTCTCCAGAAATGCGTTGCACAAGACTGTTTTCTGAAAAAAGGATGGCCTTTATACTGGAGAGGACGTTCCCTTTAATTAGCGCCCCCCGGGGCCCGCGCTGGTTGTGTTGCGTTCCTTTTTCCAAACGCTCCGGCCGCCCGCCGCACAATGGGGCGGTCCGACTGAAGTTTGCAATCGGGGCGGCCAAAGGGCGTTGCACGAGGATGTGACGTCATTTTCTGCGCGCGCATCCGGGCGGGCGCTAAACTTTGCGCCGGCGCTAACGGGCAACTTAATTTGGGGCGGGGCGCAAACTGCGCTGCGCCCGGGCGCTACACGCATAGCGCCCGGAAATCACTTCTCTTAAGGCGCTAACTGCTGGCGCAAGCAACTGAAAATCTAGCCCCTACTCTTTCATAAATGTCTCATCATTGAACCCACAAAGAAATCAATACAACACCAGCTACACATTGATGGAATGGAAGTCTTTGTAGCTGACGAACACCCCTGGGTGATCTGGGGTTGCACGGATTGCCACATGTGTGTAGTCAATGATGCCCTGCACCTGTGAGAAGCCAGCCAGAGCCCCAAACCTGAGCGCCCGCTCATTCTGACTGGCGTCATCGCAGGCGTAGTTCATATAATTGCTGGCTCGGGTGAACCAGCCATCAGTCATCTGTCTTATGCATTTCTGGGCCACCGACTGGGAGATCCTGGATATGTCCCCGGCAGACCCCTGGAAGAATCCCGAGGAAAAAAGTCGAGGGTGGTGGTCACTTTGACAACCATTGGTAACACATGGCCACCAGGTCCAGCAGGGAACAGGTCGTCTTCTCGGAGGCTGCAGATGTCTGCCAACACCTGACGCGACAACTTGAGCCTCCTGAAGCGCTGCTGCTCTGACATGTCAAGGAAACTCAGCCTCTGCCTGTACACCATGGGTCATGGGTAGTGCCTCCCGAAAGCTGCACCCCTCTCTGCTGTCCAGCTGCAGGACTCTCACCAGCAGGCTGCTGCTGCTGCTGGAGTTGGTCATACTGCTCCTCGTCCGAGGTCCAATCTAAGGCAGCCGAGGGGAACCCATCCTGATGTGATTCTGAAATCCTCCAAAGTGTAGAAAGTAAACTGTCAGCAAAAGTACTGTGACAAACCCTTTCCTGTTGGTAGGTAAGAAAGTAGCTGTGAGTGCTGAGTATTTATTGCAGTATTTCCATGAGTTTTAATCAGCTCCCTCAATTGCTGTTGTGTTCTCACCTTGCTTTCAATGGTGAGTTTCAGGAAGCCCGGGGAACCCGTGAATGCGACATTATATATGAGCGATTACTATATGTTAATAGGCGACCTGCCTCTCCCGAGGGGGTTGCTCACAACCAGCTTAACGCGCCTGAGATAAACGCGGAAATCGGCGTGTTGGAGCTCCTCCAGGTTAAAATTCCCCCCAAAGTGTCACAATGCATCACATTTATAAAGCGTCAATTGCATCTCCAATGACACAATTGAAAACTTGCTCTCCTTTGTACTTTTTCCAAAACTTCATGTACACACTGTAGCGCACTGGCCAGAACTTACATTGCACTCCAACTACAGCAGAATAAGTGGGACTTGCACTCTCTCCTGGCTGTATACACTATGATCTTGTTTAACAGACAGAATGGTTGTTGGCAGCTGCACTGACAAGAGATATTTGTTCAACTGAAGTATTGTATTGCAGCCATGTTAGAATCCAATACCCAATGCAAATCAAAGAGTACCCAATCTTTGATCCGTGGAATGTTTCAACAATTTAACTGAACGTTGAATTTCCTGTTGATGCAATAGCGCTCTTGCGCTGAAGACTTGGCATCAACTCCTGCAACCTACACAACAGTAGGTTATTGTGTGAAGCACTTTGCGATGTTTCAACATGATAAAGTGCTATAAAATTGCAAATACTATTTCTTATTACTCAAGCTCGCAGCCTCAGAATTGATGCGACACCTGCTGTTTATAAAGCTAATAACCTGTAATGGACCCCATTTGTTTTTCTCAAATGGGTCTACCAATTTCTTATGTCAATTACCTACTCATGTGCACAACATTTAGCTGATGTTTGCATTTAAGTGAACTTGGAGCTGCCCTGGTGCTTGGCGTTTGTTCCTCAGGTGCCCGTGTTGCTTTTAGAAACTCAAGCCAAAAGAATTTAATTCAATAATTATATTTTGTTCAATACTTCTTTAAAATGTCATGACATACTCGTTGTAAAATGCGCTAGGCTACATCTGATGGCAGAAAAGCATTACTGAACCAAACTTTATTTTTATTGGCCCACAAATTGCTGTCAAAATAACAGAGTGACCAATGATGCTCCCCGTTATTTATGTGCGAATGACACAGCAACTTCAGGCAAGGGCGGATGCGCGACTAAATGTGGAAATCGAGAAGTTGCTGTCCGAGATGTGCCATCTCTGCCATTTAGCTTCGCGAAAATGGCATCTCGCTGACTGCCTCACCATTCAAACGTATTGAACGGCGTGAGGTTGCTGTACTTGCGCGGTAAATACAAACTAAACTCGCCACAGAAAGTTGATTTTCCCATTTCAGTCTAAGACCCCTTTTAACGATGTGGTAAGTGTTAATTACTGCCAGTCAACCTCTCTGGCACTGAAAATTAACTACAGGTAGACTACCTTTTATCCGAACTTCCGAAAACCGAAACCCTCTAAAAACCGAAGGTTTTTTCGTTCAGCGTAAGTCGTGCGCATGACATGACCAGAGTGGCGCACGACTTACGCTGAGCAGAGGGTCAGCATAAGTTGTGCGCACGACCCCGACCCCCGCCGACGACCCCCCGCGGACCCCCCCGCGGACCCCCGCTGACCCCCCCGCCGACCCCGACCCCCGCCGACCCCCCCGCCGATCCCCCCGCGGACCCCCGCCGACCCCGACTCCCGCCGACCCCCCCGCCGACCCTCCCGCGGACCCCCGCCGACCCCCCCGCCGACCCCCCCCGCGGACCCCCGCCGACCCCCAACCCCGAGGACCCCCGCCGACCCACCCCCGACAAATTTCCCAGTCTTATAAAATACCTTCCGAAATCCGAAATTTTCCGAAAACCGAAACACGGCTGGTCCCGAGGTTTTCAGATAAAGGATAGTCTACCTGTATTACAAGTCTGGAGTCTCACTCCTTCAGTTTTTAATTTTTTTTAAATTAAAATGTTTGACTTTTTCTTTCTCTTTTTTTCCCTCTCTTAATCCAATCTTTCTTTCCCTCTCATTATTTCTCTTTCTGCACCTGATTTAACATTGAATTCACCCAGTCTAACTTACACTTCCTGCTCAGACTTTGCACTGTTCAGTTCACCAATCTTCAATCTGATTGGGTAAGGAGATACCCAGTTGCTTGTCCTGTTCGTTCAGGTCCCAGATGCCCTGTAGAGGGCGCCGTGCTGTTTCCAACGCCCCTCTTCCAGCAACTTGCAGCACAAGATATCATCAACAAGGGCAAGTCTAACTAACAGTGGGAGCTGTTCATTGACTGGTTACAGGAATGTTTGGGGCAATATGTTGGCAAGGTATGTTGTTTGGTTCATTTCTCTTGTACTTAATGTTATCAACAATCCTTTGGCTGCTTCAACAGATGATTAGATCGAATACTCGCGCCCTCTCTGTCTTTTTCTCTTTCCCACTTCCTGTAACTCACTCTCCTTGTCTGTAACCTCTTTCTTGTGTATGCCTTTCACTCTTTCCCTACTTTTTCTTTCTGTATTTCTCTCTCTGAATATCTCTCACACTCTCTTTTTTGCTCACTTTCGCTGGAGCCTTGGAGGTGCATTTCTATAGCACCTTTCACAACCACCAGACGTTTCAAAGTGCTTTCCAGCCAATTAAGTACTTTTGTAATGTGGGAAACGTGGCAACCAATTTGCGCACAGCAAGCTCCCACAAACAACAATGTGACAATGACCAGGTCATCTGTTTTTGTTATGTTGATTGAGGGATAAATATTGCCCAGGGCACCAGGGAGAACTCCCCTGCTCTTGTTCGAAATAGTGCCATGGGGTCTTTTACGTCCACCTGAGAGAGCAGACGGGGCCTCGGTTTAACATCTCATCCGAAAGATGGCACCTCCAACAGTGCAGCACTCCCTCAGCACTGCACTGGAGTATCAGCCTAGCTTTATGTGCTCAAGTCCCTGTGAGTGGGACTTGAACCTACAGCCTTCTGATTCAGAGATGAGAGTGCTGCCCACTGAGCCACGGCTGACACTTCGAGGTCCAAGCACTCTGATAGCTGCGGAAGTTATCTCTTCCTGCAGTGGGAGTGAGCTGGATGTGTGCTTGGACTGGGGCGCAGAGGAGCTGCTGCCTGCTAGCGTTTTAGTGAAGGCTTCTGGTGGGACGTACTCAGGCTTGGACTGAGTTTCCAAGGGCAGGAGGGGCTGGGTAGGGTCATTCACTATTGTTGTTGCATTAATGATGCCATGTATTTGGCAAGCAGTGCCAGCCGGGGAAACTGAAAGTGTGGTGGCACCGTGGCACCTGTGGAGGTTTTTGAACTGTGTGTGCACCCCAAGCAGACAGATAAACCCCAGCACAATGTCTCCTATGGGAAACTAGCCACACAGAGGCTCCTGGGAGCTTCTGTTGGGAGTAATAATCCCGGCGATGCCAATAGATAAATTTATTACAATCTTTGTTCAGTTATTTTTCAGGAGAGAGTATGTTCGGAATCTAGAATATTCATAGACCCAGAAGGTTGTGTTGTATTGGTCGCAGAAGAACAGGGGGAGTTGTTTAGTTCATCGTGTGATTTTAGTCATATGTGTTATGTAAGAAGTTTTATTTTGATGATGTGAGCAACGATTGCGGTGGCTGTGTTTGGGAGAATTCGTTTTGATGGAATGGGATTGTGTAGCATTGTTTTGGTGGCAGGTGATTGGGGAGAAAGGTTTTGAGTAATATAACCGGTGAATCAGGAAAGTAGAAAATAACAAATTAGAAAGAAGAAAAACACAAAGACTTAAACACTTAACCAACGAGGAAGAAGACAATTGACCAACAGACTGAAGGGTCGTGTCAACAACAGACTCAACATAGGTGGCTGGCAAATGTTATTGCAAAAATTATTAATAAACAGAATTTGATATTTACAGACACTGATGCAGTTTGGAAAATGTTCTGTAATTAAGATTGTATGTGCTTTGTAAACTCATCATTATGGAACAAAATCTTGAGAAGTGGCCAACCTGTGAAGTGTACTTGTAAAGATCAAGACCTCCACCTACTGGAATGTCCATATTATTAACAAGGAAAGCTCTGCTGGGTGTAAGAGAAAACGATGCTCCAACACAGTTAGTCAGTAGCATTTATAATATCAATAATGGAGTGAATAACAATTAAAATTAAAATTGATATTGTGGATATCATTGTATCACTAAATTGATTAATAAAAATATTCTTCATTTGTGGCTAATTGCAGGTCCTGTATTTAGCAATGTTGTTCTTTTCCAGGGACTGTATTCCCCTCTCTGAGTACAGGTTGATGAGAAAGTAGATGTGACTAAACAGGTGCACAAAACTGGTAGAAAACTGTAACGTAATGCAAGAAATGACTATTGTTGATATTTGCAGATGAATGCAAGATGCATTTAGATGACATTCCCTCTGTGTTTTATTAGCAAAAGTCATATTAGCAAATGGGTTAACACCTCTGTTAAAATAGCGGATGGGGGATTATCATACAAACATGTTCATGCGCTAATATCGTCAACAGTCATTTTGCGGTTTTAGTTTCCTTCTCTTATTTTTCCCTATTCGAGGACTACTTCCATCTGGGTGAAAAAGTTACCTCTGTTACACCATCGTTACAGGACAATCCAGAGAAATGCTTGCAGTTTTGCTCCTGGTGGGAGAATTATGGAAGTTATGTTTATTACTCACCATCATACCTGTGAGTTTATTCTGCAAAGAACAGGCTTTTATAGATATGTGAAGAGAAAAAGATTGGTGAAGTCAGAATCAGGGGAATTTATAATGGGGAACAAAGAAATGGCAGACCAACTAAATACATATTTTGGTTCTGTCTTCACAAAGGAGGACACAAATAACCTCCCAGAGATGCCAGGGAACATAGGGTCTGATGAAAGGGTGGAACTGAAAGAAATCAGTATTTGTAGGGAAATGGTGTTAGGAAAATTGATGGGACTGAAGGCCGATAAATCCCCAGGGCCTGATAATCTACATCCCAGGGTACTTAAGGAAGTGGCCCTAGAAATAGTAGATGCATTGCTGGTCATCTTCCAGAACTCGATAGACTCTGGAACAGTACCCATGGATTGGAGGGTAGCTAATGTTACCCCACTATTCAAAAAAGGTGGTAGAGAAAAAGCGGGGAATTATAGACCGGTAAGCCTGACATCGGTAGTGGGGAAAATGCTAGAGTCCATTATAAAAGATGTAATAGCAGAGCACTTGGAAAGCAGTAACAGGATCGGACAAAGTCAACATGGATTTACAAAAGGTAAATCATGCTTGACTAATCTACTGGAATTTTTTAAGGATGTAACTGGTAAAATAGATAAGGGAGAACCAGTGGATGTGGTGTATTTGGACTTTCAGAAGGCTTTCGATAAGGTCCTACATAAGAGATTAGCATGCAAAATTAAGGCACATGGGATTGGGGGCAAGGTATTGACTTGGATAGAGAACTGGTTGGCGGACAGAAAGCAAAGAGTTGGAATAAACGGGTCGTTTTCCGAGTGTAAGGCAGTGACTAGTGGGGTACCGCAAGGATCGGTCCTAGGACCCTAGCTGTTCACAATATATATTAATGATCTGGACGAGGGAATTGGATGTAATATCTCCGAATTTGCAGACGACACAAAGCTGGGTGGGAGGGTATGCTGTGAGGAGGATGTCGTGAAACTCCAGTATGATTTGGACAGGTTGGGTGATTGGGCAGAAACATGGCAAATGCACTATAATGTGGATAAATGTGAGGTTATCCACTTTGGTGGCAAAAACAGGAAGGCAGATTATTATTTGAATGGCAATAGATTGGGAGAAGGGGAAGTGCAAAGAGACCTGGGTGTTCTTGTGCACCAGTCGCTGAAGGTAAGCATGCAGGTGCAGCAGGCGGTTAAGAAGGCAAATGGTATGTTGGCCTTCGTAGCAAGAGGGTTCGAGTACAGGAACAAGGATGTCTTGCTACAGTTGTACAGGGCCTTGGTGAGACCGCACCTTGAGTATTGTGTGCAGTTTTGGTCGCCTTACCTGAGGAAGGACGTTCTTGCCATGGAAGGAGTGCAGCAAAGATTCACCAGGCTGATACCTGGAATGGCAGGAATGACGTATGAGGAGAGATTGTGTCGATTGGGCTTATACTCACTGGAGTTTAGAAGATTGAGAGGGGATCTCATCGAAACTTATAAAATTCTGTCAGGCCTGGACAGACTAGATGCAGGAAGAATGTTTCTGATGGCCGGGGAGTCCAGAACCAGGGGTCATAGTCTAAGGATAAGGGGTAAGCCATTTAGGACTGAAATGAGGAGGAATTTCTTCACCCAGAGAGTGGTGAACCTGTGGAATTCTCTGCCACATAGGGTGGTGGAGGCCAGTTCATTAAATATATTCAAGACGGAGTTGGATATATTTCTTGAGGTTAAAGGGATCAAGGGATATGGGGAGAAGGCAGGGACAGGGTACTGAATTTGGATGATCAGCCATGATCACATTGAATGGCGGAGCAGGCTCGAAGGGCCGAATGGCCTACTCCTGCTCCTATCTTCTATGTTTCTATGTTTCTATGTCAAAGTTTAAATGGAGCACTGCCAGAAGTATTGGCAGAGTTAAGGTCTAGTGGCGTTAGTTGCTGATGTAGGTTCCTGAGTTATCTGAAAGTAATATTATTACTGGTGATTGAAACATTTGCATTTATTAACAATAATGGATTAACAGACCAAGTATGTATGTCGCTGAAGAATACCACAGTTTGACACGAGCAGGACATCAAATTTATAACGCATGATTGGCCTGGCACCTGTGAAGTACTTCCTTCACAACATTGTGTAGGAAGTTTTGTTAAAAAATTCAGTACATCAATGGAACCATTCTATCAGCAAATTAGCAGTGCAGCCGCCTCCATTTTAAAACTATGTATTTTTCTTTAATTCTCACATCGTGTATGAATTCCATAATGGGGAAAATAGTGGAATAAGCATTTTATCCCACCTGTAGGGAAGATATCGTATCTCACGATTCGGTTACTCACTTGTGGAATAACTTGCTGATCCACTTTCCCGCACGCGCATCCCAAGTGTTGGTTGATCACGATTATTGATTCCAACATATTGTACTAATTCACTAAAAACAGATGATCCGGTCATTGTCACATTGCTGTTTGTGGGAGCTTGCTGTGCGCAAATTGGCTGCCACGTTTCCTACATTACAACAGTGACTACACTTCAAAAAAAGTACTTCATTGGCTGTAAAGTGCTTTGTGACGTCCGGTGGTTGTGAAAGGCGCTATAGAAATGCAAGACTTTCTTTAAATTGCACCCAAAATTTGATTGATATTTCTGAAATTCCTCAAAAATAAGAGTATGAAAAATCAAAATGCTCTCTTAGGCCCCAATTTTCCAGTAAACCTTGGCGTTGCCACCAGCACATATCCAAAAATGACTCTCTGTGTTTCGATAAAGTAAGAATAATTAGCCCCCGCACCGATGAAAAAAGCAAACTGTGACTCACATCCGTCGCACTGCGGAAAATATTCTTCAACACCATCTGTCGACACATTTCTCCTCAGAATTTATTCGATAGAGTCCGACACAGCTTCACCAGAAAATAGATCGGGATCATATTGTCAATTCTCGCTTAACATGGTGCTTATTTATAGGTTCCCCTCTAACAGCGGAAATCAAACCAGAGAAATCTTGGGCGGAAAACAAGCACAAACCATACCAATGTAGCAGTGGGTTGTCATACGACCAATCTGTGCAGGCATTGATTCCACAGACTTATTCGTGGGGCCCATTTTTTAGGCGTCTCAGGCGGATGCTTAAAACAGATGTTAAGCCTCTTGAATATGTAAATTAGGAGCCTGTTAATGGACCCCTTTGACCATTGGCAACCGATTCTTCAGCGGGCTCTGCGGACACCAACCAGAGATAAGGCTTTGAATTTTTTTTAAAGGAAAACACCTTGTTATGGAGCAAAATTGGAGAATTTGAGGAAGTGGAGCAGCAAGGATCATATTAAAAAACAAGTGGGATCCCGTTAGTCGATGGCAATGTTAACAATATGATGGGTCTTTTGGATTGTTTTCATAATAGGCTCTGAAAAAAGACCCATCATATTGTTAACATCGCCATCAACTAAAGGGATCCCAATTTTGCTCTGATCACTTTTATTCGTCATTTTAAAACCCATTACTTTATTTTTTCTATACATAACTTAATCCATTCCATTTCCTTGAATCCCCTATAAACAGTGCGAAAAAAAATATAGAATATATACGCTAAATGTGGGCCTGGATTTTGCAGTCAGCGGCAAAGGAGCGGCGCTCACCATTCATTACACTTACAGCTGCCCACAGACATCCCGTGGGCTTTTTGGGCAGCAACTTGCTGTCATCGGGAGTCCGAAACAGCGCGGCGCCCTATACAGTGGATCTGGAACCTGTGTGAACAGGCAAGCAACAGCAAGGCTCTTCAACCAATCAGATTGAAGAATCCTCACTAAGACACGCAGGGCTCGATTTTGCCATGGGGCGGGCTGGGGGCGTGTCAGGTGTTGTTAGAGTCCTGAACCCGACTCCAGTGTGATGTGGGGAAAAAGAGCGATTTTCCCCTAATTGGGCACTTGATTTCCAGTGTGTGGGAACCTCGGCCCAATAAGTCTTTCCATCCTGAAAGCCGCCTCCGATGACGTCATCGGTGCTGCTGGATTTAAGGCCTGCAAGCAGCCTTGCTTCTTCTGGAGACTGGAAACGCTTTGGACAATGTATGAAGGACTTCATTTACCGACCATGTCCACCAGCAAGCAAAAGTGTGCACCTCGCTTTGATGAGCCCTCCCTCCAAGCTCTGGTGCAGGGAGCAAGATCTAATAAGGAGGTGCTCTTCCCTTCCTCAGGGAGAAAAAAGCCACCACAACAGACTAAAGCTGTGTGGCTGCAAGTGGCCCAGCAGGTCAATGCCATCTCTGTGTTCCGCAGAACCTGGCTGCAGTGCAGGAAGAGGCTTCATGACCTTCCCCGCACAGGAAAAGCGAGTATGACTTTCCCATCACCCTCAATCTGATCCCCATCACCTCTCCTCACCAGCACTCTGCTTTGACAACCTCTTCCTCCACATCCCACTTGACACTTACATCCCTGCACCCTTACCCATTCCCTCTCTCTCTATGGTCACATTCACTTAACTATTCGACCATGCAGCCCTCACACTCCCTATCTCTGTGATGCAATGACAACAACTTACAACACACAGGGAGGGCCCTTTGTCTCCTTCTAAGCATCTATGCTATGGAATCTCTACGCTCACTCCTTCATTCTCACTCAAACTCCACTTGTGTCCCTCATTGCAGGAAAAGAGAGCCCACAATAAGAGGGAAAGAGCAAGGACAGGAGGAGGGCCACCCTCAGTAGCCCAGCTCACCACCTCGGAGGAGGCGGCCCTGGAAATTGACGGGATCGAGGAGGTTTCCCAAGTGGGGGACGGACAGACGGGCGCATCACAGCAAGCTGGTGACAGAATAGTTTGGCATCTCTCTCATTGACATTGCATGAGTCACTGATAATGAATCTGATGCTCTAACAGATTGACTTATGATCATCTGCACTATTCAATGTGCATGTAACCTTGACCTCACATCCCCTCTAACTCTTTCCTTTACTCCCCCACAGGACCATCAACAGCCCCCGTCCCCACTGTCCAGGAGGAAGAGCCTGAGCTTCCAGACTCCTCAGAGGAAGCTGCAACCTCTGAGGGTGCAGCGTCACCAGAATTAAGCGCACCCAGCACCAGCGCAGACACTCACACCTCGGTGGGACCTTCGCGAGATAGAGTAGAGTTGTCACCAGGTGTATCACAGCTCACAAGTGAGCATCAGCAGATGGTGGAGACAGGGACCGCAGTGGAGCGTCCTCGTCAGAAGGCGCAGGATGCTCCCAGCTCGGCTCCACTGCATGTCGACCCTGTGCCTCCGGGTCCATCCAGAAGGACAGTGGTGCTGGAACTCCAGGAACAGGTGCAGGAGTCTCTGGCCAGTTTTGTCTACAGGGTCGCTGCGAGTGTGGAGCGAATGGAGGAGTCCATCGCTAACATGAGCAGAGCCTTTGTGGAGGCATTGGCGCATGAACGCATCACCATGGAAAGGATGGCAACCTCCTTGGAAAGGATGGCTACCTCCATGGTAAGGCTGGCTACCGTAGAGGAGAGGATGGCTACGGCCATGGAGGAGCTTAGTCGCCAGGGTCGTGAAAACATGGTCATTGTTCACAATAGGCTGACATCTCTTGAGGAGCGATGTTCAGCTATTGAGCGTACAAACCAAACATTCATGCAAGTCCTCGGGAGTAGGATTTCCAGTACAAAAATGGGTCCTCATGCCCCCCCTGAAGTGCAGCAAGGTGCGGTCAAGCCACTTGCTAGCTCTGAAGTAGGGCTGACCCATGAGAGGGATGTTGGTGGCAGACAGCAAGGAAGTGGGGGCTCCTCTCCAAGCGCTCATACGACCATGCCACTGCAAAGCCCTCGGTCAGAGTCCCCACCCAACTGAGATGGGCGTCTCAGCCCCTGCACAGCCGCAGGCGCAGCAAATTGTTGCCGAGCCCTCACAGGCTCGCCACCCCAGAGGACGCCCGCCAAAGGTGTCGAGATAGGAGCAGCAGGAAAGTGAGCAAGCAGCCTCCACATCTGCTGAAGCCACAGGGGAAGCACCACGTAGGAGCACGCGTAAGAGGAAGATAATGCACAAGTAGTCACAAGGGCAGTCACTTGGGTGTAATGTTATGTTTAATGCTGAAAAGCCATCAGATGCTTATTGCCATTAAAAATTCTGATGGCAAACTGTTGCAGTTGTGGCGTGTGTCATGTCGCTAATGGGACTTCCACATTGAGGGCTTAGGATTACTTGCAATTGTCAGTATGGTGGTCAGAGTGAAAGGAATCCATAGGTTCCTGGCCATTGTTGAGGGTCTGATAAGAAGGTGTGAGGCAAAAGTGTTTGATTGTGCAGGCTAAGCAAATCTGGCCAAGATGAGTGCGTCCCTTGCATCCCGGGCAGCAATGTGCTCGCATGCTGCTGCCACTGGTTGATGCACCTCTGCAAGCTGTTCATTGTCGCTCTCCTCCTCCTCCTCCTCCTCCTTCTCCTCATCTGAGGAGGCTATGTGATGAGCCACTTGTTCCTCAGGCATCTGCAAGCCACGATGCTGTGCCATGTTGTGAAGTGCACAGCAAACCACGACCATTCTGGAGACCCTGGCTGCTGAGTACTGCAGGGCTCCACCTGATCTATCAAGGCATCTGAAGCGCATCTTCAGCAAGCCAATGGTTTGCTCAATTATGGATCTGGTGGAAATGTGGCTGGAGTTGTAGCGCTCCTCTGCTTCGTTGGATGGGCTCCTCAATGGCATCGTTAGCCACATCTTCAGGGGATAGCCCTTGTCTCCAGCAGCCATCCGCAAAGTTGGTCTGGCGGACTGAAGAGCGGAGGCACACTAGACTGGTGCAGGATGAAGGAGTCATGGCAACTGCCAGGGTACATGGCACAAACATGCAAAATTTCTTTCTTGTAGTCACAGACCAGCTGTACGTTGAGGGAGTGGAATCCCTTGCGGTTGACAAAAATACCTGGATTGTGATGGGGTGCCTTTAGGCCACATGTGTGCAGTCAACAATGCCCTGCACCCTTGGAAAGCCTGCCAGATTGTCAAACCCAACCGCACGCCCAGTTACACTGGCTTGATCCTTGGAGAAATTGATGTGATTGTGCGCGATGGCAAAGAGGGCATTGGTTACCTGCGTGATGCAAGTGTGTGTGGCCGCCTGGGAGACGCCGCTGATGTCTGCTGCTGATCCCTGGAATGAGCCTGAAGCTAAAAAGTTGAGTGCGGTGGTGACTTTGACGGCCACTGGTAAGGGGTGTCCACCCGCTCCTCTGGGCTCCAGGTCTTGCTGCAGCATTGCGCAGATGTCACTCACTACCTCTCGCGAAAGTCTGAGTCTCCTTTGGCACTGCTGCTCAGTCATGTTGAGGTAGCTGATCTTCTGTCTGTAGACCCTGTTTGGGGGGTATCTACTGCGGCGACGTGCTTCCATGCGCTGGCGCCTCCTGGCCTGTGCAGCTTCAGGTGGGTGAGCAGCAGCTTGGAGCTCCTGTTGTTGCTCCTGCAGTTGGTGCTGCTGTTGTTCAGGGTTCTGCTGCTGCCGCGGCTGGTCTTCTTCCGAATCTGATGTCCAGGAGGAAAGGATATAATTAGTTCCCATCCTTCTGGTATATACCTCAGTTGAGGAAGCGCTCAGTCAAGGTGGGGAGAGGGGTTTCCCAGGAGGTCACACTGGAGATGGGTGTCAGGCTCCAAACTTCCACAACAATGAGTAGACCTGCTAAAAGTTCCCCCAGACCTGAGACAACAAAGTTCTGCCACCTGCAAATGATCATTGGTGAAAACTCCTTTTTCATGGTGGAGTTGCAGCTGTTAGTAAGCAGCCCACCTGTGCTGCCGCCAGGTTTCACTGACGTGTTCCAGAGGAGACGTGCAGCACGTGGGAAAAGGGTTAAAATCAGAAAGGCCTCTCAAAATGGGATTATAGAGGCAATTAAGTGGTTGTTAAGGGCCTTAAGGGTCTATCCCGCCTCTTGGAAGCAGGATGGAAACGAGGTCAGAAAACTCGCATGTGGGAAAATTGCTCAGAGGCAGGATGGAGGCGGGATCAGGCCTGCCCGCCAGTTTTTGCAATTTTAACACCTCACACACCTCCAATCTCGCCTCCTCGGGCCTGGCAAAATCGAGCCCGCAGAGTCTAAACCAGGAAGTGTAAGTTAGAATATTTAATTCAATGTAAAATCATGTACAGAAAGTGAAATAAAGAGAGGGAAAGAAAGGTGGGATTAAGAGAGAGAGAAAAGAGACAGAAAGAAAAAGGGAAAAAAAAATGATTTAAATTTTTAATTTAAAAAAATCTCCAACAATAATTAAAATTTGAAGGAATGAGACGCCACACTTGTATAAGTTGATTTTCAGTGCCAGAAAGGTTGTTTGGCAGTAATTAAGACTTATCACGCCATTAAAAATGTACTTACACTGGAATGGACAAGCCCTAACTTTTTCTGGCATGTTTAGTGGGAATCTACTGGGTAAGGACAGCAACTTCACACCCTTCATGTTTTAATGCTGAATCACACGGTGAGGTATTGGTGTAGCAAAGCTTGTGGAGGAGCAGGGTAACTCGGACAGCAACTTCCTGATTTACCCATTTAACTGCACATGCGCGGATGCCGGAAGTTGCTGTCCGATTAACTCATTAATAACTGTGAGCTCTGACAGCCTCATTGCTATTTCTACCACAAAATCCGAGCTGTTGTAATGTTGCCATTTCTTTCAGTGATTCTGGGAGCTGGGATAATGGAGATCTCAGATTTTAAAACTCACCTACTGCCACCTGCTTTATGAAGGAGTCATCACTGCACACTCCAACATGACAGAACAATAGGGGTTCTGCACTCCAGTAACACATCTTAAAATATGGACTAATAATAATTCAACTTTATTGTCATTGCACAAGTACATGAACAACAAAATGTGATCTTGCAAGCTGCCATGACTGGGAGAAGCAAAGCCGCTGCGTCGGTGCACGCTGCCATTCCATTTCCACCATTCCTCCTGTCTGACAATCTTCAGCCCAACGCCCGGGCCTGCTCACCAGGCGCTCCTCCTTCCGTGACCTTCTCACCAACCGCCCCTTCTCGGGGCTTCTTCTGTGACCTTCTGCACCCTGGTCTTCCCTCCAGGTACTAACCAGGCCTGGCTCTGCTTAACTTCCAAGCCTTGCCAGTGACCCTGTCCCTAGTCCCAGGAACAGGGCTATCAACTATTAACTTCGATCAATGGTGACCTCCTAGAAATGGCGGCATTATACATTGCCTGGTTTGTTGAAATGTGCCGTGTCCCTTTAGTTGTCTTAATACCTTGGTTTTACAATGTGCCTTATCCTGGCTTCATTTTATTTACTATCTTGCACTAAAGATAAAGAAGAATGTATTACCGACGAGTCTTGACAAAGGGTTTTGACCTGAAACGTTGACTCTATTTCTCTCTCCACGGATGTTGCCTGGCCTGCTGAGTTTTTCCAGCATTTTCTGTTGTTATTAAGAATGTATTACCGTTGTACTAATGAGGGGCCACTTTAGAGACTTTTGTCAGCATGGCTGCGGCCGCATTACATTTTTTGTCAGTACTTTCTTTGCTTCATTCAGTGATAAAATGAAATTATTTTTATCCTATTATGGTTAGACGTTCCGAAGCGCACTTGGAAAGAATCTTTTCTTGCTCCCTGGTAAAAGAGCAGGCCCATAATCCCCAAACTAATCGATGGGAAGCCATTCTTCATTGAGCTCTTTGCAGAAAAATGGCAGGATTGGAGCAACAATGTGCTGGAGGCAAACTCATCGCAATGGTACCGCAAAACAAGAAGCAATAAGCGTTGGTGGACGAGAGTAAGATTAGTATTAGTGAATAAAATCGGGCCCATTTTCATACCTGAAATACATAAAGCTTTGCATCATCTGCGTCTCTCACTATAACCTTCTTAAACCGATATTTGTCAACTTTGTATTAAAGAGTTCATTATCAGTACAGCTTGAACTATTTTTTTCTGCTTTATTCCACGCATCCATTACTCTGTGGGAAAAGTTATTTTAGTCTCTAATCTTGCCTGAGACTCATTAATTTTATATTCATGTACTCCAGTTCTGTGCTCAAAGTCTAAGTTAAATAACCAGCTTACATCCTCATCATTATTATAAATCGATTGTGGAGTGATTAATCAAATGGATCATATTTTAATACATCTTGTAATTGTGACAGGAGTGGTAAAGGAGTGACTGCGACAATAGACTCTGCAAAGGCTCTCATGAATTCCATCACAGAAATATTCAATTCTTCAAGTTTTTTTTTACAAAAATCATGTATCAAATCATTAATCATCGGATATGAGCATTTAGGGCAAGCTTCAGAATCGGAAGGAAAAGTTGAATGTTTGTATTTCTGAAGATCTCAATGTTGACAAAAAACTAACTGAGGAAATATAAAACTCACTCACAAGGTTTTCTGCATAAATAAATCAAAAGCGGAATCTGAGGCTGCACCTGGAAGCTTGTCGTTATTAAATACTATTCCTCTTTATTTTTTTCTATTGCATAACGATTTGCAGATCATTGCATATACTGGAGTTTCCACAACAGACCAAAAGATTTTTGGCAAAAGTTTTTTTTTAAAGATGCAGCTTTGGACATTTCCATTAGGCTGATATTTGATACAGGGAAGACCGAACCTGCACAACATGACTGTATATCTCAGTCAATAACTTAGCAACAGCTCCTTGACATTGACGTTTCAGCTCCTCAATCTCCCCTGCTTGTGTATGAGCAACCGGCGTAAAGATAGCTAATTATGTGACGCGGTGTTAGAGAGACAATAAGTGATGTTCCAAGGAATGGGTGACAAGGTCTTTACAGGATCACTCAAGCAACAAAGCTTAGCTTTGGGTCTACAGTGTTACCCAACTCTTTGTTTAAGCAACCTGTACACTGTTTTTAAAAATTCCTTCTCAGGATGTGGGTGTCACTGGCAAGGCCAACATTTATTGCCCATCCCGAGTTGCCCTTGACAAGGTGGTGGTGGTGATGGGCCTTCTTCTTGAACCGCTGCAGTCTGTGTGGTGAAGGTGCACTGGGAGTGATGGCACCCATTTACAGGCCCACCTGCAAATCACATTTGGAGGGGCCTGGGTGTCCACTGGGAGGCTGCGGTTTCTCAGCCATTTTCAACGAATGCCTCGTAAATGAGGACCCATCAGTTGAAAATCGCCCCTATTATTCCAGGGCTGGTGCTGGCTTCATATTGCAGCTATCGCCCCTAATCCCGTGTCCTTGCTCTTGCTTCACGCTCCAGTAACTTTCCATCGTGCAGTATTTGTCTAATTCCCTCTGTAGTGTTGGATTGTTCTAGCTGCAATGGCCACTTCTGGTAATAAAGCCTTGCAGGAAAGGTATTTCTCTGACCTGTCTTTTGTGATCTGATCTATTGCTATCCACTGTGCTGTACACAACCAAAAATATCTAAAAAAAAATCTTGTGATAAGCAACCAGTCAAAAAAAGGTATTTAAAAAACCACATAACCCACGACAGGAAAGATTTTCTCTGTGTAGGGAAATCGGAAATGTATTCTTTATAAAGAACATAAGAAACATAAGAACATAAGAAATAGGAGCAGGAGTAGGCCATTCGGCCCCTCGAGCCTGCTCTGCCATTCAGCCCCTCGAGCCTGCTCCGCCATTCAATAAGATCATGGCTGATCTTCTACCTCATCTCTACTTTCCTGCACTATCTCCATATCCCTTGATTCCCTTAATATTCAAAAATCTATCGATCTCTGTCTTGAATATACTCAACGACTGAGCCTCCACAGCCCTCTGGGGTAGAGAATTCCAAAGATTCACCACCCTCTGAGTGAAGAAATTTCTCCTCATCTCAGTCCTGAATGGCCGACCCCTTATTCTGATTCTAAAGGGGTTTCTGGTTGTGTTCCCCATACCTGCTCAAAGGATTCTGTTGAAATAGTTTCCTCCACCTCGCCTACCATGAAATTGTATCATTTCCTTTTTCCCTTTGATCCTCACCTGTAAAAATATTTTTGGAAAATTAAATCTGTAAAACCTGTGGAAAATATAAGCTCTAAACTCGAAGAACACTAACTTTGGGAATAATAAAAATTCCGATTCCATGAAACATCCCAGGCATTACATTAGGGAAACCTTTGGTTTTATGTGTTATAGTTTTCTGTTACATTTATAGTCAGGAAAATCTCTGCGATGCTGCAAACAGCAGCTAAATATTTCACATAGGATGCTGCTTTTTTTTCTAACTTCATCTCCTGCCGCCTGTTTAAATGACACTAAACGTTGAAGCCAGCTTAGCAAAGTCTGCTGCTTTGCTTATAAAACTTTCAAGCATGAATTATGAAGAAACTCCTTTCTGCTAAATTAATAGGTAAATTACCTGGGGGTCTCAGTCGAATTTTAAATGAGAAACAGACGGCTTTTGATTGAATTCGCGCAGGCGATGACAGAGCTGGATGATTGCACCGCCATTGGTGCTAATGATCAGCGAGCAGATACTTCCTTTAGCACAGCTACCAATTCCAAACCCCCAAACCCAGTAAATGGAGCATTTCACTTTGAGATGCATGCCTCATCACAAAGTCAGTTTCAGAACACTTGAATTAAAATTCAAGAAGAAAGCATTCAATCCTAAACAACTCACAGGAGACAAAAAAAAATCAAACTTTCTATTGAGTAAAATGTACAGCACAGAAGCAGGCCATTCGGCCCGTGTCGGGGTTTCTGCTCCTCCCACCCTACTTCTTCTAACCCTATTAAAATATCCCTCTCCAACAGAAGTGAAATGATTGGCCTGAAATGGATTTCACATCGTTGCCCCTTCAACATGAAGTTAACAGATTTTCATCAGATCAGAATTGGCGCTGGGCCCTCAAGTCAACAAACAGTTTTCTCTTATTGGTCAGAAATTTGACACATTGTGCATCGCTACAGATCATGGCCATAAACTATGTATTATCTATTAGGAGAGAGAAACAAAGCTAACGTTTTAGATCGATGACCTTCCATCAGAACAGTTCTGACGTAGGGTCATCGACCTGAAACGTTAACTCTGTTTCTCTCTCCACAGAGGCTGCCAGACCTGCTGAGTGTTTCCAGCATCCGCAGTATTTTGCTTTTTGTATTATTTATTAGGTGGAAATCACTCAAATTGAGTTTAGCTAAACAGTGTGAGAACTCAGAAATAACAACAGAAAATGCTAGAAATACTCAGCAGGCCAGGCAGCATCCGTGGAGAGAGAAACAGAGTCAATGTTTCAGGTCTGGGACCCTTCATCAGAACTGGAAAAAGCTGGAGATGGAACAGACATTAAGCAGGTGCAGAGACAGGTGGGGTGGTGGTTAGGAGGGGAGGGAGGAATTGAAAGAACATACTGTGCTTATGGAAGAGGCAGGAAAGATAATGGCCCAGAAATTCGGGTCGGAGGCTTCCCGCGGGTGTAAGCCCCCGACCTGCACTTACCTTGCGCGCCGGCCGTTGAGCTGTGGGCCCCTGTGGAATTCCGATCCTGGGCCTGCTCCAACTGCCGACGCGCAGTGCTTGCATATCCCAGGGACGCAGTTAGTTCGATGCATCCCCTGGGATCTCGTGGGCCATGGGGAGCCAATCGGAGCAGGGAATGCTCCATTCATAAGTCTGACAGGAAGTGCTGTCAAGACTTATAAATACTACAGCCCCAAAATAGCACTAAATCTTCAAATACATTTTTTAAAAATCACATTTTTTAAATAAACTATAAATTACATGAAATAACTATTTTAAACAATAATTTAAATTTTTGAAAAAAATAATTTTATTTTCTAACGGGGCTAAAAATAAACTTACCTTGCTTTAAAGTGTTTAAAAATAATAAACCTGTGGAAAAAATGTTTTAATTTTAATTAATTCACCACTTACCTTGTAAAAAGCAGGCCTTACGCCTGCTTTTTACATTTCTAACTTCTGCAGGCTTACCCTCGCAGGAAGACCTGTAAAAAAAATGAAGTTCGATGCGCATGCGCAGCCTCCCCCGCGCACGTGTTCGACCTCTGAACCCCTTCGTTCAGAGGAACAGAAGTGCCGGTTTCCCGCGCATGCGCAGTGCATGCAGGAAACCGGCACTTCCATTGGGCCTACGGGTGAGCACCCCGTGCATACTCACCCGTGGAGACCCGAATTTCTGCCCCAATATGTTGCAAATGGGAATGGCAAAATAATACAGCATGAAAAATGGGGGCAGGGGTTATAGTTTGAAATTGTTGAACTCTGTGTTAAGTCCGGAAGGCTGTAAAGTGCCTAATCGAAAGATGAGGTGCTGTTCCTCGAGCTTACGTTGAGCTTCATTGGAACAATGTAATAGGCCGAGGACAGAGAGATCAGAGCGGGAGTGAAGCGGTGAATTAAAGTGACAGGCGACCGGAAGTTCAGGGTCACCCTTATGGACTAAACTGAGGTGTTCTACAAAGCGGTCGCCCAATCTGCGTTTGGTCTCCCCAATGTAGAGGAGACCGCATCGTGAGCAGCGAATACAGTAATACTAAATTGCAAGAAGTACAAGTAAATCACTGTTTCACCTGTAAGGGGTATTTGGGGCCCTGGACAGTGGGAAGGGAGGAGGTAAAAGGGCAGGTGTTGCATCTCTTGTGCTTGCACGGGAAGGTGCCAGGCGAAGGAGAAGGGCTGTTAGGGGTGATTGAGGAGTGGACCAGGGTGTCACGGAGGGAGCGGTCCCTTCGGAATGCTGAAAGGGGAGGGGAGGGTAAGATATGTTTGGTGGTGGGATCACGTTGTGGAGGTGGCGGAAATGGCGGAGGATGATCCGTTAAATGTGGAGGCTGGTGGGGTGAAAGGTGAGAACTGATTGGGTTCGTCTTACAATCCTTTGGCTTCACGTAGGTGGCAGTATAACTGCAATCATTGCAAAATGAGGTCTGACACATTCACAGAGGTGCAATGGATTCCCTGAAAACATTCTCAACTTTAATTTTAATCCTTTTAATGTTAAGACATTATCAACTTCCCCATTGTCTCTCTGTTAAATTTAATCAGCATTCCATGCAGTTAATAGTATAATTATTTCCTTGTCCGCTTGTTAGGCTGAAATAAATAACAGTGATATCAATGGCCTATAGAAACAATGAACAGATAAATGCAGGGCACAGAGCAATGCGTTAAAAAGGAACAACTGCAATTGTTGGAAATCTGAAACAAAAACGGAAAATATAATAAATACAGCCACAGAGAGAAAGGAAACATGAACATTTCAAGTAGGACTGTTCTTCAGACATGCAATCTAAAAAGGGAAGCTAGATAAGTACGTGAGGGAGAAAGGAATAGAAGGATATGCTGATGGGGTGAGATGAAGAGGGTGGGAGGAGGCTCGTGTGGAGCAGAAACCCCGGCACGGAGCAGAGGGGCCGAATGGCCTGTTTCTGTGCCGTATATTCAATGTCATTCTATTCTGTGTAAAAGATAAGCCAGCATTTTAGTAGAATCAGGAGCAGGGACACAGAACACAAAAAACAGATACTCCAGTCACGGAGAAGGTTGAATGACTCGAAGAGGCAATGGAAGACAAAAGAACTCACAAGTAGCTAAGAGGGTGAGAGGCCACCACATGTGAGAAAATGGGTAAAATCAGCAAAAACAAAAGAAGCAAAAGCTTTGCCGATACAACGAAACGTGAACTGCTGGAAACAGCGGCGACACCACTCCTGCAAATGGAAAAACATCAAATGAATCTTTTCCAAATACTATAGCTTGCGTAAGCAGTTCAATTTATTTCTGGCAATAAATTGTTCATTTGTCTTGTTCCCTCCATTTAGCAATGCCAGTCTGTATTGATTTAAATGACGTGAATGGATCTGTCTCTCACAAAGTTCTCTTGTAACGGATTATCCCCATTTGCTATTTTAATTGTACTTCTAAATTATATCCCAATTAATTTCTGTAGACTTAAAGGTTCCCAAAAGTACTTGAAAAGCATTCTTTAGTGAAATCCTTTGCAATTAATTGAATAGAATAAAAGAATGGACGAGGATTTCTTCCACAATCTAAACATTATGATAGGCCCCTTGTTATTAAACAGCACAAATATCTCCTCTAACATTCTGGATATCCAACCTTAAAAAACCTGGTTTTCCATTTCAATTAACCTGTATCTGCCTCTGTGACAGATACCAGCTGTTTATTTTACAGAAACTGAGTCCGCGTGCTTTTTTTATTGTGAACATGGGTACTGACATTTTGAACATGTACAATTCTATTACTAGCTCATTAACACAGTAACAGTTTCAGGCAGGAGAAGCTCTTTGGCCCATCGTGCCCCCCTATCCACAGTGTTCCCTTGGGTCCGTTCTAATAACCCTGAATCCTGTTTGTTGACGAGAACTTGTCTACTTCTTTCTTGTGAAGCCCATTAATGTTTCTTGTTCCACCACCTGTACCGGCGATCTCTTCCACATATTTACCACCCTTTTAGTAAAAAAATCTCCTGCTTTATATTGTTATCCTTAATTTGTAAATATTACCCATTCTGTACATGGCAAGAAAGTTTATCTGGACCCAATCTTCTGTTTCCAGGTTAGTCAATCTTTCCTCATACATTATCCCTTAAGTACTCGGAGCAACCATGTGGTCCTTCTCTGTGCCCTTCCAAAATATGAATATCCTTTTTGAAATAGGGAGACCGAAACTGCACGCAGTAATCCAGATGAGGTCTCACCAGGGCCAAATACAGATTTTAAATGACCTTTCTGGATTTATATCGTATACTCCTTGCTCTGCATCCCAACATTCTGTTTGCTTTTATAACAGCCTGGGAATATTGTTCTGATGGTTTTACTGACCTGGCCCCTGAAACCCAAAGACCTCTCCTGCTCCAATACCTCAAGTACAGTTTCCAATTAGCACATAATCCTGTCAACCGACCTCCTGCCAAATCTCATGGTTTCACATGTCCCTGTATTAAAGTGCATCTGCCATTCTCTGCCCACTGATTGAACTTGTCAAGATACATTTGAATTTGTGCACATTCATCATTTGCCACTGCTTCCAACTTGGTACCACATATCTGCGGCATCACTAAGACCGCCTATTCCACCTCTGTAACATCGCCTGTCTCCGCCCCACTTTAGCTCATCCGCTGCTGAAACCCTCATCCATGCCTTTGTTACCTCCAGACTTGACTATTCCAACGCACTCCTGGCTGGCCTCCCACATTCTACCCTACATAAACTTGAGGTAATCCAAAACTCGGCTGCCCATGTCCTAACTCGCTCTAAGTCCCATTCACCCATCACCCCTGTGCTCACTGACCTACATTGGCTCCCGGTTAAGCAACGCATCGATTTCAAAATTCTCATCCTTGTTTTCAAATCCCTCCATGACCTCGCCCCTTCCTATCTCTGTAATCTCCTCCAGCCCCACAACCCTCCGAGATATCTGCGCTCCTCTAATTCTGCCGTCTTGAGCATCCCTGATTATAATCGCTCCACCTTTGGTGGCCGTGCCTTCAGCTGTCTAGGCCCTAAGCTCTGGAATTCCCTGCCTAAACCTCTCCGCCTCTCCACCTTTCTTTCCTCCTTTAAGGCGCTCCTTAAAACCTACCTCTTTGACCAAGCTTTTGGTCACCTGCCCTAATTTCTCCTTATGTGGCTCGGTGTCAAATTTTGTTTGATAATCGCGCCTGTGAAGCGCCTTGGGACAGTTTACTGTGTTAAAGATGCTATATAAATACGAGTTGTTGTTGTTGTTGTTGTTGTTGTACTGTCTGCAAATTTGAACACTTTGGACACAATTCCTTCCCTATAAATCATTTATAAAAATGATAGACAACAGCGGCTCCAACACTCAACCTTGTGGCCCTCCACTAATAACTGGCTGCCAACCAGACCCCTGCCTGTGGATTACTATCCATGTGGTCTACCAGCATGTTGCTCCAAGGCCTCTAAGGTGTGTGTGTGGTTAAAGCTTAGCTATCAAGCTCCCTACTGTTCAATTGTCGAACAGTAGTCATAGCTCTGTATTTGTTACATATTATTTTCTCCCCTCCACCTCTCTTCATATTCCCATTCCTGTCACAGGATTAGGCAAGCAATCGGCACCAAGACTTCTGCCAGTGCTGCGCTCCAATAATAACAACTTGCTTTTATTTGACGCTTAAGGTAGAAAAAATCCTTTTACAGAGAGGGTCGTCACCAAGTCATGATTACTTTAAAAGTGAGAAAGATGTGGATGAGGATTTCAGTAGCAGAGGGGTTAAGGCAAGGATGGAGCAGAGCAATGTTGTGGAAGTGGAAGTAAGCAGACTTGGGGATGAAAAAGATGTGGGATTTGAAACTCAACATTGAGCAGTAGCCAAGGTTTTTGCACAGCCAGGTTCAACCTGAGCAAGTCAATGCCAAGGGAACACAGCTCATGGTAGGGAATGAATAGAGGAGTTCACTCTTCCTGATGTTCAGCTGAAGGAAGTTTTGACTTATCCATGACCGATGCCGGATAGGCAGTCTGACAGTATGGAGGTGGTCAGGGTCTCAAGAGAAGAGGTTGAGCTGATTGTCATCAGCATATATATGGAAGCTCACCCCGTGTTTACAGATGATGTCACCGAGGGGGTAGTATGTAGATAAGGATGAGGAGGGGGCCAAAGATAGATCCTTAGGCGACGCCAGAGGTGGCAGTGGGGGGGGGGGGGGGGGATTATTGCTGAAAATGCACTGGCTACATTTCAATAGGTAGGACTGGAACCGCAAGAGAGCAGACCCACAGAGCTGGTCAACGTCTCAAACACTGGGCAGAGGCTGAGCAGGAAAAGGAGGGATAACGCAGCACAGGCACAGACAATGTCATTCACCGGAGAGGTCAGCCTCAGTATTGTGAGAAGGGCAGATGTCAGGACACACATCATCGACAACTCTGCACAACGTCCAATTATTTTTTCCTCTTTCCTTTAGGGATTAACCTCTTAGATTCTTTGCTTCCCCATGATAGCTGAGTTGAAGATCAGGAACTTGCAGTGAACCTATTTCCTATCATCCTGCAAAATCTTCCCTTACAACTTTAACCAACTACACCACAACTTTGCCTAATGACAGCCAGTGTTAAAGGCTCACATTTCTGCCTTAAAAACAAAGGAAGAATATCTAAGCTGAAAAGGACATAATGAAAAACACTGTCACTGAGAGGTGTCAATGCATTGATGAACGTGGCTTTGCCAAGTGTTGACACCCCATGCATTTTGTTGTTATTCTACCTTCACAGCTGACTACAATTTTCTTTCCAAACATGTCTCCACTTCCACTAAATAATCACTCTCTGCCTAATTTCCCACAAGAGACTCAAAGTATTTGGACAATTAAGAGGGATTTTGTTTAAGTGTTAGGTAAACAAGGACCTGTGTTAAAAGATGAGAGGTTAGATGGTGAAATGATGTCCTATTTTCTAGCTGGTTCATATGGACCATCCCCTGTTGGAAAGTGGGGAATGGTTATCAGAAGCCTTACTAAACATGCCCAGTTAAATCTTAGAGATTCTCCGCATTCATTCAGCATGTGCTTTCATGCCATGACTATTATCAGCTTTCACAGCAGAGCCCTTAGATTGTTTTGACAGCAGCGTGAACAGCTGGACATACCTCGGACATGTTGACTTTAGCTCTCGATTCCAGACTGCATGAAGCCTATCAATGGTCACTATCTCATGATGACCAGTGCATGTTAAAACAAATATTCTTGGTGAAAATCTGGAAACACAAAAGCACACACCCTCTTCTCCCCATTAGTTGCAAAGTCCATGTCCAGTTTAACAGTGACAGGCTGCTTTTGTTAACAATAGCCAAGGTGACAAAGATCCCTCTTAAGACCAAAACCTAAGGAAGAAGCAAAGAGTAGAGCTATATATCTGAGGACCTTTGAATGCCAAAATAAATACAACCCAGCCTAACAGTGGATAGCATTACTGAATACATTACTGGCACCAAACTACCAGAAGATCATTTTTCCAAATTAAACGGCAAGACTGTTATTTTATTTAGGTAAACAAACAGAATATCTTCTCCCTTTCCCTACACTCCTTTCACTGGCAATCAAATGTTTAAGTAGTTTCATTGTGTTGCTATTTCTCCATACATTAAACTATTTCTAAACATCGGCTGCAATAATATTTTGTTATCCAAGTAATATACTTTATTCATGATAAATATTATGACATTTTACCCTCTGAACTTTATTAACTCAATATACTTTGACCGTATAAAGTTGTTCACCGCAACCTCCGCTCACTCTGTACAGATTGAATATTTTCATTCTGCACTCTCCATGGGTTGCAATCCCTTCCAAGCAGAATGAAACTAGTTTGATCATTTTTTTCTGCCCCCCCCTTTTCCCTAATGGTTTCTTGGCAAATCTTTAAATAAGATGTTCCAAACTGCAGACTTCTCCATAGTTGGTGTCAGTCCCACTCCAGCTGTGACTGATTGTAGCTGAGACAGATGAGCTAACACAATTGAACAGACTTAGAGAGGTGAAAAGTGCAGGTACAAAACCAGGGCAACCTGGCTTGAGATACTTGAAAGAGGGTGCCCAAAAGCTGGATTCCAAGGTCAAACGTGTAAGCGTGGTTCCAATCCAAACTTCAGATTGAGAGCGGTGAAATAAACGGAAAATTCAAATTTAATCTTTGTATTCACAGTTACCAGCTGGGATCTTCCAACGAAATGAGGCTTACTCCAGTGAACAGTCCATGGCCAGCAGCCACCCTGCGGCACCCTGAGCAACCCTGAAATACTGGATTCCCAAAGCGGCCAAATTAAAGAGAAAAGGTCACGGCTCAGGCGCCTCACGAGCCTGCTCGCTGGTCAGAAGTTTATAGTGGTAAAAAGATACAGCAAGATTATTTTGCTAAAGGTAAATTGGTTTCCTTCACTGATTTTCTTGTGAAATGACTTCAAGTTGTTTGAGCTATTGCACTTGTGCTAAAAAGAATTGGAGCAGCATTTACGTCAAGTCACATTTTTGAAACTGTTCAATTGTGTTAGCTCATCTTGACTGTCTCAGCTACAATCAGTCACAGCTGGAGTGGGACTGACACCAACTATGGAGAAGTCTGCAGTTTGGAACATCTTATTTAAAGATTTGCCAAGAAACCACTCGGGGAAAAGGGAGGGCCTGAAAAAAATGAAGAAGCACTTAATAGTATTTTGCATATTGTTGAAGATTTAAGTGTGCAGACCAAGGAACTTTCAGAGATTGTTGCCTTGAGGAGGCTCATAAACCTTTGATGGTGGAAATAATAGTGAACAAAAGTTTATTAACACCTTTGTGCTACTTAATGTCATGTGAACGTGTGAATGTGATCGGCCACTAATGTCGGCAACACTAATGTCTAAGCTTTGGAGTGAACGCTAGCACCAAGTGGAAATGCTGAATGTGGTACACAAGAGGAAAATGGGAAAGTGCAAAACCGAAAATGAAGCACAGGATCTAAAACTAAACTGTGTTTCTCAGATGCTCTCAGACTTACACCTGAAATTACAGAAACAGAGCAAGGCCATCTGCTTGCTCATTATTAACAAACTACTTTTCAATTGTCTTGAAGTCCAATTAAATGCCTCAGAAAGTAAAATAAATCTTCCTCCCTTTTGGATTTCTTAAACATTTGACATAGAAGATAGGAGCAGGAGTAGGCCATTCGGCCCCTCGAGCCTGCTCCACCATTCAATGAGATCATGGCTGATCATCCAAATTCAGTACCCTGCCCCTGCTTTCTCCCCATATCCCTTGATCCCTTTAGCCTCAAGAAATATAACCAACTCCTTCTTGAATATATTGAATATATTTAATGAATT
This sequence comes from Somniosus microcephalus, assembly GCF_052327205.1. Classification (NCBI taxonomy): domain Eukaryota; kingdom Metazoa; phylum Chordata; class Chondrichthyes; order Squaliformes; family Somniosidae; genus Somniosus; species Somniosus microcephalus. The sequence goes on from NC_141003.1 coordinate 91,489,912, forward strand.
GACAACGTTGTCTGCCCCAATTAATAAAGGCCTTCCTGATATTCAGATCTAAATCGCTGAAGCAGTAGTTAACTCATCTTTAATATAAGTTTCCACTGTTAATCTGACGTTGTGGCTCAACTATTTTTCTTAATTGCCAATTTAAGTGTTTACACAGAATGGCTCACCTGTAGATGTGTTGTTTTGAACAATTTCACATATCAAACAGACAGAAATTCCCGACACCTGCTCTAACTGGGAAAGGGGAATGTGAGCGTGTGGGTCGATCTGTTTTAACCCATAAACTGCTGATACTCATTTTTGTAGCATTCACATGTTTTGTAATTCAGCATTAATTTTTAAACAATTAGCAGCATAATTGAGCATTTCCCTCCTGCCAACTTTTTGAGGAAGAGCAGGATTTGTGGCCAGATCTTTCTAAGAATTGTACTTGAAAATTCTTAAAAACTCAACACAAAAGGAACAATCCGATGATCAAGAGGACTTGTAGCCTTTTCTTGTGCAAAGATAATTAATACGTGTTGAAAATGCAACATGAGGGCAAGCAGTGGCTGCAAGTGGCATCGTAGCACTTATAAGATTATTAAGTAAATGCTTATTTTACTTTGCAAGGCATTCAATTATTTTTTTTCAAGGTGATAGGGCTGATTTTTGGAAGCTCTGCATCCATCAGATTCCATCTGGGAAGGAAGTATCAGTAGGGCTGGCACAGAACATTTCCTGAGGGCCAGATTGCCTACGAGTGCAGAGCATCGTCGATGGTACTAACGCACTGCAAAGACAGCCGGGCCGGCCTGTGTCGTGCCTGGGTACCTTCAACAATAACTGGGAAGGATGACAGACAGGGTAACACTCCTCACACCCATCTCATTTAGCAGTACTGCGCTCCTAGCCATCCCACAGATCAAGCGCTGTGCCAACCTTACCCTGCTGGAGGCTGCCCCGGCTCCGATCCTCAGGCCTCGGGTTGCTTGTTTGGTGCCCCGCAATTTGCCTGCCAAATTTAAAAGAGGCTGGCGCCTCAAGATCACGGAGGGGCCTCTTCATCGCCAGCACGGGCGGTCGGCCACCTGCTTTCCATTGTATGTAATACCTGTACAGAAGGCAGTCCCATACAAGTACTGGTCTGTTACTAACTGCCACAGACATCATTGAAAGAATTATTTCACCAACAATGGCATGCAATGGCATAGTGTGCAATGCCTTGGTGTAGCGATGTACTGAGCCACACATTTAATGGGAATTGATTTCCCTGTGATTTCTCTTTGGTTACTTAAAGGGTTGACGGTGGATAAGCAATGGCAAACATTTAAAGATCGCATGGATGAACTACAGAATTTGTTCATCCCTGTTTGGCATAAAAATAAAACAAAAAAGGTGACTCAACACTGGCTAATGAGGGAAATTAGGGATAGCATAAGATCCAAGGAGCGGACATATAAATTGGCCAGAAAAAGCAGTAAACCTGAGGATTGGGAACAGTTTAGGATTCAGCAAAGGAGGACAAAAGGATTAATTAAGAGGGGGAAAATAGAGTATGAGAGTAAGCTTTCAGGGAACATAAAAACTGACTGTAAAATCTTCTATAGATATGTGAAGAGAAAAAGATTGGTAAAGTCAAGCATAGGTCCCTTGCAGTCAGAATCAGGGGAATTTATAATGGGGAACAAAGAAATGGCTGACCAATTAAATACATACTTCGGTTCTGTCTTCACAAAGGAGGACACAAATAAACTCCCAGAGATGCCGGGGAACATAGGGTCTAATGAGAGAGAGGAACTGAATGAAATCAGTATTTGTAGGGAAATGGTGTTCGTGAAATTGACGGGATTGAAGGCCGATAAATCCCCAGGGCCTGATAACCTACATCCTAGGGTACTTAAGGAAGTGGCCCTAGAAATAGTAGATGCATTGCTGGTCATCTTCCAAAATTCAATAGACTCTGGAATAGTTCCCATGGATTGGAGGGTAGCTAATGTAACCCTACTATTTAAAAAAGGTGGTAGAGAAAAAATGGGGAATTATACACCAGTAAGCCTGACATCGGTAGTGTGGAAAATGCTAGAGTCCATTATAGAAGATGTAATAGCAGAGCACTTGGAAAACAGTGACCGGATCGGACAAAGTCAACATGGATTTACAAAAGGTAAATCATGCTTGACTAATCTACTGAAATTTTTTGAGGATGTAACTGGTAGAATAGATAAGGGAGAACCAGTGGATGTGGTGTATTTGGACTTTCAGAAGGCTTTCGATAAGGTCCCGCATAAGAGACTAGCGTGCAAAGTTAAAGCACATGGGATTGGGGGTAAGGTACTGACTTGGATAGAAAATTGGTTGGCAGACAGGAAGCAAAGAGTTGGAATAAATGGGTCTTTTTCCGAGTGGAATGCAGTGACTAGTGGGGTACCGCAGGGATCGGTGCTGTGACCCCAGTTATTCACAATATATATTAATGATCTAGACGAGGGAACTAGATGTAATATCTCCAAGTTTGCAGACGACACAAAGCTGGGTGGGCGTGTGTGCTGTGAGGAGGATGCCGGGAAACTCCAGTATGATTTGGACAGGTTGGGTGATTGAGCAGAAGCATGGCAGATGCAGTATAATGTGGATAAATGCGAGGTTATCCACTTTGGTGTCAAAAACAGGAAGGCAGATTATTATCTGAACGGCAATAGATTGGGAAAAGGGGAAGTGCAATGAGACCTGGGTGTCCTTGTGCACCAGTCGCTGAAGGTAAGCATGCAGGTGCAGCAGGCGGTTAAGAAGGCAAATGGTATGCTGGCCTTCATAGCGAGAGGATTTGAGTACAGGAGCAAGGATGTCTTGCTGCAGTTATACAGGGCCTTGGTGAGACCACACCTTGAGTATTGTGTGCAGTTTTGGTCACCTTATCTGAGGAAGGATGTTCTTGCCATGGAGGGAGTGCAGCGAAGATTCACCAGACTGATACCTGGGATGGCAGGAATGACGTATGAAGAGAGATTGGGTCCATTAGGCTTATATTCGCCAGAGTTTAGAAGAATGAGAGGGGATCTCATTGAAACCTATAAAATTCTAACAGGACTAGACAGGCTAGATGCAGGAAGGCTGTTCCCAATGGCGGGGGAGTCCAGAACCAGGGGTCACAGTCTAAGTATAAGGGGTAAGCCATTTAGGACTGAGATGAGGAGGAATTTCTTCACCCAGAGAGTGGTGAACCTGTGGAATTCTCTACCACAGAAGACAGTTTAGGCCAATTCATTAAATATATTCAAGAAGGAGTTAGATATATTTCTTAAGGCTAAGGGGATCAAGGGATATGGGGAGAAAGCAGGGACAGGCTACTGAATTTGGATGATCAGCCATGATCTCATTGAATGGCAGAACAGGCTCGAGGGGCCGAATGGCCTACTCCTGCTCCTGTTTTCTATGTTTCTATGCATATGTTCAGTTATCTCATTCATAGCATCCTTTCAGCAGGAGGTAGAATACAAGTTAGTCACCTCTCCACAAAAAGAGGGGATGCTTCATGTCAAGGGCGCATGGTCGTGCTGTAGGGGGCTTTGGTTTGGGGTTTGTGTCTGGGCAGTCAGTCGTGTGTCTGAGCTGCTCCAGCCCCGTGCGGTTCGAATCGCTTCCCCTTTGGTTCTGACCACCGAACTTATTTAGAAGTAGCGATATAGACAAACGAGACCAGTGGTTCAGTGCAAAGAAAACCAATGTTTATTAAAATAGAGAACAATTATATACAGAGAAAATCACTATGGATGCAGCACAATTACATTTAACGGGGGAGGAGAAATGGACACATCGAGGGAAATTGACTAAAATGACACTTTAGCAATTCCCCTTAACTCCCACCCTTTACACCTATCTAGATTATCTTTGATGGGCCAGAAAATTGATGCTCACCAGTGTAGGATGTTGAAACGCCTGCTCCATGCCCTGTTGCCTTCTGATGTCTTAGGTTTTCACCGCCCAAAGTAGAGATACCCCAGTAATTTAAACGTAACTGCGGGTATTCTAATTCCCTGGACGGGCTCTTTGTCGACGATCCTCTTGCTGGGTTGATGGTAAGGCAGGGCACCGGAGGCGAGGCGGGAGAGAGAGAGAGAAATGGCCTCCCGAGGGACTAGTTATACCCTTCCCGGTAGCCCTTATCTCCCACCAGATCAGCTCATTTCTTTTGTCTAATCTGGACGTATTGAAACTCATACAAAAGGTACCGATCTGGGCCCATCGACCTGGATGGCCGGTAATTGGTTTTACTGGTCTCATCAGTGTTCCCCTTTGTCCAATTGTTTTCGTGATGGGGCCATTCCAGTCTGAATGCCCCGTTGATCGTTTTGAAGTACTTAGGTAAACAATGTTGACGTTCCCTAAATGAAGGCCTGAATGCAGCTGAGCTTGTCCCACTACATATTCAATAGGCCCTGTCTGCTCTTGATTGTTTGTGCAAACAACCTTGATGGCTTTTAATCAGAGGCCCGAATGCCACTGGGTTTGCTTCTAATGCATAAATGCAGAAGGTCTGTCTGCATGCAAGTTCTGGAAAGTTCCTTCTCGCAGTCATCAGAATACAAGCTGTCAGTCCAAACTGAAACTTACAGGCTTTGGCCATGAGGCTGACCGCAGCCATCTTGTTGTGCCCTGTATTTTAAACTCAGTCCAACCAGGCTTTCTTTAATAAGCCAAAAGTAAATCCTCGGGGGAGACATGAAATTTGCGAATCCTTTCAGTGCTGTGTGTATGTTACTGGACTAATAATCCAGAGAACGTGAGTTTAACTGTCACCTTGGCCATTTGAGAATTTGAATTCTCGTGGTGACCATGAAGCTATCAGATTGTCTGATTCATTAATGTCCTTTAGGGAAGGAATGCTGCCGCCCTTACCTGGTCTGACGACAGTCCCACGCCAATCTAGTCGACTCCTAACTGCCCTCTGAGATGGCAAAGCGAGCCACCCAGTTGTATCAAACTGCTCAAGAAAAAGGCCGGCCACCACCTTCATCTTCGCAGAGTTACTCAGGATGGCCAATAAATGCTAGCCTTGAAAATGAGTTACTTTTGAACTGCTGTTGTGTAGGTAAACGTGGCAGCCGACTTTCATACAACACAATCCCAGAATGAAGAACTAAATGGATGAGCTATTAACCTACTTTTTTTGATGTCATTGGCTGAGGGAAAGATGTTGGTGAGGACAGTGAGGAAAAACCTTTTTACGCAGCGAGTGGTGAGGACCTGGAACTCGCTGCCGACGGAAGTGGTGGAAGCGGAGTCACTCAATGTTTTCAAGGGGAGACTGGATGGGCACTTGAGGGAAATAAACTTGCAGGGCTACGAGGATAAAGCGGGGGAATGGGACTGACTGGATTGCTCTGCAGAGAGCTGGCACGGACTCGATGGGCCGAATGGCCTCCTTCTGTGTCATTGTGACTCTATGACCAGAACTCCTTGCTTTTCATAAAGTGGTGTGGGGGTCTCTGAGTGGGCAAAACGTGCCACAGTTTAAAATCTCATCCACCCTCGGTGCTACACTGAAGTATCAGCCTATACTATGTGCTCAAGTCCTGATAGAGGCTCGAATACTCAAGCCGTCTGACTTGGAGGCAAGAGTGCTACCAACTGAGCCAAGCTAACACCTTATCTGATTATTGTCCATGTGTGAACCTTGGTAGTAAAGTGTTAGAGTCATAGAGTTTTACAGCACAGAAAGAGGCCCTTCGGCCCATCGTGTCTGCGCCGCCCATCCATCCCTGTCCAGTCTAATCCCATTTTCCAGCATTTGGTCCATAGCCTTGTATGCAATGGCATTTCAAGTGCTCATCCAAATGCTTCTTGAATGTTGTGAGGGTTCCTGCCTCTACCACCCTTTCAGGCATTGAGTTCCACATTCCAACCACCCTCTGGGTGAAAAAGTTCCTCCTCAAATCCCCTCTAAATCTCCTGCCCCTTACCCTGAATCTATGCCCCCTTGTTATTGACCCCCCTACTAAGGGGAAAAGTTCCTCTTTGTCTACCCTATCTATGCCCCTCATCATTTTGTACACCTCAATCAGGTCCCCCCTCAGCCTTCTTTGCTCCAAGGAAAACAACCCCAGCCTGTCCAGCCTCTCTTCATAGCTGAGGCGCTCCATCCCAGGTAACATCCTGGTGAATCTTCTCTGCACCCTCTCCAAAGCAATCACATCCTTCCTATAGTGAGGCGACCAGAACTGCACACAGTACTCCAGCTGTGGCCTCACCAGCGTTTTGTACAGTTCCATCATAACCTCCCTGCTCTTATATTCTATGCCTCGGCTAATGAAGGCAAGTATCCCATATGCCTTTTTAACCACCTTATCTACCTGTTCCGCTGCCTTCAGGGATCTATGTACATGTACACCAAGGTCCCTCTGACCCTCTGTACTTCCTAGGGTCCTACCACTCATTGTGTATTCCCTTGCCTTATTTGTCCGTCCAAAATGCATCACCTCGCACTTTTCAGGGTTAAATTCCATTTGCCACTTTTCCGCCCATCTGACCAACCCGTTTATATCGTCCTGTAGCCTGAGGCTTTCCTCCTCACAATTTACCACCCCACCAATTTTCGTGTCATCTGCGAACTTACTGATCATACCTTTTACATTCTCATCCAAATCATTTATGTAGATCACAAACAACAAGGGACCCAGCACCGATCCCTGAGGTACCCCACTGGACACAGGCTTCCAGTCACAAAAGCAACCTTCGACCATCACCCTCTGCCTCCTGCCACTCAGCCAGTTTAGGATCCAACGCGCCAAGGCACCCTGGATCCCATGGGCTCTTACCTTCTTGACCAGTCTCCTATGCGGGACTTTGTCAAAAGCTTTACTGAAGTCCATGTAAACCACATCCACAGCATTTCCCTCATCCACCCCTGTAGTCACCCCCTCGAAAAATTCAATCAGATTTGTCAGACATGATTTACCCTTGACAAAGCCATGCTGACTATCCCCGATTAATCCTTGCCTCTCCAAGTGGAGACTAATTTTGTCCCTCAGAATTTTTTCCAATAATTTCCCTACCACAGATGTTAGGCTCACTGGCCTGTAATTCCCTGGTTTATCCCTGCTACCCTTCTTGAATAATGGTACTACGTTAGCTGTTCTCCAGTCCTCTGGTACATCCCCTGTGGCCAGAGAGGTTCTGAAAATTTGTGTCAGAGCCCCTGCAATCTCCTCCTTTGCCTCCCACAGCAGCCTGGGATACATCTCGTCTGGGCCTGGGGATTTATCCACTTTTTGGCCTGCTAAAACCGCTAGCACCTCCTCCCTCTCGATGCTAATATGTTCAAGTATGTCACAGCCCCCTTGCCCAATTTCTATGTCTGCATCGTCTTTCTCCATAGTGAACACAGATGCAAAAAATTCATTTAAAACCCCGCCTACATCATCTGGCTCTACACACAGATTGCCACTTTGGTCCCTAATGGGCCCTACCCTTTCCCTGGTTATCCTCTTGCCCTTAATATACTTATAAAACATCTTAGGATTTTCCTTTATTTTGCTCGCCAGTGTTATTTCATGGCCCCTCCTCGCCCTCCTAATTTCTTTTTTAAGTATGCCCCTGCATTTTTTATACTCCTCTAGGGCTTCTTCTGTCTTTAGTCTTTTGTAACTGCCAAAAGCCCCCCTTTTATTTCGAATGCATTTTTGTATGTCCCTTGTCATCCAAGGTTCCCTTTGCTTGTTGGTCCCACCCTTGACCTTTACAGGAACATGTTGGCGTTGTACTCTCTCTATTTCCCTTCTGAAAGTCTCCCACTGTTTTGATGCGGATTTTCCTATAAGTAGCTGCTCCCAGTCCAATTTGGCCAGATCCTGCCTTATCATATTAAAATCGGCCTGCCCCCAATTTAGAACCCTTATTTCCGGGCCGTCTTTGTCTTTTTCCATGACCACCTTAAATCTCACCGAATTATGGTCACTATCGCCAAAATGCTCTCCTACTGACACTTCCACCACTTGCCCGGCTACATTCCCCAGAATTAGGTCCAGTATCGCCCCCTCTCTGTTGTCAGAGTATTTGACACCCGAGAGACATTACTGATGCTGTCCTCACTGAATGCCCACACACATGCACTTCCAGCAGAGGTAGCTAAACAGTGACCAGAGGTGGTGACATGAAGCTTGTCATTCATGTGGAAATGACTTATGAAATAATACTGGGTGGCCTGCTGGTGGCGCTGTCCAGGGAGAGTATAAATCCTTGGGCATGGGCCCAGCTTGCTCAGGACATGTAAAGTCCGCGCCTCAATAATACACGGACTTCGGGAGAACAGTTTAACAGGTACTTTACTGAACAAGAGGCAGCTTGAAACTGAAACTACAGAAGCCTGCTAGGGCCTTTTATACAGGGGTGGTCACTGCCGGTACTGCAGTCTAAGACCAGTTATTCCCTTAAAGGTACATACACAACAATTCCTCCCCTTTTAGATAAACAGTACATAACATTCATTTAACAACTAAATAATAACTAATTACAATTACAATTTTCTCAGTAATATATACTTCAACGGAAATAGTCATTTATAAGTTCAGTCTTTGAGGAGGCTTCCTGATCCGGACTGGATAGCGCCTTTCTTGAGTATCCTGTTCTGGCGGTGGAGTCAATTTGGGCTCATTGTCATTGGTTGGTTCGTCAGCTTCCAATACCCCTGCTTCTGAGGTAGACGCAATCTGTACCTCGGGCTCATTACCAGGTGCACATGCTTGTGGTACAGGTTTGGCTTGTTCCTGTGACTCTAGAATCTGGTCAGCATGGCATCTCACAATGCTCTCTCCAACGTCCACTGTGTACATTAGTGGTCCCTGCTGTGTGCATATCATGCCTGGCTGCCATTTTTCTGTTCGGTAGTCGCGGGCCAAGACTGGTTGCCCTATCTTGAAGCTCCTGGTTGGCTTCTCATTTATGTGCTGGAACTGCTTATCCTCAACATCTCGTCTTATGTTTGGTTTGAGCAAATCCAAGCGACATCTTAGTCTCTGGTTGAAAAACAGTACGGCTGGAGTTTGGTTGGTTACTGCATGTGTCGCATTCCGGTAAGCAAACAGGAAGTTATCCACCTTGTGTTGCAGTGGTATGTCGTCATTATACATTGCCTTTATGGCCTTTTTAAAGGTCTGAACAAACCTCTCAGCCAATCCATTTGTGGCTAGATGACATGGGGCAGATGTGTAATGTTTCACCCCATTATAATTCAGGAACCTCCGGAAATTCTCAGACACAAACTGTGGGCCATTGTCGGAACAGATCTGTTCTGGCAACCCATTCCTGGCGAAGATGGTCCTTAGGACTGCAATAGTTTTCTCCGTGGTGGTGGAGGACATTTTAATGACCTTTGGCCATTTCGAATGGGCGTCCACAGCGATTAGAAACATTGAGTCCATAAATGGACCAGTGAAATCAATGTGTACCCGTTGCCATGGAGATGAGGGCCACTCCCATGGATGTAGCGGGGCCTGTGGTGGAGCGTTTTGGACCTTCTGGCATCCTGTGCATCTCTTGGTCATATCCTCGATTTCTTTATCGATTCCCGGCCACCACACAAACGCCCTGGCTAGGCTCTTCATTTTTACCCCTCCCAGATGATCCTCGTGAAGCTCATTGAGTACTCTATCTCTCAACTTGGGTGGAATTACCACTCGGGATCCACACATCAAGGTTCCCCGGCATACTGACAGCTGTTCCCTCCTTGGCGAGAATGTTGGCACAGTGAGTTGCCATATGCTGGCCATCCCTTCACCGTCAAATCATAGACCCGAGAGAGTGTCGGGTCATTTCGGGTTTCCTTCACAATACTTGCGTTTGTAACAGGCAAACATTCGACTATGGTCTCATGGAATATCTCCACCGGGTCCACTGCAGGTGCTTCTTCCGCCGTAGGCAACGGTAGGCGTGACAGCCCATCAGCGTTTCCATGTTGTTTTGTACCTTTGTACTCTATGTCATACTGATGTGCCCCTAGAAAAAGTGACCATCTTTGCAGCCGTTGCGCCGTCATCACCGGAACGCCGTTCTTTGGGTTAAAAATTGAGACCAGGGGTTGATGATCAGTCAGTAGGGTGAATTTCTGCCCGTGCAGATAGTGATTGAACTTCTTCACCCCCCACACCAGGCTGAGGGCCTCCCTGTCAATCTGGGCGTAGCTACGCTCGGCTGAGGTTAGTGAGTGCGATGCAAAGGCTATTGGCCTCTCTGAACCGTCACGGAATTTGTGTGACAGGACCGCTCCAATGCCGTAAAATGACGCATCACATGCCAACCGAATCGGTAGTGTTGGGTTGTAGTGGGCCAATACTTCTTTTGAAGTGATTTGGCATTTACATTCCTGAAAGGCACGCTTACACTCATCACTCCATTTCCATGTTACACCAGTTTGAAGGAGGGCGTTCAGTGGGTGCAGAATTGTAGATAAATTCGGCAAGAACTTATGGTAGTAGTTCACCAACCCGAGGAACGACCTCAGTTGCGACACATTTTCTGGTGCTGGAGCCTTGACTACAGCCTCAATCTTGTCCGGCGACTTATGCAACCCTTCCTCATCAATCATGTGGCCACAATACGAGATTTGTCTCCTGAAGAACTCACATTTCGGACGGTTGGCTCGTAGCCCATATTCCTGCAATCTCGTGAGCACCTGTTCCAGGTTGGCAAGGTGTTCATTGTCATTTTCGCCCATAACCAGGATGTCGTCCAAATAACACTGGGTCCCCGGGATACCTTGCAGGACTTGTTCCATTGCCCTCTGCCACATAGCCGGGGCCGATGCTACCCCAAATACCAGTCAATTGTACTGGTAAAGGCCTTTGTGAGTGTTTATCGTGAGGTATTTCCTAGATGCTTCTTCCACCTCCATTTGTAGATACGCTTGAGCCAGGTCAATCTTTGTAAAACGTTTCCCTCCAGATAGTGAGGCGAAAATATCTTCTATCCGCGGAAGCGGATACTGTACTGTGTGCAGGACTGGGTTCATAGTCACCTTGAAGTCCCCACAGATGCGAACCTTCCTTGGCTCCCCAGGCGTGCTGCTCAATGCTTTCTTCATTACAGGAATGATGGGTGTGGCCCACTCGCTCCAGTCCACCTTAGACAGCACCCCCGAATTCTCCAGACTCTCCAGTTCAGCTTCCACAGCTGGGCGTATCGCATATGGCACCGGTCTGGCCTTGAAAAATGTTGGGGTTGCGTTATCCTCAATCTTTATGGTTGCCTTTACTTCTTTTAGAGTCCCAAGTCCTTGTTGGAACACCTCTTCCACGTCAGATAGAATTTTTGACAGACGTCCAGGTGCGACGTCATCATCTTTTTTGTCAGTCACAGTTAGTGCCAGAATGGAATGCCAAACCAATTGTAGTCTTCGGATCCATTCACGTCCCAATAATGGTGGTCCTCCATCTCGTAGTATATACATGTATAGTTTCTGTGTTTCCTTTCCGTTATATTCAACTGGCACCCTTATTTTTCCTCTGGGGTAGACCTTTTGCCCCGTGTATGTCTTCAATACAATGGACGTGTCCTTTAAGGGTATGTGTGAGAATAGTCGCTCATAGTCTCGTCGATTCATGACAGTTAGGGCTGATCCTGTGTCCGATTCCATCTTCACTGGGGACCCTGCTATCATGAGGGTGACCCAAATGGTTCGGTGATCTTCTTTTGCGATCACGTTGTGTAACTTTAAACAACTTAGTCGCCTGCTCCCGGAGTCCTTATCACGCTCCTGATCTTCTGAACTACTATCTGTCAGTTTCATTACTTTCCTGTACTGTTCCTTAGTAGTTCTTTTCGTGTTGGTCTTCTTTCCCGACCTGCAGACTCTTGCTATATGTCCCATTTTCCCGCATTGCCTGCATATTTTGTCTTTAAACCAGCAGTCCTTCTGCTCATGGGTTGTTCTGCCGCAGCGATAGCACTTTTCGGCTCCATACGCCATTTCGTTAGCGCTGTATTCTTGTGGTTTCTGTTGTATTTCCGCAGCTCCCCGTGCTGCTGCTTTGTCGGATACTGCCACGCTGAAAGCCTGTTCTAGCGTCAGGTCCTTTTTTGAAAGTAGTCGTTTCTGGGTTCCTTCACTCTGGAGCCCGCAGACAAACTTATCCCGTAAGGTGTCTGCCAGTCCTGCTCCGAACTGGCAGTGCTTCGATAACTTGCGTAGTTCCGTAAGATAGTAAGCATTGCTCTCATCTTTGTGCTGGTTTCTTTTATGGAACTTGAATCTTTCCGCTATCAGCAGTGGTGTAGGGCTTAGATGTTCCTGTAAGATCTGAACAATCACCTCAAACCTTTTCTCCATTGGTTTAGCTGGGGTAATTAAATTCCGCAATAGGCCGTACGTACTCGCACCCATCAGATTTAATAATACCGACGCCTTCTTTCCATCAGCCACCTCATTTGCCTTGCAGTACACTTCAATTCTTTCCACATACGTGGTCCAGTCTTCTACCTCGTTGTCGAAAGCAGTGATACTGCCACTTTTCGGCATCTTGGGCGATTTAAAATGGCACCTCCCGCGCTTTTGCTTCTTCCCCAATGGAATAAAATGGCGCCTCCCGCGCTTTTGCATCTTCCCCAACAGGATAAAATGGCACCTCCTGCGCTTTTGCTTCTTCCCCTTACTGCCACGCTGCCCCTAGCGTTCTATGGGGTAATGGCAGCGACCCGCAGCTTCGGCGCGTCTCGCTTTCCTTCCCCCCCGTTTAGTTTCTCTCCGCTGTCCTGTTCTTGAGCACCGACTGCGCCCTGTGCGCTCCACCCTCTCTCTCTTGTTTTCTTTTCCCGGCGACGCTGCGCAGCCTGATTTGTAGAGCCGCTCGATCGAGCTTGAGCCCGCCGCAGTCCGGAAGGGTCAGCGCACTACCTGCTACCAGCACAATTCGCTGGAACCACAGTCTCTCCCACAATTCGCCAAACACTGATGGATTCTTCGGGCAGTTGCCCTCGGTCGACGCCCGTTGCTCAGACTACGCCCGTCCAGGACCTTCCTTTCAGGCGAGATCCCCGTGAGATGATGCCACACTGCAGGTGAGTTCAAACTTACTCGTCGCCACTGTAAAGTCCGCGCCTCAATAATACACGGACTTCGGGAGAACAGTTTAACAGGTACTTTACTGAATAAGAGGCAGCTTGAAACTGAAACTACAGAAACCTGCTAGGGCCTTTATACAGGGGTGGTCACTGCCGGTACTGCAGTCTAAGACCAGTTATTCCCTTAAAGGTACATACACAACAGGACATACTTAACAGGAACTAGTGAAGGACAGAACTAGACCTCCATGTTGTAAAACAATTGATTAAAGCCTTGTTTAACGCTTAGACCAAGTGCCTAGTAGTTTTTTTACGTCAGGTGTTACTGGCTTTACCACCATCCCACCCAAGATTAGCTTATTTAACACAGGCCAGAGAGCTAACCGGGGTCCTCCCTGATGTATGGTTCAGCTACTCACTAGATAAACACTTGAAAGTAACGTGTTTATTAGAAACTGCATCAAACCGTTCTGTAATATTTCTCTCCTTCAGCACCACCATCCCCCACCCCTTGGGTTTTAGTGTTTTATTAACAGATATTGAATGAGATAATAACATACATACCAAAAAGAAAGAAGAGCTTTTTATTAATAATAACTTGCCGGTGAAGGGTTAGAAAAAGATAAGAATATGAAAACAATTTGATGCAGAGTTCTGCCGCTGGGAGTAACGAACTGCCACTGTCTTCAGTCAACTCTTTAAATCTAATCCTTGTTGTTGCTCTTCACACCGTGCCAGAAGCACTTGTATCAATTTCTCTACAGATTATTAGAACCTTCGTTATTTACATTAGATTCTGTGAGCGGATGAGGTTTGAGGAATGTGGGGTGACTGTATAATTGGAGTGTCGAGAACACGTTCCAAAACAGAGACATAAATCAACGTGCTTTTCTAAGAGTCTGTAACTAAAATACTCTTGGCTTCTTCCTCTTCCCCCATGTTTTATATACAATTTCTTGCAGATGCTAGGTTCCCCGTGTCCTTCACCTAAGACCCGAGAGAGAGGACAGTGGGTCAATTTTGACTTTGGGGGGGCGCGACCTGCGTAGCGTGTCAGCCAGTCCCCGAACCCTCGGCGAAGGACTTCCCCCGCCCCGCCGCCCTACCACCCGCCGAGTTTAAAGACCATGGCCTAGAAATTCAGTCTGGACACTTTTGGGGCGCTAAAGTCGGGCGTTCGCTAAAGTTAGCGCCCGCCGGAAAGTGTAGGCCACTTCGGCGAAATTCAGTAGATTTGGCCAAGAGTTTGGGCGAGCGCTGAAACTGGCGTTGCAATGCTATCTTCAGGCGCTAAGCCGGAGATGCGGCCTGATAACGCCGAGGCCGGGCGCAGCGCAGGTGCGGGCATGTTTTGATTGACAGCAGACACCCTGACGCCGGCCAGCTCTTAAAGGGGGAAGGGTCGACTTTGACTGCTGCCACGCCCTGCATAGTGGAGCCCTGCAGCTAGGCCTCAACACTGCTGGTGGGCCAAAATAGCGCCTGAAGCCATGGAGAGGGCCCGTGAACGAGCGCAGCGCTTCTCAGAGCATGCTCTGAGGGTGCTGGTTGATGGTGTGGAAAACAAAAGAGAGATCTTGTGCCCGGACAGTGGCAAGAAGGCTCCCAGGAGGCAGTACAGGAAAGCCTGGAAGAAAATCGCCCGCAGGGTGTCATCCACCTGCGATGTCCCCAGGAGTGCGGACCAATGCCGGAAGAAGTACAACGACCTCACTCGGTTGTTGAAGGTGAGTACCCTTTCCAGTGTCCTCCTCATCCTTGCATGTGCACCTCACATTATGGGCAAAGGGACCTCAAAGGCCTAATGGGCAGCCCTCCTCCCGCAGCTATGGCACTGGCATGATCATCAATAGCACTTTCTGCACTTAACACACTGGCCAAGCTATTCGACCATGGGAGGCAGTGCACACAGCAACAGGGCACCACACTGGCCAAGCTATTCGACCATGGGAGGCAGTGCACACAGCAACAGGGCACCACACTGGCCAAGCTATTCGACCATGGGAGGCAGTGCACACAGCAGCAGGGCACCACACTGGCCAAGCTATTCCACCATGGGAGGCAGTGCACACAGCAACAGGGCACCACACTGTACTTACAGGCCGTCCTTTCTCTTGCAGGCCAAGCTGGCGCGGAATTTGAGGAGCCAGTCTGTCACCGGTGGAGGCCGTCCCGAGTACCAGGCGCTCAGTGAGCTGGAGGAGAGCGTGGCTCGACTCATGCGTGGCCGGGTGACTGGCCCTGTTGCCATCGGAGATGCGGACCCTGTACTGGGCCCCACTGGTAAGGACATGACCGGTTGGACCTCTCTCATTGCCCTTGCGCTTCAGATCTACATCCTTTCCCACTGTCCGACAAATGCGCATAATGCCACCACTCAGGCCTCCCTCGCTGACGCCCTGTCCTCACTCTAAAGCTACTCTTGTGCCTTCCTGCTTTCAGCTGGTGAGGAGGAGGTGGTCCCTGAAGCTCAGAGTGCCAGGCCCTTGGAGGAGGAGGACGACAAGGACCAGGAGGAAGGCGGCACATCGGGGGAACCCTCATCCGCGCCAGGGGATGGCAATGGAGGGGAGACGTCTGGCCTGCAGGCGAGCCAGGGGGAAGTGTTGCAGGGGAGGGCAGTTCCTGGGCCCAGTGGTGTTGATGCACGCGGGAAGGGTCGGGCAGCACGGCCGCCTTCTCCCCAGAGGGAGAGTCCGCCCTCCAGTCCGGAGACGGTCCTCACCCAGGAGGTGCGCCTCCTCGATGAGATGTCGGCGGCGTCGGAGCGGCGCCACCAGGAGTTCATGGGGGTTGTGCAACAGATGCCTCAGGCCATTGAGTCCCTGGCTCATAGTGTGGCCGCTTTCGGCGAATCACAGGCCAGGGGGGTCGAACAACTCGCGGCAGCGCACGACAGGGGTGTCCAGCAACTCGCGGCAGCGCAGGACGCAAGTCGCGAGTACATGAGTAGTGCCGTCCAGACACTGGCAGAGCTGATGCGGGCACATACCAGGGCAGTTCGGGCACTCACTTCTGCCACATTCGCTGTGGCGCGGAAGCATCGCCAGGGCACCCGCCGCCCTGCTGCAGCACAGCGGTCTGGCCTCCACCAGCTTGCTGCGCTTGCTGCACTGCCAGCCCGGCCGAGTGCCAGTGTCTCTGGCAAACAGCGCGCGCCTGCCATCAGCCAGCTTGCCCCCATTGGTGCAGCCGACACTGCCACTCCCCCAGCCAAGGTGCGACGAGCTGCTGCTGAGACTGATGCTGGCCAGCCACAGCTGCAGCAGTCACCAGCCGGCCCCTCCCGGGCCGGGCCTCGTCTAGGCCGACCCCCAAGGGCATCTGCCGACATGCATTGTCGCCCTCATGAGCTTTCACCCAGCCTTGCCACAGCCACAGGGCCCAGGTTGAGGCGGAGCAGCAGGTCGGGCAGGGGCCGGAGAAGCCTAGCTAAGGACTCGCCCTCTCGGCACACCCAGTAGAGTGTGGTGATAGCGGTTTTTTTATATGGGGGGGCTTGTGTTCTGGGGGGGGATTATTTTGGTAAGGCCGAAGATCAAGGCATTTTTTGTTTTTATGGGGGTGTTTGTGTTGTGGAGGGGGGGGGCTTATTTTTGTAAGGCCGATGATGAAGGCCATTTGGATGGGCAAGTTTTGTTTGTCCTCCCCAGGTTTTGGGAGTGACAGATGTTTTTGACTTTTTTGGGGGTCTTGTCTGTTTTTCTGTTTCATGTGGGAAGGGCCCGGAGTTTGTGAAATAAAGCTTTTTATTTATTCAGCATGTCCAGGTGTCATGTTTCAAGTGGTTGTTGCGTTAACCGGCTGAGGGCTTGCGGAGCGGCTGCCTTCAGGTGCGTTCATTGCCACAGGCCATTCCCTGACAGGGGGCCTAGAAGTGTCGTTCAATAAGCCGCCGGCGGACGGCCCTTGGACCTTGTGGCTCCCTCCTGGGCTGGCACTCCTCCTCCTCCTCCTCCTCCTCCTCATGGTCCTCCTGCTCGTCCTCCTGAGGTGGTGGTGCAATGTCAGGTGGCAGTGCCTGAGTCCTGCGGATAGCCAGGTTGTGCAGCATGCAGCACACGACGACGAACTGGGAGACTCTATCCGGCGAATACTGTGGAGATCCGCCAGAACGATCCAGGCAGCGGAACCGTTGCTTGAGGACGCCTATCGTTTGCTCTATGATGTTCCTTGTGGCTTGATGGCTTTCGTTGTATGCCTCCTCCACTGGGGTCCTGGGCGCGCGGAGCGGGGTCATGAGCCATGTACACAAAGGGTAGCCCTTGTCCCCGATAAGCCATCCCCTTGGTGGAGGCTGTGCCTCGAACATGTCAGCCACAGTAGTCTGGTGCAGGATAAATGCATCGTGGCTGCTTCCTGGAAAGCGGGCATTGACAGCTAGGATGCGCTGCCTGTGGTCACACACCAGCTGTACATTAAGGGAATGGTAGCCCTTCCGGTTGCGGTAATCCTCGGCATTGTCGATAGGTCCCCGTATAGCCACATGCGTGCAGTCAATGGCGCCCTGCACCATGGGGAAGCCCGCGATCCTGCCAAATCCGACTGCACGCTGCTCCTGCCTCTGTAGGGTCATGGGGAAGGAGATGAATTGGTGTCTCCTCGCGAAAAGTGCATCGGTGACCTGCCGGATGCATCGATGCGCGGCGAACTGGGAGATGTTCGCTATGTCCCCAGCAGCGGCTTGGAAGGAACCGCTTGCATAAAAGTTCAGAGCCACCGTGACCTTCACTTCCACCGAGAGAGACGTCCTGCACATCAGCTGTGGACGCAGATCTCTGTGAAGCAGCTGGCAGATCTCTGCAACCACCTCCCTTCTGAAGCGCAGCCTCTTAACACAATGCGCCGCAGTCATGGTGAGATAGGACACCTGCTGCCGGTATTGCCTGAGTGGGTAAGGCCTATGTTGCTGACGCCTGATGGCCCCTCTGCGTCTAGGCATGGCTGGCCCTCTCTCACAGCGTCTGCGAGCCCTTCGCACATAATGCTGCAACTGAGGGTTGCACCCCCATGCAGCCCCCATAATAAAGTTGCAAACAGTGAAATCACAATGATTCAAATGTCAAAGCTCTGGCCAGAAGCCAAAAATACCTCTCCTATGTTGTCCCAAATCAGTAAGCTCTGTTCCTTGGTCTCTGTCCAGAAATCCAAAGCAGTAAAGTCATTGCAGCAAAATGGCTGGGCTTTATAGGTCAGTGTAAGTGCCCTTTAATTAGCGCTCCCCGAGGCCCACAGGGCCTCTGTTGCATTCCACTTCACAGTTCTTAACAGCGCCACGCCCACATTGGGCGGGCGCCACTGAATTTCCGGTTTGGGGCGCACAAACAGCGTTGCACGACGAAATGACGTCATAAGCTGCGCGCGCAGCTGAGCGGGCGCAAACACTTTGCGCCGGCGCTAAATGTCAACTGAATTTGGGCGTAGGCGCAGATCGGTCTGCGCCCGGGCGCTAAGTGCCTAGCGCTGGAAATATACCCCTCTTATGGCGTTAACAGCTGGCGAACGCAACTGAATCTCTAGGCCTTAGTCTAATTTAAATTGTGTCTGAAAACGCTCTTGTGAATCACCCTGGGCCGTTCTTTCTATGCTAAAGGCGCTATAGACATGCAAGTTGTTGTAAACCGAGCCGGCGCGGTGCTCGCACCCAATAGACATCGCGAGGCAGCTCACTGTCCCTGGCCCACAGGAACTTGGGCTAACTGGGATGCTGCAGGTGGGCCCTGGGAGGGCAGGGGCAGGTGTGAGGTGAGGCCAAGAGGGGACAAGCCTGGACCTTCAGCGGCCCACAACATTTCTGCGGGGCCCAGAGGAGCAAAGTTACCTTTTCAGATTAAAAAAAAATTCATTCATGGGATGTGGGCGTCGCTGGCAAGGCTGCCATTTATTGCCCATCCCTAGTTGCCCTTGAGAAGGTGGTGGTGAGCCGCCTCCTTGAACCGCGGCAGTCCGTGTGGTGAAGGTACTCTGACTCTATTGCCTGCGGATGCTCAGACCAACTCAATCTTAAAATGACAATCGGGCTCCTACACACGTCATCGGACTCCGATTTGCATATTGAGACAGGCCTACTGCCCGCAACTGGCAGGTGCTTTGGGTGCCTAATGGTTTGCCCCTTTCAAAATGGCAGCGGCCACATTGTCAGGGTACCAACCCCGTTTTGAGGCCATTACAGCCTCATTAATGCCGATATCAGGGAGTTAATATCGACTTCAGCTACCTTAATTGGCCCTGAAGCACTTTGGGGTGTCCTGCACATGTGAAAGGCACTAAATGAATGGAAATTCTTTCTTACTTTCACTCACTCTTCACCAGTAGAACCCTATAACAAGTTGGAAGAGGTGTGTAATGAAACCTGTTTGTCGTGCCTGTATTCGTTGTGCACTCATGTATATTACCCTCCCCCACACGGTGTATAGTTTCACTTCCTCTTTCCTGACTAACCTGGGAAGTTCCAGGTCTTGGCTCTTGGCTCCGCCCCTGACTTCTCTTACTTAAAGATCCCAGGATCTGTATGACTCATTCCTGTGAGCCAGTCGGTGTGTTGAGATGTTAGCTCTGATCTTAGTGATTAAAAGCCAACTTGTTTAAGTTAATAACTTCTAGTTTTGTGGTTATTGAAGGCACATCAATTTTAATCACTAAAGAATACTAGGATGGATCGGCTCCTAAAACCAGAGCGTCTGGACTTGGATCCACATTCTGCTGAAGCATCAAATCAATTTGGACACTGGCTCAAATGCTTCGAACTCTTCGCGAGGGCCTCATCCGCTAGCGAGGTAGATAAACTGAGTCTACTGACTACTCGCGTTAGTCATCGGATTTATTCGTTCATCCGGGACGCCACCTCTTACACGGAGGCCATCACTATCCTGAAGGCCCAATACCAGAGGCCGGTAAACGAAGTGTATGCCAGACATCTGCTGGCTACACGCAGGCAGCGACCAGAGGAATCAATGGACGATTTCTTACAGGGCCTAAAGGACCTGGTCCGGGACTGTAACTGCAAGGCCGTGACAGCCAACGCGTACTCTGATGAATTGGTCCGCGATTCCTTCAACACGGGCCTCAAATCGAATTATATCCGGCAGAGACTGCTGGAGAAGGAGGTCCTGGACTTAAAAAAGGCAGTGGCCACTGCGCGATCGCTGGACATGGCCCAGAGAAACTCTGACTCTTATTCTTCCGGCCATGCGGCCCTCACCGCCTCGTGCATGCCGAGGGGGCCGCCATCTTGGAATCAGCCATCTTCCCCATCCAGGTCTCAGACCAGCTCTACGCCGCCGGAGTCCCCACACAGAAGTTCACCCAGGAGTCCTACTACAGCGGCAATGTCTCGAGGCCCGAAATGCTACTTCTGTGGCCAGGCCAAGCACCCCAGACAACGATGCCCAGCGAAGGACGCTATATGCTTCAAATGTAAGAAAAAGGGGCATTTTAGCAAAGTCTGCAGGGGGAATCCGATTTCCAACTCCGTCACCGCTTCGTACATGCCGTGCGGGCCGCCATCTTGGGATCCACCATCTTTTCCCGACTCAACGGCCGCCCAGGGCCCAACAGTGGCTTCGATCACGGTGGATCAATCCAGGCCACACCCGTTGACAAAATCCATGATGGACATACAGGTAAACGGGAATTTAACGAAATGTTTAATTGACTGTGGGAGTACCGAGAGTTTTATCCACCCTAGCCTGGTACGGCGGCACTCATTAACGGTAACCCCTACACGGAGCAGAATTGCTATGGCTGCTAAGCCCCACACTTCGGACATTTTGGGCTATTGTGTGGTAACACTGACTGTAAAAGGCACGGACTACAAGGATTTTAAACTCCTCGTGATGCCAGAACTCTGTGTTAATGTAATCTTGGGCCTGGACTTCCAGTGCCACCACGAAAGTGTCACGCTAGCATATGGTGGGTCCCAACCGCCACTCACAGTCTGTGGCCTATCAACCTTAAAAATCAGCCCGCCCTCTTTATTCGCTAATCTCGCTCCGAACTGTAGGCCCACAGCGACCAAAAGTAGACGGTACAGTCTGGAAGACAGACACTTTATCAAGGCGGAAGTGGACAGACTCCTGCGGGAAGGCATTATTGAATGCAGTACCAGTCCGTGGCGTGCCCAAGTAGTCATAGTTAAAAATAGCGAAAAGAAACGGATGGTAATTGACTACAGCCAGACTGTTAATATTTATACCCAGCTGGACGCCTACCCTTTACCCCGCATATCAGAAATGGTCAACCAGATTGCGCAATGCCGAGTCTTCTCGACTATCGACCTCAAATCCGCGTATCACCAGCTCCCCATTAGAACGGAGGACCGCCCATACACCGCCTTTGAGGCGAACGGACGCCTCTACCATTTTCTCAGAGTGCCCTTCGGGGTAACAAATGGGGTCTCGGTCTTCCAACGTGAGATGGACTGCATGGTTGACGAGAATAAACTACAAGCTATCTACCCCTATCTGGACAATATCACTATCTGCGGGCACAACCAGCAAGACCACGATCTAAATCTTGCGAGATTTTTAAAAACTGCCCTAAAGCTGAATCTAACCTACAATGAAGACAAATGTGTCTTCAACACAACCCGTCTCTGTATCCTCGGCTGTGTGGTGGAAGGTGGGGTAATTGGACCGGACCCTGACCGATTACGCCCCCTAAAGGAACTGCCCCTGCCACACAATCCCAAAGCTTTAAAAAGGTGCCTGGGATTTTTTTCGTATTATGCCCAATGGGTGCCCCATTACTCTGATAAGGCCCGACCCCTCATTAAATCGACATCCTTCCCACTATCAACTGAAGCTCGGGAGGCTTTCACCAGTATCAAACAGGACATTGAAAGGGCTGCACTGTGTGCAGTGGACGAAAGCATTCCCTTTCAAGTCGAAAGCGATGCGTCAGACTTTGCCTTAGCTGCGACCCTCAATCAGGCTGGAAGACCTGTGGCCTTCTTCTCCCGAACCCTTCAGGGACCTGAAATCAGGCACTCTTCTGTCGAGAAGGAGGCACAGGCTATAGTGGAGGCAGTGCGGCACTGGAGACACTACCTAGCCGGCAAACGTTTCACCCTGCTCACCGACCAGCGGTCGGTGGCTTTCATGTTTAATAACAAACAAAGGGGGAAAATCAAGAATGACAAAATACTCAGGTGGCGGATCGAACTATCCACGTTCGACTATGATATTATGTACAGGCCGGGAGCCCTTAATGAAACCCCAGATGCCCTATCGCGGGGAATGTGTGCCAGCATTCATACGGACAAATTACAGGGTCTCCACAACGACCTCTGTCACCCAGGGGTCACCCGACTATACCATTTTATAAAGTCCCGCAATCTGCCCCACTCCATCGAGGAGGTCAGGGCAATGACCAGAGCCTGCCGCATCTGTGCGGAATGCAAGCCTCGTTTCTACAGGCCTGACCGTGCACACCTTATCAAAGCCACACGGCCATTCGAGCGCCTAAGTCTGGACTTCAAGGGACCCCTTCCCTCTGCCGACCGTAACGTATACTTCCTCAATATCATCGATGAATATTCCCGCTTCCCCTTCGCCATTCCCTGCCCAGACATGACCAGTGCCACGGTCATCAAGTGTCTCGGTAATCTATTCTGCATGTTTGGCATGCCGAACTACATACACAGCGATAGGGGGACGTCATTTATGAGTGACGAACTGTGCCAGTTCTTGCTCTCAAAGGGGATAGCCACAAGCAGAACCACTAGCTACAACCCCCGGGGTAATGGGCAAGTGGAAAGGGAGAATGCTACTGTTTGGAAGGCTGTCACGTTAGCCTTAAAGTCAAAAGGCCTTCTGACCTCCCGCTGGCAGGAAGTCCTCCCAGACGTGCTCCACTCCATAAGGTCTCTGTTATGTACAGCCACTAACGCTACCCCTCACGAAAAGATGTTTGTTTTCCCCCGGAAATCCACCTCGGGCATATCTCTACCTGCGTGGCTGACGTCTCCGGGGACAGTACTATTGCAGAAACACGTGAGAGGCCATAAAACGGACCCCCTTGTGGAAAAGGTACAGCTCCTCCATGCAAACCCTCAGTACGCCTATATCGAATACTCTGACGGGCGAGAGGACACTGTTTCCATAAAAGACCTCGCTCCCTCGGGGAGCGGAGAGAATGATGAGAGACTACGCGAGGAAGACCTACACCAAAAAGAGACAGGACGCCCAGAGGTATCAATACCCAATTTTAACCTGGAGGACACTGCAGGTAATCTGGAAGACACTGCGGAGGCCCGGACAGCGGAGGAACCAGAATCCACTCCCCTAGAGGCACCCCAACCGGCTTTGCGCCGATCACTGAGAACCGCAAAACCTCCTGACAGACTCACTTATACCAACTTTTAAGAAACATCACCCCGATTGACTAAATCTAAAGAAGGGGTGAATGTAATGAAACCTGTTTGTCTTGCCTGTATTCGTTTTGCACTCATGTATATTACCCTCCCCCACACGGTGTATAGTTTCACTTCCTCTTCCCTGACTAACCTGGAAGGTTCCAGGTCTTGGCTCTTGGCTCCGCCCCTGACTTCTCTTACTTAAAGATCCCAGGATCTGTATGACTCATTCCTGTGAGCCAGTCGGTGTGTTGAGATGTTAGCTCTGATCTTAGTGATTAAAAGCCAACTTGTTTAAGTTAATAACTTCTAGTTTTGTGGTTATTGAAGGCACATCAAGGTGCATGTGAGAAAGTCAAGTTAAATCTCACATCCAAACAGAGTGCCTATGCAAGTAAAGAAGATTTGGGTATAATGAAGAGAAAAAACATTTTTCAGGAATATTTTATTGATGTTGAAAGACTTCTAAAATTTGTAGGTTGAAATCATGCTGTGTGATATTAGTAACAACTATATTTTTGCATTTATATGATATTTCCCTGTTTACTATTTCAACAAAGACATTAATCCATTTAAAATAAATAGGTTTGAACCCATGTTAAAATGCATTTGTTATTAATATCACACAGTGCAATTTCAACCAATAGTCTGATTAAATTTAATTCTATAATTTAAACCCTACAATAAACTCCTCGCCTCCCTATCTCTGCAACCTCCTCCAACATTACAAACCCACTCACTCTGCCCCTCGACCGCTCTGCTCCTCTGGCTCGAACATCCCCGCTGCCTTCCCTCCTTAAGTCCCTCCGTCTCTCCACCTTCCTCTCTTTTTTGAGTTTTATGGCAGCTTTCATGCTCATTTTGCTGGTGCCTGCCCACAAATTATCAGATTTATTGGAATCAATTTGTCAACTTGTAACGAGACAGGATTAATTAAAAATGTCCTAGTAAAGGATCCCCTTGGAATGAGTGACCATAACATGGTTGAATTCCATATTCAATTAGAGGGTGAGAAGGTTGGATCTCAAACAAGCGTGCTAAGCTTGAATAAAGGAGACTATGAAGGTATGAGAGTGGAATTGAGTAGAGTGGATTGGGAAAATAGATTAAAGGGTAAGACGATACATGATCAGTGGTGTACATTCAAGGAGTTATTTTACAACTTCCAAAAAAAATATATTCCACTGAGAAGAAAAGGGTGTCAAAGAAAAGACAGCCATCCGTGGCTAAGTAAAGAAATTAAGGATAGTATTCGACTAAAAACAAGGGCATATAAGGTAGCCAAATCTAGTGGGAGGAGAGGATTGGGAAAACTTTAAAAGACAGCAAAAAATAACAAAAAGATTGATTAAGAAAGGGAAGATAGATTATGAAAGTAAATTCGCAAAAAATATAAAAACAGATAGTAAGAGTTTTTATAGTTATATAAAAAGAAAAAGGGTGGCTAAAGTAAATGTTGGTCCCTTAGAGGGTGAGACTGGGAAATTAATGGTGGGAAATATGGAGATGGCAAAAACACTGAATGAATATTTTATATCAGTCTTTACAGTAGAAGACACTAAGAATATCCCAACACTGGACAAACAGGGGGCTAAAGGGGGGGAGGAGCTAAACACGATCAAAATCACTAAGGAAGTGGTACTCGGTAAAATAATGGGACTCAAGGCGGATAAATCACCTGGACCTGATGGCTTACATCCTAGAGTCTTGAGGGAAGTGACGGTAGGGATTGTGGATGCATTGGTAATAATTTTCCAAAACTCCCTGGACTCGGCAATGGTCCCGGCAGGCTGGAAAACTGCTAATGTAACACCCTTATTTAAAAAGGGCAGTAGACGGAAGGCTGGAAACTATTGACCGGTTAGCCTAACATCTGTGGTAGGTAAAATTTTGGAGTCCATTATTAAGGAGACAGTGACAGGACATTTGGATAATCATAATTTAATAGGACAAAGTCAGCATGGTTTTATGAAGGGGAAGTCATGTTTGACAAATTTGCTGGAGTTCTTTGAGGAAGTAACATATAGGGTGGATAAAGGGGAACCAGTGGACGTAGTGTATTTAGACTTCCAAAAGGCATTTGACAAGGTGCCACACAAAAGATTATTGCTTAAGATAAAAAATCACGGGATTGGGGGTAATATTCTGGCATGGATAGAGGATTGGCTATCTAACAGAAGGCAGAGAGTTGGGATAAATGGTCCATTCTCAGACTGGCAATCAGTAACTAGTGGTGTTCCGCAGGGGTCAGTGCTGGGTCCCCAACTCTTTACAATCTATATTAACGATTTGGAGGAGGGGACCGAGTGTAACATATCAAAGTTTGCAGATGATACTAAGATGGGAGGAAAAGTAGTGAGTGAGGAGGACATAAAAAACCTGCAAGGGGACATAGACAGGCTAAGTAAGTGGGCAGAGATTTGGCAGATGGAATACAATACTGGAAAGTGTGAGGTTATGCACTTTGGCAGGAAAAATCGTAGAGCAAGTTATTATCTTAATGGCAAGAAACTGGAAAGTACTGAAGTACAAAGGGATCTGGGGGTCCTGGTGCACGAAACTCAAAAGGTTAGTATGCAGGTGCAGCAAGTGATTAAGAAGGCCAATGGAATGTTGGCTTTCATTGCTAGGGGGATAGAATATAAAAATAGGGAGGTATTGCTTCAGTTGTACAAGGTATTGGTGAGACCGCACCTGGAATATTGTGTACAGTTTTGGTGTCCATACTTAAGAAAGGACATACTTGCTCGAGTCAGTACAAAGAAGGTTCACTCGGTTAATCCCGGGGATGAGGGGATGGACATATGAGGAGAGGTTGAGTAGATTGGGACTTTACTCATTGGAGTTCAGAAGAATGAGAGGTGATCTTATTGAAACATATAAGATTGTGAAGGGGTTGGATCGGGTGGATGCGGGGAGGATGTTCCCGATGATGGGTGAAACTAGAACTAGGGGGCATAGTCTTAGAATAAGGGGCTGCTCTTTCAAAACTGAGATGAGGAGGAACTACTTCACTCAGAGGGTGGTAGGTCCATGGAATATGCTGCCCCAAAAAGCTGTAGAAGCTACATCATTACACAAATTTAAAACAGAAATAGACAGTTTCCTAGAAGTAAAGGGAATTAAGGGTTATGGGGAGCGGGCAGGAATTTGGACATAGAAACATGGAAACATAGAGATAGGAACAGGAGTAGGCCATTCGGCCCTTCGAGCCTGCTCCGCCATTCAATGAGATCATGGCTGATCTTCGTCTGAGATCTTAGCTGATCTTAGCAGTTCAGTACCCCGTCCCCGCCTTTTCTCCGTAACCCTTAATCCCCTTAGCCTTCAGAAATATATCCAATTCTCTCTTGAAAATATTTATTGAATTAGCCTTCACAGCCCTCTGTGGCAGGGAATTCCACAGGCTCACCACTCTTTGAGTGAAGAAATTCTTCCTCATCTCTGTTTTAAATGATTTGCCCGCTATTTTTAGACTGTGGCCCCTGGTTCTGTGCTCCCCTGCCATTGGAAACATTCTCTCTGAATTCAGCCTGTCCAGGCCTGCCATAATTTTATATGTTTCGATGAGATCCCCTCTCAATCTTCTAAACTCCAGTGAGTACAAGCCCAAACTATTCAATCTCTCCTCGTAGGTCATTCCCGCCATTCCAGGTATCAGCCTGGTGAATCGCCGCTGCACTCTTTCCATGGCAAGAACATCCTTCCGCAGATGGGGCGACCAAAACTGTACACAATACTCCAGATGCGGTCTCACCAGCACCTTGTACAGCTGTAGTAAGGTATCCCTATTCCTATACTCGAACCCCCTTGATATGAAGGCCAACATACCATTTGCCTTCTTAATCGCCTGTTGCACCTGCATGCTCTCCTTCAGTGACTGGTGCACAAGAACACCCAGGTCCCTCTGCACTTCCCCATCTCCCAATCTATTGCCATTTAGATAATAATCTACCCTCCTGTTTTTACCCCCAAAGTGGATAACCTCGCATTTATCCACATTATAGTGCATCTGCCACGTATCCGCCCATTCCCCCAACCTGTCCAAATCGCACTGTAGCCTCCTGACATCCTCATCAGAGCCCACCCCTCCTCCTAGTTTAGTGTCGTCAGCGAATTTGGAAATATTGCATCCAATTCCCTGATCCAGATCATTTATATATATTGTGAACAGCTGGGGTCCCAGGACAGATCCTTGCGGCACCCCGCTGGTCACTGCCTGCCACTCCGAAAACGAGCCGTTTATTCCAACTCTCTGTTTTCTATCCGCCAGCCAGTTCTCTATCCACGTTAATACTTTGCCCCCAATCCCATGAGCCTTAATTTTGCATGATAATCTTTTGTGTGGAACCTTATCGAAGGTTTTCTGGAAGTCAAGGTACACCACATCCACTGGCTCTCCCCCATCTATTTTACCAGTTACTTCCTCAAAAAATTCCAGCAGATTAGTCAAACACGATTTACCCTTTGTAAATCCATGTTGACTCTGTCCGATCCTTTCCCCATTTGTCAAGTGCTCCGCTATTTTATCCTTAATAATGGACTCTAGCATTTTGCCCACAACCGATGTAAGGCTTACTGGTCTATAATTCCCTGCTTTCTCTCTACCCCCCTTTTTAAATATTGGGGTAACATTAGCTACCCTCCAATCCACGGGTACTGTTCCCGAGTCAATGGAGTTCCGGAAGATGATCCTTAGAGCATCTGCTATCTCCAGGGCCACCTCCTTAAGTACCCTAGGATGTAGTTTATCAGGCCCCGGGGATTTGTCGGCCTTCAGTCCCCTCAACTTACCCAACACCATATCCCTAGAGATACTAATTTCTGTCAGCTCCTCCCTCTCATTAGTCCCTATGTTTGCCGATATTCCTGGGAGGTTATTTGTGTCCTCCTTTGTGAATACAGAACCAAAGTATGAGTTTAATTGGTCTGCCATTTCCTTATTCTCCATTATATATTCTCCCGAATCGGACTGCAAGGGACCGACTTGGGATTTTACCAGTCTTTTCCTCCTGATATACCGATAAAAGCTTTTGCAGTCTGTCTTTATGTTTGCTGCAAGTTTACTTTCGTATTCTATTTTCCCCTTCCTGATTAATCCCTTTGTCCTCTTTTGCTGTATCCTGTACTGCCCCCAATCTTCCGGTCTGGTGCTTTTTTTTGCCAGTTGATATGCCCTTTTTTTTGATTTTATGCTGTCCCTAATTTCCCTCGTTATCCACGGTTGAGCCACCTTTTTAGGTTTATTTTTATGCCAAACCGGTATAAACATGTTCTGGAATTCTTCCATTCTATCTTTGAATGCTTGCCATTGTCTATCCACTGTCAATCCCCCCAGAAACACCACCCAATCAATCTTACCCAATTCCCGTCTCATACCCTCGTAATTCCCTTTATTTAAGTTCTGGACCTTAGTCTCTGATTCAATTTCCTCACTCTCCATCTCGACTGAGAGCTCGATCATATTATGATCGCTCTGACCCAAGGGGCCTCGTACAAGAAGATTGCTGATAAGTCCCTTCTCATTGCACAATACCCAGTCCAGGTCTAGGTCCGGATCGGTCATGGCCCTGTGGGTAGCGGAGCGGGCCCAGGGGCCGTGTAGCCTGATCCTGCTCCTATTTCGTGTGTCTAATTCTGTTAGATGCAGGAGATGGTTCTGTGATAGTGGATTGGTGGTTAGGATCAGATCAGCCATGATCTTATTGAATGGCGGAGCAGGCTCGAGGGGCCGATTGGCCTACTCCTGCTCCTATTTCTTATGTTCTTATGTATGTTCTTATGCTGGGATCTGAAGTCAGAACCTCTAGATTGCTAGTCCAGTAACATAACAACTAGGCCACTATACCTGTAGTTAAGTATTTAAAAAAAATTCATTTATGGGATGTGGGCATCGCTGGCAAGGCCAGCATTTATTGCCCATCCCTAATTACCCCTTGAGAAGGTGGTGGTGAGCTGCCATCTTGAACCGCTGCAGTCCGTGTGGTGAACATGCTCCCACAGTGCTGTTAGGGAGGGAGTTCCAGGATTTTGACCCAGCGACGATGAAGGATCGGCGATATATTTCTAAGTCAGGATGGTGTGTGATTGGAGGGGATCTTGGAGTTGGTGGTGTTCCCATGCGCCTGCTGCCCTTATCCTTCTAGGTGGAAGAGGTTGCGGATTTGGGAGGTGCTGCCAAAGAAACATTGGCGAGTTGCTGCAGTGCATCTTGTGGATGGTACACACTGCAGCCTCGGTGCGCTGGTGGAGGAGGGAGGGAATGTTTAAGGTGGTGGATTGGGTGCCAATCAAGCGGGCTGCTTTGCCTTAGATGGTGTCGAGCTTCTTGAGTGTTGCTGGAGCTGCACTCATCCAGGCAAGTGAAGAGTATACCATTACACTTCTTACTTGTGCCTTGTAGATGGTAGAAAGGCTTTGGAGAGTCAGGAGGTGAGACACTCGCCGCAGAATACCTAGCCTCTGACCTGCTCTTGTTGCCACAGTATTTATATGGCTGGTCCAGTTAAGTTTCTGGTCAATGGTGATCCCCAGGATGTTGATACTGGGGGATTCGGTGATGGTAATGCCATTGAATGTCAAGGGGCAGTGGTTAGACTCTCGCTTGTTGGAGGTAGACATTGCCTGGCACTTCTGTGGCGCGAATGTTACCTGCCACTTATCACCCAAGCCTGAACATCGTCCAGGTCTTGTTGCATGCAGGCATGGACTGCTTCATTATCTGAGGAGTTGTGAATGACACTGAACACTGTGCAGTCATCAGCGAACATCCCCATTTATGACCTTATGATCGAGGGAAGGTCATTGATGAAGCAGCTGAAGATGGTTGGACTTAGGGCAGTGCCCTGAGGAACTCCTGCAGTGATGTTCTGAGGCTGTGATGATTGACCTTCAATCACCACCACAACCATCTTCCTTTGTGCTAGGTATGACTCCAGCCAGTGGAGAGTTTACCCCCCGATTCCCATTGACTTCAGTTTTACTAGGGCTCCTTGATGCCACCTCGGTCAAATGCTGCCTCGATGTCAAGGGCAGTCACTCTCACCTCACCTCTGAAATTCAGCTCCTTTGTCCATGTTTGGACCAAATCATAGAATCATAGAATCATGGAAAGTTAGAGCACAGAAGGAGGCCATTTCGGCCCATCCTGTCCGCGCCGGCCAACAAAGAGCTATCCAGCCTAATCCCACTTCCCAGCTCTTGGTCCATAGCCCTGCAGGTTAGAGCATCCCAAATGCACATCCAAGTACTTTTTAAATGTGGTTAGGGTTCCTGCCTCTACCATCCTTTCAGGCAGTGAGTTCCAGACCCCCACAACCCTCTGGGTGAAAACATTTCCCCTCAAATCCCCTCTAAACCTTCCACCAATTACTTTAAATCTGTGCCCCCTGGTTTTTTGACCCCTCTGCTAAGGGAAATAGGTCCTTTCTATCCACTTTATCTATGCCCCTCATGATTTTATACACCTCTGTAAAGTCCGCGCCTCACTAATACACGGAATTCGGGAGAACAGTTTAACAGGTACTTTACTGAACAAGAGGCAGCTGGAAACTGAAACTACAGAAGCCTGCTAGGGCCTTTTATACAGGGGTGGTCACTGCCAGTACTGCAGTCTAAGACCAGTTATTCCCTTAAAGGTACATACACAACAATTCCTCCCCTTTTAGATAAACAGTACATAACATTAATTTAACAACTAAATAATAACTAATTACAATTACAATTTTCTCAGTAATATACACATCAACTGAAATAGTCATTTATAAGTTCAGTCTTTGAGGAGGCTTCCTGATCCGGACTGAATAGCGCCTTTCTCGAGCATCCTGTTCTGGCGGTGGAGTCAATTCTGGCTCATTGTCATTGGTTGGTTCGTCAGCTTCCAATACCCCTGCTTCTGAGGTAGACGCAATCTGTACTTCAGGCTCATTACCAGGTGCACATGCTTGTGGTACAGGTTTGGCTTGTTCCTGTGACTCTAGAATCTGGTCAGCATGGCGTCTCACGATGCTCTCTCCAACGTCCACTGTGTACATTAGTGGTCCCTGCTGTGTGCATATCGTGCCTGGCTGCCATTTTTCTGTTTGGTAGTCGCGGGCCAAGACTGGTTGCCCTATCTTGAAGCTCCTGGTTGGCTTCTCATTTATGTGTTGGAACTGCTTATCCTCAACATCTCGTCTTATGTTTGGTTTGAGCAAATCCAAGCGACATCTTAGTCTCCGGTTAAAAAACAGTACGGCTGGAGTTTGGTTGGTTACTGCATGTGTCGCACTCCGGTAAGCAAACAGGAAGTTATCCACCTTGTGTTGCAGTGGTATGTCGTCATTATACATTGCCTTTATGGCCTTTTTAAAGGTCTGAACAAACCTCTCAGCCAATCCATTTGTGGCTGGATGATATGGGGCAGATGTGTAATGTTCCACCCCATCATTCTTCAGGAACCTCCGGAAATCCTCAGACACAAACTGTGGGCCATTGTCAGAACAGATCTGTTCTGGCAACCCATTCCTGGCGAAGATGGTCCTTAGAATCACAGAATCACAGAAACCCCACAGTGCAGATGGACTGCAATAGTTTTCTCCGTGGTGGTGGAGGACATTTTAATGACCTCTGGCCATTTCGAATGAGCATCCACAGCGATTAGAAACATTGAGTCCATAAATGGACCAGCGAAATCAATGTGTACCCGTTGCCATGGAGATGAGGGCCACTCCCATGGATGTAGCAGGGCCTGTGGTGGAGCGTTTTGGACCTTCTGGCATCCTGTGCATCTCTTGGTCATATCCTCGATTTCTTTATCGATTCTCGGCCACCACACAAACGCCCTGGCTAGGCTCTTCATTTTTACCCCTCCGAGATGACCCTCGTGAAGCTCATTGAGTACTCTATCTCTCAACTTGGGTGGAATTACCACTCGGGATCCACGCATCAAGGTTCCCCGGCACACTGACAGCTGTTCCCTCCTTGGCGAGAATGCTGGCAACAGTGAGTCGCCATATGCTGGCCATCCCTTCACCGTCAAATCATAGACCTGAGAGAGTGTCGGGTCATTTCGGGTTTCCTTCTCAATACTTGTGTATGTAACAGGCAAACATTCGACTATGGTCGCATGGAATATCTCCACAGGGTCCACTGCAGGTGCTTCTTCCGCCGTAGGCAACGGTAGGCGCGACAGCCCGTCAGCGTTTCCATGTTGTTTCGTACCTTTGTACTCTATGTCATACTGATGTGGCCCTAGAAAAAGTGACCATCTTTGCAGCCGTTGCGCCGTCATCACCGGAATGCCCTTCTTTGGGTTAAAAATTGAGACCAGGGGTTGATGATCAGTCAGTAGGGTGAATTTCTGCCCGTGCAGATAGTGATTGAACTTCTTCACCCCCCACACCAGGCTGAGGGCCTCCCTGTCAATCTGGGCGTAGTTACCCTTGGCTGAGGTTAGCGAGCGCGATGCAAAGGCTATTGGCCTCTCTGAACTGTCACGGGATTTGTGTGACAGCACCGCTCCAATGCCGTAAGGTGACGCATCACATGCCAACTGAATCGGTAGTGTTGGGTTGTAGTGGGCCAATACTTCTTTTGAAGTGATTTGGCATTTACATTCCTGAAAGGCACGCTTACACTCATCACTCCATTTCCATGTTACACCAGTTTGAAGGAGGGCATTCAGTGGGTGCAGAATTGTAGATAAATTCGGCAAGAACTTATGGTAGTAGTTCACCAACCCGAGGAACGACCTCAGTTGCGACACATTTTCTGGTGCTGGAGCCTTAACTACAGCCTCAATCTTGTCCGGCGACTTATGCAACCCTTCCTCATCAATCATGTGGCCACAATACGAGATTTGTCTCCTGAAGAACTCACATTTGGGACGGTTGGCTCGTAGCCCATATTCCTGCAATCTCGTGAGCACCTGTTCCAGGTTGGCAAGGTGTTCATTGTCATTTTCGCCCGTAACCAGGATGTCGTCCAAATAACACTGGGTCCCCGGGATCCCTTGCAGGACTTGTTCCATTGCCCTCTGCAACATAGCCAGGGCTGATGCTACCCCAAATACCAGTCGATTGTACTGGTAAAGGCCTTTGTGAGTGTTTATCGTGAGGTATTTCCTAGCTGCTTCTTCCACCTCCATTTGTAGATACGCTTGAGCCAGGTCAATCTTTGTAAAACGTTTCCCTCCAGACAGTGAGGCGAAAATATCTTCTATCCGCGGAAGCGGATACTGTACTGTGTGCAGGACTGGGTTCACAGTCACCTCGAAGTCCCCACAGATGCGAACCTTCCTTGGCTCCCCAGGCGTGCTGCTCAATGCTTTCTTCATTACAGGAACAATGGGTGTGGCCCACTCGCTCCAGTCCACCTCAGACAGCACCCCCGAACGCTCCAGACTCTCCAGTTCAGCTTCCACAGCTGGGCGTATCGCGTATGGCACCGGTCTGGCCTTGAAGAATTTTGGGATTGCGTTATCCTCAATCTTTATGGTTGCCTTTACTCCTTTTAGAGTCCCAAGTCCTTGTTGGAACACCTCTTCCGCGTCAGATAGAATTTTTGACAGACGTCCAGGTGCGACGTCATCATCTTTTTTGTCAGTCACAGTTAGTGCCAGAATGGAATGCCAATCCAATTGTAGTCTTCGGATCCATTCACGTCCCAATAATGGTGGTCCTCCATCTCGTAGTACTTACATGTATAGTTTCTGTGTTTCCTTTCCATTATATTCAACTGGCACACTTATTTTTCCTCTGGGGTAGACCTTTTGCCCCGTGTATGTCTTCAATACAATGGACGTGTCCTTTAAGGGTATGTGTGAGAATAACCGCTCATAGTCTCGTCGATTCATGACAGTTAGGGCTGATCCTGTGTCCAATTCCATCTTCACTGGGGACCCTGCTATCATGAGGGTGACCCAAATGGTTCGGTGATCTTCTTTTGCGATCACGTTGTGTAACTTTAAACAACAGTCGGGACCAGCGGGAGCAGTGAGTCGGAGCCCGGTATAAAAACCGGAGAGCAGCGAGGCCCGAGACCAGTCGGGACCAGCGGGAGCAGTGAGTCGGAGACCGGTATAAAAACCGGAGAGCAGCGAGGCCCGAGACCAGCCGGGACCAGCGGGAGCAGTGAGTCGGAGCCCGGTATAAAAACCGGAGAGCAGCGAGGCCCGAGACCAGCCGGGACCAGCGGGAGCAGTGAGTCGGAGCCCGGTATAAAAACCGGAGAGCAGCGAGGCCCGAGACCAGCCGGGACCAGCGGGAGCAGTGAGTCGGAGCCCGGTATAAAAACCGGAGAGCAGCGAGGCCCGAGACCAGTCGGGACCAGCGGGAGCAGTGAGTCGGAGCTCGGTATAAAAACCGGAGAGCAGCGAGGCCCGAGACCAGTCGGGACCAGCGGGAGCAGTGAGTCGGAGCCCGGTATAAAAACCGGAGAGCAGCGAGGCCCGAGACCAGTCGGGACCAGCGGGAGCAGTGAGTCAGAGCCCGGTATAAAAACCGGAGAGCAGCGAGGCCCGAGAGCAGTCAGAGCACGGAGCTTGGGAGGTGAGGAGCCCGGTATAAAAACCGGAGAGCAGCGAGGCCCGAGAGCAGTCGGAGCACGGAGCTTGGGAGGTGAGGAGCCCGGTACAAAAACCGGAGAGCAGCGAGGCCCGAGAGCAGTCGGAGCACGGAGCTTGGGCGGTGAGGAGCCCGGTATAAAAACTGGAGAGCAGCGAGGCCCGAGAGCAGTCGGAGCACGGAGCTTGGGAGGTGAGGAGCCCGGTATAAAAACCGGAGAGCAGCGAGGCCCGAGAGCAGTCGGAGCACGGAGCTTGGGAGGTGAGGAGCCCGGTATAAAAACCGGAGAGCAGCGAGGCATACCAACTCAGCAGCGGGGAGAGAGGTAAAAAGTAATCAGAGTGTGACGTCACCAGGGAACAGGTAAGTGATTGGTTGGTGAGTATTTCTCTCTTTTCAATACAAGCTTGACTTCTGTGGTGTTAAATTTCTAGGGTCTCTGGTGTAGTGGGGACAGTTGGTAAATAAAGCGCCCTAGAGTATACCTGTAACTGGGGTATTGAATAAATGTTTTAATTAATTAAAGGAGTAAGTCATGGCAGGAGAGTTCAGACCCGTGTTCTGCTCCTCTTGCTCCATGTGGGAAGTCAGGGACGCTGCCAGTGTCCCTGACGACCATGTGTGCGGGAAATGCATCCAGCTGCAGCTACTTGTAGACCGCATTACGGCGCTCGAGCTGCGGGTGGATGAATTTTGGAGCATGCGCGATGCTGAGAGGCTCGTGGATAGCACGTTTAGCGAGTTGTTCACGCCTCAGGGTAGGGCTGCACAGGGGGTGACCATCAGGCGGAGCAACAAAGGCAGGCAGGTAGTGCAGGGAACCCCTGCGGACATCCCCCTTTCAAACAAGTATACCAAGTTGGATACTGTTGAGGGGGATGACTTACCAGGGGAAGGCAGCAGCAGCCAGCTTCCTGGCACCAGGGAAGCTTCTGCTGCTCAGGAAGGGAGGAAAAAGAGTGGGAGAGCAATAGTGGTAGGGGATTCTATCGTAAGGTGACCAGATAGGCGTTTCTGTGGCCGCAAACGTGACTCCAGGATGGTTTGTTGCCTCCCTGGGGCCAGGGTCAGGGGTGTCACTGAGCGGCTGCAGGGCATTCTTAAGGGGGAGGGGGAGCAGGCAGAGGTCGTGGTCCACATTGGGACCAACGACATAGGAAGGAAGGGAGATGAGGTCCTGCATCAAGAATTTAGGGAGCTAGGTAACAGATTAAAGAGCAGGACCTCAAAGGTTGTAATCTCTGGATTACTCCCAGTGCCACGTGCTAGTGAGTATAGGAATGGGAGGATAGAGCAGATGAATGCGTGGCTAAGGAGTTGGTGTAGGGGGGAGGGTTTTACTTTCCTGGATCACTGGGCCTGCTTCTGGGAAAGGTGGGACTTGTACAAGTCGGACGGGTTGCACCTGAACCAGAGCGGGACAAATATCCTTGCGGGGAGGTTTGCTAGCACTGTTGGGGGGGGTTTAAACTAACTTGGCAGGGGGATGGGATACAGAGGGGAGCTGAAATAGGGGGTGATGTGCTGCCAATTATAGAGAAAAAAACAAGTCAGCTTGGTAGACAGGGCAAACATATAAGGGCAAGGCTGGATGGCATCTATTTTAATGCAAGGAGTCTTGCAAATAAGGTGGATGAACTGAAGGTGTTGATAAACACATGGCAGTATGATATTGTTGCTATCACGGAGACATGGTTGAGGGAGGGGCAAGACTGGCAGCTCAATATTCCGGGGTACAGAATCTTCAGGCGAGACAGAGGGGGAGGTATAAGAGTAGGGGGTGTCGCAATATTAATTAAGGAGTCAATTACTGCAGTAAGGAGGGATGATATATTAGCAGGTTCCTCTAATGAGGCCATATGGGTGGAGCTTAAAAACAAAAAGGGGGCAAGCACTTTGCTGGGAGTGTACTATAGGCCTCCAAACAGTCAGGGGGAGATAGAGGAACAGATATGTAGGCAAATCTCAGAGAAATGCGCAAATAATAGGGTAATAATAATGGGGGATTTCAACTTCCCCAATATTAACTGGGATAGTCAGAGTGTGAAAGGCTCAGAGGGTGTAGAATTCTTAAAGTGCATCCAGGAGAGCTTTTTGAGCCAGCATGTAGAAAGTCCTACAAGAGAGGGGGCGGTACTGGACCAAATTCTAGGGAATGTGGCTGGCCAAGTGGAAAAAGTGCTAGTAGGTGAGCACTTTGGTGACAGTGACCATAATATGGTAAGATTTAAGGTGGTCATGGAAAAGGACATGGATGGGCCGGAAATAAAGGTTCTAAATTGGGGGAAGGCCGATTTTAATAGGATAAGGCAGGATCTGGCCAAAATGGACTGGGATCAGCTACTTGTAGGAAAATCCGCATCGGAGCAATGGGAGGCTTTCAGAAGGGAGATTGAGATCATGCAATGGCAACATGTTCCCGTAAAGGTCAAGGGTAGTTCCAAAAACCACAGGGAACCTTGGATGTCAGGGGATATACGAGAATGGATTAGGAAAAAAAGGAGGGCTTTTGGCAGATACAAAAGGCTAAAGACGGAGGAAGCCCTAGAGGAGTACAAAAAGTGCAGGGGGATACTTAAAAAAGAAATTAGGAGATCAAGGAGGGGCCATGAAATAACACTGGCGAGCAAAATAAAGGAAAATCCTAAGATGTTTTATAAGTATATTAAGGGTAAGAGGATAACTGGGGAAAAAATAGGGCCCATTAGGGACAAAAGTGGCAATCTGTGTGTGGAGCCGGAAGATGTAGGAGGGGTTCTAAATGAATTTTTTGCATCTGTTTTCACTATGGAGAAGGACGATGTAGACATAGAAATAGGGCGGGGGGACTGTGATATGCTCGAACATATTAACATCGAGAGGGAGGAGGTATTGGCGGTTTTAGCTGGCCTAAAAATGGATAAATCCCCAGGCCCGGATGAAATGTATCCCAGGCTGCTGTGTGAGGCAAAGGAAGAGATTGCGGGGGCTCTAACACATATATTCAGGACCTCTCTGGCCACAGGGGATGTGCCAGAGGACTGGAGAACCGCTAATGTAGTACCATTATTCAAGAAGGGAAGTAGGGAAAAACCGGGGAACTACAGGCCAGTGAGCCTAACATCAGTGGTAGGAGAATTATTGGAAAAAATTTTGAGGGACAAAATTAGTCTCCACTTGGAGAGGCAAGGATTAATCAGGGATAGTCAACATGGCTTTGTCAAGGGAAGATCATGTCTGGCTAATTTGATTGAATTTTTTGAGGGGGTGACTAGGTGTGTGGATGAGGGTAACGCAGTGGATGTGGTATACATGGATTTCAGTAAGGCCTTCGATAAAGTCCCGCACAGGAGACTGGTCAAGAAGGTAAGAGCCCATGGAATCCAGGGTGCCTTGGCACATTGGATACAAAACTGGCTTAGTGGCAGAAGGCAGAGGGTGATGGTCGAAGGTTGTTTTTGTGACTGGAAGCCTGTGGCCAGTGGGGTACCACAGGGATCGGTGCTGGGTCCCTTGCTGTTTGTGGTCTACATTAATGACTTGGATATGAATGTAAAAGGTATGATCAGTAAGTTCGCGGATGATACAAAAATTGGTAGGGTGGTAAATAGCGAGGAGGGTAGTCTCAGTCTGCAGGACGATATAGATGGGTTGCTCAGATGGGCGGAACAGTGGCAAATGGAATTTAACCCGGAAAAGTGCGAGGTGATGCACTTTGGGGGGACTAACAAGGCAAGGGAATACACAATGAATGGTAAGACCCTAGGCAAGACGGAGGGTCAGAGGGATCTGGGTGTGCAAGTACACAGATCCCTGAAGGCGGCGGAACAGGTGGATAAGGTGGTAAAAAAGGCATATGGGATACTTGCCTTCATTAGCCGAGGCATTGAATATAAGAGCAAGGAGGTTATGATGGAGCTGTATAAAACACTGGTTAGGCCACAGCTGGAATACTGTGTGCAGTTCTGGTCGCCACACTACAGGAAGGATGTGATCGCGTTGGAGAGGGTGCAGAGGAGGTTCACCAGGATGTTACCAGGGCTGGAGCGCTTCAGCTATGAAGAGAGACTGGGCAGATTGGGCTTGTTTTCCTTGGAGCAGAGGAGGCTGAGGGGGGACATGATTGAGGTGTACAAAATTATGAGGGGCATAGATAGGATGGATGCTGAGGAGCTTTTTCCCTTAGTAGAGGGGTCAATAACTAGGGGGCATAGATTCAAGGTAAAGGGCGGGAGGTTTAGAGGGGATTTGAGAAAGAACTTTTTCACCCAGAGGGTGGTTGGAGTCTGGAACTCACTGCCTGAAAGGGTTGTGGAGGCAGGAACCCTCACAACATTTAAGAAGCATTTGGATGAACACTTGAAATGCCACAGCATACAAGGCTACGGACCAAATGCTGGAATATGGGATTAGATTAGACAGGGCTTGATGGCCGGCGCGGACACGATGGGCCGAAGGGCCTCTATCCGTGCTGTATAACTCTATGACTCTATGACTCTAACTTAGTTGCCTGCTCCCAGAGTCCTTATCACTCTCCTGATCTTCTGAACTACTATCTGTCAGTTTCTTTACTTTCCTGTACTGTTCCTTAGTAGTTCTTGTCGTGTTGGTCTTCTTTCCCGACCTGCAGACTCTTGCTGTATGTCCCATTTTCCCGCATTGGCTGCATATTTTG
The DNA here is from genome assembly GCF_052327205.1 of Somniosus microcephalus. NCBI lineage: Eukaryota > Metazoa > Chordata > Chondrichthyes > Squaliformes > Somniosidae > Somniosus > Somniosus microcephalus. The sequence goes on from NC_141003.1 coordinate 91,529,495, forward strand.
TCTTTAAACCAGCAGTCCTTCTGCTCATGGGTTGTTCTGCCGCAGTGATAGCACTTTTCGGCTCCATACGCCATTTCGTTAGCGCTGTATTCTTGTGGTTTCTGTTGTATTTCCGCAGCTCCCCGTGCTGCTGCTTTGTAGGATACTGCCACGCTGAAAGCCTGTTCTAGCGTCAGGCCCTTTTTTGAAAGTAGTCGTTTCTGGGTTCCTTCACTCTGGAGCCCGCAGACAAACTTATCCCGTAAGGTGTCTGCCAGTCCTGCTCCGAACTGGCAGTGCTTCGATAACTTGCGTAGTTCCGTAAGATAGTCAGCATTGCTCTCATCTTTGTGCTGGTTTCTTTTATGGAACTTGAATCTTTCTGCTATCAGCAGTGGTGTAGGGCTTAGGTATTCCTGTAAGATATGAACAATCTCCTCAAAACTTTTCTCCATTGGTTTAGCTGGGGTAATTAAATTCCGCAATAGGCCGTACATACTCGCACCCATCAGATTTAATAATACCGACGCCCTCTTTCCATCAGCCACCTCATTTGCCTTGCAGTACACTTCAATTCTTTCCACATACGTGGTCCAGTCTTCTACCTCGTTGTCGAAAGCAGTGATACTGCCACTTTTCGGCATCTTGGGTGATTTAAAATGGCGCCTCCCGCTCTTTTGCTTCTTCCCCAATGGAATAAAATGGCGCCTCCCGCGCTTTTGCTTCTTCCCCAACGGGATAAAATGGTGCCTCCCGCGCTTTTGCTTCTTCCCCTTACTGCCACGCTGCTCCTAACATTCTACGGGGTAATGGCAGCGACCCGCAGCTTCGGCGCAGCTCGCTTTCCTTCCCTCCCGTTTAGTTTCCCTCCGCTGTCCTGTTCTCGAGCACCGACCGTGCCCTGTGTGCTCCACCCTCTCTCTCTTGTTTTCTTTTCCCGGCGACGCTGCGCGGCCCGATTTGTAGAGCCGCTCGATCGAGCTTGAGCCCGCCGCAGTCCGGAAGGGTCAACGCACTACCTGCTACCAGCACGATTCACTGGAACCACAGTCTCTCCCGCAATTCTCCAAACACCGATGGATTCTTTGGGCGGTTGCCCTCGGTCGACACCCGTTGCTCAGACTACGACCTTCCAGGACCTTCCTTTCAGGTGAGATCCCCGTGAGATGATGCCACACTGCAGGTGAGTTCGAACTTACTCGTCGCCACTGTAAAGTCCGCGCCTCACTAATACACGGACTTCGGGAGAACAGTTTAACAGGTACTTTACTGAACAAGAGGCAGCTTGAAACTGAAACTACTGAAGCCTGCTAGGGCCTTTTATACAGGGGTGGTCACTGCCGGTACTGCAGTCTAAGACCAGTTATTCCCTTAAAGGTACATACACAACAACCTCAATAAGGTCTCCCCTCAGCCTCCTCTGTTCCAAGGAAAACAGACCCAGCCTATCCAGTCTTTCCTCATAGCTAAGATTCTCTACTACCGGCAACATCCTTGTAAATCTCCTCTGTACCCTCTCTAGTGCAATCACATCTTTCCTGTAATGTGGTGACCAGAACTTCATGCAGTACTCTAGCTGAGGCCTAACTAGTGTTTTATACAGTTGAAGCATAACCCCCCTGCTCTTGTATTCTATGCCACGGCTAATAAAGGCAAACATTCCGTATGCCTTCTTAACCACCTTATCTACCTGGCCTGCTACCTTCAGGGATCTGTGGACATGCACTCCAAGGTCCCTTTGTTCCTCTACAATACTCAGTGTCCTACCATTTAATGTGTATTCCCTTTCCTTGTTAGCCCTCCCCAAATGTATTACCTCTCACTTCTCTGGATTGAATTCAATTTGCCACTGTTCTGCCCACCTGACCAATTTATTGATATCTTCTTCAGTATCAACCACGCAGCCAATTTTCATATCATTTGGAAACTTCTTAATCATACCCCCTATATTCAAGTCTAGATCATTGATATATAGCACAAAAAGCAAGGGACCTAGTACTGAGCCCTGCGGGACCCCACTGGAAACAGCTTTCCAGTCACAAAAACACCCATCAACCATTACCCTCTGCTTCCTGTCTCCGAGCCAGTTTTGAATACAACTTGACACTTTGCCCAGGATCCCATGGGCTTTTAACTTCATGACCAGTCTGCCATGTGGAACCTTAAAGCCTTGCTAAAGTCCATATAAACTACATCAAACGCACTACCCTCATCTACCCTCCTTATTACAGGAAACTCTCGATTTACTGGCACCTAAATAATCGGAAACCTCTGTTAACCGGCAAAATTCAGGAGTAGGTTCAGGTAAGTTTTACTTCATATTAGTGGCAGTTCCTGGATCTGTGGCTGTGTAACTGGGGCTCCTACACTTGTTGATAAGCAACAGGGATGCTTGGTCTGTGGCCGGAGTTCCTGCACATGTTGCTAAGCAACAGGGAAGCCTGGATTTGTTGCTGTGTACGGAGCTCTCGTACCTTTTAACTATACCTCCCTGTAATCCGGACTTTTTGATAAACCGGCACCACGCCAGTCCCGTCGGTGCCAGATACCAAAGAGTTTCCTGTACCTCCTCAAAAAATGTAATCATGTTTGTCAGACACGACCTTCCCTTAACAAATCCGTGCTGACTATCCTTGGTTAATCCGTGTCTTTCTAAATGGAGATTTATCCTGTCCTTCAGAATTCTTTCCAATAATTTTCCTACCACCGAGGTTAGGCTGACTGGCCTATAATTGCTCGGTCTATTCTTTTCTCCCTTTTAAAACACGGGTACCACATTAGCAGTCCTCCAGTCCTCTGGCACCACACCTGAAGCCAGAGAGGATTGAAAAACGATGGTCAGGGCCTCTGCTATTTCCCCTTTTGCTTCGCTTAACAGACTGGGATACATTTCATCCGGGCCTGGGGATTTTCCACTTTTAAAGCTGCTAAACCCCTTAATACTTCCTCTCTCACTCGGTTTATTTCATCTAATATTTCACACTCCTCCCCCCGATAGCAATGTCTGCTTCGCCCCTCTCCTTTGTGAAAACAGACGCAAAATATTCATTAAGAACCCTACCGACGTCTCCCGCCTCCACACACAGATTACCATCATGATCTCTAATAGGCCCTACCCTTTCTTTAGTTATCCTCTTACTCTTAATATATTTATAAAACACCTTTGGGTTTTCCTTGATTTTACTTGCCAAGAATTTTTCATGCTCTCTCTTTGCTTTCCTAATCTCCTTTTTAATTGCACCCTTGCACTTTCTGTACTCCTCTAAAGATTCTGGCGTATTTAGCCCTTGGTATCTGTCATACGCCTCCCTTTTTTTTCTTTATCCTACCCTGTGTGTCGCTAGACCAAGGCTGTAATGAGGTCGGGAGCCGAGTGGTCTTGGCGGAACCCAAACTGGGCATCAGTGAGCAGATTACTGGTAAGTGCCGCTTGATAGCACTGTCGATGAAACCTTCCATAACTTTGCTGATGATTGAGAGTAGACTGGTGGGACGGTAATTGGTCGGATTGGATTTGTCCTGTTTTTTGTGGACAGGACATACCTGGGCAGTTTGTAACATGTCATTGGCATACAGGAATATTTTGTGTTAATTTTCTCCTGCCTGTACTCCATAGATGCCCGCATGCACTCTGACACAGGTCACCAGAAACTCTGTGGCCAGGCAAGGAAAAGGAGAGATAGGGAACATCCCTGCCTGGCCCTTAGTGGAGTGGGACCACAGGGGAGCTGAGGCTGGTGCAGACAGTCGATTCCGGGTTTGAGTACAGGATTTCCATCCACTTCCTGAGTGCGTCACCAAAGGAATTCCCCCGAGTTGCACGAGGAAAAATTGCCACTCCACCCTGACCAATCCTCTTCAAAATATTCAGTGCACTTGTATCAGTGCGGTTCTTGAAAAACTCCGTAAATTGCTCATTAAAGCTTTGACAACGTAGCAGTCATTAAAACGGTTAAGGGATTGCAGCTGATCCCAGTCGGATCGGATTGTAATGCCTTCTGACTAACCCCAACACAGCATGAGTCCTGTTCTATTTCCACCCCTTGCTGGATCCAGCTGTTAATCCCCACCCTGTCAAGTCCCAGTGGAGAGTCACTGACCCCTTCTAAACCAAGCAAGCATGAGTGGTATCAAGATCTCAACAATAACAGAGTTATTAATGAACTTGGCACATCTGTACATTCAACAACTGCAATAATAGCATTTCTGTGTTCCTACTCAAACATTTTTGCCACAGAAATCCATCACGAATAATTTACGTCCCCTTCCTTGCTTGAACAGGGAGCAGATGGCCTCGCGCTGGATGTGGAAAAGGTGTTCCTCTGCTCCTTCAGCCGCCTTCGTGAGAAACAAATCCCTGGCCAACTATAAAAGCCGAGGTATGTTCAAGAAAACGAAAGAGCACGACGTCTTTGCTTTCAAGTGGAAAGTTGAAAAACTGCAGATGCTGGAAATCTGAAACAAAAACAGAAAGTGCTGGAAACTCTCAGCGGGCCAGGCAGCCTCCGTGAAGGGAACAGACAAGTTTATGTTTCGGGTGTGGACCCAGAAAGTCAACCTGTTCGTTCCCTCCACAGGCACTGACTCAGCTGTCGTGTGTTTGCAGCATTTTCTGCTTTTGCTGAGGACTTCTCTCTCTCTATTTTTCTAATGTTTATTTGGGGTTTTAAACGTCATTGACAGGGTATTTAACTATCACTGGCCCAACAGTAGCAACAGTCTTAATTTATCTTTACTTTTCCAGTTATCAGCTTCTCTACGGTTGGATTTCCTTGTATACACAGACAGCCCCTTCCTCCCCACCAGGTGGCTTTGATCCTCAGTACCACCTTGCGCTGATGATGGTCTGTGAGTTTTGCTCTTACACTGATCTATAAATTTAGTGCGTATTACACCAGTGGGACACCGTATCTCCTAACTCGAAACCTATTTAGAATTATTATTAAAAAATGATACAAGGGGAAAAATTCGGTTGATTAGCACCTCCCATTTGCGCCCTAAGAGAGCGCTAGCGGGGCGCAAAGCAACTAGCGCCCGGGTGTGGCAATGTTTGCGCCGCTCGCGAAATTGACCAGAATTTTTGCGGCAGCGCTAAACTCTACCACCATGATATCCTGCGCCCGCAGATCGTGACGTCAGCCGAGAGGTGGAACCCCGGACTGGATATTGAGTGGCGCCCCCTTCCTTTCCACCTGCTGCTAGCAACGACGGAGATCGGAACATTTTCCAGTTGGGTAGAGGCTGGGGGAGCGCTATTTAAAGACGGCCTCTTCCTACCTTTTTATGTCGGAGACATTTTTGCACCACGCATTATGAGAGAGAGATTCTGAGAGAGAGATTCTGAGAGAGAGAGAGAGAGAGTCTGAGAGAGAGATTCTGAGAGAGAGCGATTCTGAGAGAGAGATTCTGAGAGAGAGAGATTCTGAGAGAGAGAGATTCTGAGAGAGAGAGAGAGATTCTGAGAGAGGGCGATTCTGAGAGAGAGATTCTGAGAGAGATTGAGAGAGAGAGAGAGATTCTGAGAGAGAGCAATTCTGAGAGAGATTCTGAGAGAGAGAGAGAGAGATTCTGAGAGAGAGCGATTCTGAGAGAGAGAGATTCTGAGAGAGAGAGAGATTCTGAGAGAGAGCGATTCTGAGAGAGAGAGATTCTGAGAGAGAGAGATTCTGAGAGAGAGAGAGAGAGAGATTCTGAGAGAGAGAGAGAGAGATTCTGAGAGAGAGCGATTCTGAGAGAGAGAGATTCTGAGAGAGAGAGATTCTGAGAGAGAGCGATTCTGAGAGAGAGAGAGATTCTGAGAGAGAGAGATTCTGAGAGAGAGCGATTCTGAGAGAGAGCGATTCTGAGAGAGAGCGATTCTGAGAGAGAGCGATTCTGAGAGAGATTCTGAGAGAGAGAGAGAGAGATTCTGAGAGAGATTCTGAGAGAGAGAGAGCGATTCTGAGAGAGATTCTGAGAGAGAGCGATTCTGAGAGAGATTCTGAGAGAGAGAGATTCTGAGAGAGAGAGATTCTGAGAGAGAGAGATTCTGAGAGAGAGAGATTCTGAGAGAGAGCGATTCTGAGAGAGAGCGATTCTGAGAGAGAGCGATTCTGAGAGAGAGCGATTCTGAGAGAGAGCGATTCTGAGAGAGAGATTCTGAGAGAGAGAGATTCTGAGAGAGAGATTCTGAGAGAGAGAGATTCTGAGAGAGAGAGATTCTGAGAGAGAGAGAGAGAGATTCTGAGAGAGAGATTCTGAGAGAGAGCGATTCTGAGAGAGAGAGATTCTGAGAGAGAGATTCTGAGAGAGAGAGATTCTGAGAGAGAGAGATTCTGAGAGAGAGAGATTCTGAGAGAGAGCGATTCTGAGAGAGAGATTCTGAGAGAGATTGAGAGAGAGAGAGAGATTCTGAGAGAGAGCAATTCTGAGAGAGAGCGATTCTGAGAGAGATTCTGAGAGAGAGAGAGAGAGATTCTGAGAGAGAGCGATTCTGAGAGAGAGAGATTCTGAGAGAGAGAGAGATTCTGAGAGAGAGCGATTCTGAGAGAGAGAGATTCTGAGAGAGAGAGATTCTGAGAGAGAGAGAGAGAGAGATTCTGAGAGAGAGAGAGAGAGATTCTGAGAGAGAGCGATTCTGAGAGAGAGAGATTCTGAGAGAGAGAGATTCTGAGAGAGAGCGATTCTGAGAGAGAGAGAGATTCTGAGAGAGAGAGATTCTGAGAGAGAGCGATTCTGAGAGAGAGCGATTCTGAGAGAGAGCGATTCTGAGAGAGAGCGATTCTGAGAGAGAGCGATTCTGAGAGAGATTCTGAGAGAGAGAGAGAGAGATTCTGAGAGAGATTCTGAGAGAGAGAGAGCGATTCTGAGAGAGATTCTGAGAGAGAGCGATTCTGAGAGAGATTCTGAGAGAGAGAGATTCTGAGAGAGAGAGATTCTGAGAGAGAGAGATTCTGAGAGAGAGAGATTCTGAGAGAGAGCGATTCTGAGAGAGAGCGATTCTGAGAGAGAGCGATTCTGAGAGAGAGCGATTCTGAGAGAGAGAGAGATTCTGAGAGAGAGAGATTCTGAGAGAGAGAGATTCTGAGAGAGAGAGATTCTGAGAGAGAGAGAGAGATTCTGAGAGAGATTCTGAGAGAGATTCTGAGAGAGAGCGATTCTGAGAGAGAGAGATTCTGAGAGAGAGAGATTCTGAGAGAGAGAGAGATTCTGAGAGAGAGAGAGATTCTGAGAGAGAGAGAGATTCTGAGAGAGAGAGAGAGATTCTGAGAGAGAGAGAGAGAGAGATTCTGAGAGAGAGAGATTCTGAGAGAGAGAGATTCTGAGAGAGAGATTCTGAGAGAGAGAGATTCTGAGAGAGAGATTCTGAGAGAGAGAGAGAGATTCTGAGAGAGAGATTCTGAGAGAGAGAGATTCTGAGAGAGATTCTGAGAGAGAGAGAGAGAGAGAGAGATTCTGAGAGAGAGATTCTGAGAGAGAGAGATTCTGAGAGAGAGAGATTCTGAGAGAGAGAGATTCTGAGAGAGAGATTCTGAGAGATTCTGAGAGAGAGATTCTGAGAGAGAGAGATTCTGAGAGAGAGAGAGATTCTGAGAGAGAGAGAGATTCTGAGAGAGAGAGAGATTCTGAGAGAGAGAGAGAGATTCTGAGAGAGAGAGATTCTGAGAGAGAGATTCTGAGAGAGAGAGATTCTGAGAGAGAGATTCTGAGAGAGAGAGAGAGATTCTGAGAGAGAGATTCTGCTAAATATGTAACAACATGTCACAACCTGAGGACTGTTTAAAAGTAAGACTGTTTAAAATTAATATTGAACGTACCAAATGAAGTAGAAAGACTGTTTAAAATTAATATTGTTTAAAAGTAATATTGTATATACCCAACAAATGTCAAATCGATTGACACCTACAGAATGTTGGAAAACTGTACCTTTTTGCTATGTAAGCTTTGGCAATATGGTTCTCTGTAAACTTTCATGCCAATAAAGCATTTGAACTGAACTGAACTGAGAGATTCTGAGAGAGATTCTGAGAGAGAGAGAGAGAGAGAGATTCTGAGAGAGAGATTCTGAGAGAGAGAGATTCTGAGAGAGAGAGATTCTGAGAGAGAGAGATTCTGAGAGAGAGATTCTGAGAGAGAGATTCTGAGAGAGAGAGAGAGAGAGAGAGAGGGAGAGAGTGTGAGAGAGAGAGATTCTGAGAGAGAGAGACACAGACTTCTGGAGAGATTCAAACCTGTGTGAAGTAGTTTTGGCTACTGATCAGCACTTTTTAGGTTCTTTTGGATTTGACCTTCATTACTTCGATTGTCAAGAGACTTTGGGGGCTGCACTGATTCGGGGTGTCGTCCTGCGCCTGCAGAATTGGAGGCATCAGAGACGCAAAGAGAGAGTGGCAATCATGGCTGTAATGATCAGTAACATGTCATTCTAGAATGGTACACTAGGTGGAGCTGTATGTTTAAGAGTGGGCTACCCACAAGGCAGTAGTCAAGATGGATGCCTGTACACTAGTCCACATGGCTGAATAAATGACTAGCTCAAGCTAGCTGTTCATAATGAAAACGTCTATTTATTTATGAACATAACATAGTACCAGGACTGGTAATATCTGCTGAATATTGTGAAACGCGACATGGAGAATTTGAAGCCACCAGAGGGTTTGAAACTCACGGGGAATGTCGACTGCAATTGGCGGACATTCAAACAACAATTCGAACTCTACATTGCCGCCATCGGGTTCGGTACAATGCCAGACGCAAGGAAAATAACGTTACTGCTCACGGTTGCAGGCCCACAGGCGATAGAGGTATTCAATATGTTTGTATTTGATCAAGAGGAGGACAGAGAAAAAATGGACAATGTGCTAAAGAAGTTTGATACACAGGCCTAGAAATTGAGTTTTGGCGCAGCCAGGGCTTTAGCGCCGGAAGTTAGTGCCGGAGCTAAGTCGCGCTGGTCGGGCCCAAAATTCACCAATTCTGCGCCCAAACGGCTGCTGGCGCTGCTGAGAGCTGTTTGCGCCTGAAAACTGGCGCTACGCGCTGAATATCGGCGCTATTCCGGCGCTGCGGCGCCCGCTGCGGTGCGGCAGGTTCGGGAAGTGCAGGCCTCCTCCTTCCCTTAAGGAGGAGCTGCCTGCACCCGGCCGCGGCCCGCGAAAATCTTTTTAAAAATGAGCCCGGCACCTCGGACAAGTGCCGGGCTTGCTTCTGTTCCGGGGGGGGGTGGGGGGAAGTCCGGGGAGGGAGCTGCGGCCAGGCGGCCGGCGGGAAAGCGGCCGGCCGCCGCGGTGCCTTTAATGCGCCGGCGCAAAGTCATGTAAGACTCTGTTGCCAGAGTCTTAGTTGCGGCTGCCACGGGCGAGGCGGCCGCAACTGAATTTCGGCGCTGGGGCCCGTCGGCATGGCAACCGGGACACTGCGCACACCGATGACGTCATCGGTGCCGGCGCAGCGCTACCGGTCTACCGCGGCGGAAGGGCCCCAGGCAATTTCGGCGCCGGCGCCAATTGCAGCGCTAGGCCCTCTAGCGCCGCAAAATCGGCGCTAAGGGCACTGAATTTCTAGGCCACATTGTTCTCCCAAAAAGAACGAGACCTATGAGAGGTACGTGTTCTGTTCACGGACACAGCAGCAAAATGAGATTTTTGATAGCTTTGTGACCGATCTGAAACTGAAAGCACAGACATGTAATTTCTCTGAACTGAAATCATCCATGATTCGTGAGATTGTGTTTGGTATTCATGATAAAAAGGTCAGGGAACGTCTGTTGAGAGAAACCAAACTAACATTGGAGAATGCTGTGAAAATATGCCATGCCAGTGAGCTAGCTCAACAGCACGCAAAGACTTTCAGTGAAATTAATAATAATGCGACTGTATTGAGTGACTGTGCTGCTGTTGGTGCTGTGTCCTACAAAGGGAAGAAACGTGGGCAGAACAGAAATGCAAAGCAATTGGAGGATGGAACTTTCAATTGTAAACGCTGTGGTTACCAGCACCAGTCACGACAATACCCAGCATTTCGCAAAATGTGCACAAAATGTAATGGAAAGAATCACTTTGCCAAACAATGCTTTTCAAAAGTAAAAACAAAGAAAGGGCAACAAGTCAATGTGATTGAGGACACTGATTTAAGTGAGACATTTTTTGTAGGAATGGTGTCATGTGACAATATAGAAAAGAATACAAAACTTGTGCAGCCCTCAGGGATGGGCAATGCTGAACATAAAGTTAATGCAGTAAAAGAGGGCAAATGGATGATGCCACTGCAGGTAAATGGAGCATTAGTTACATTGAAACTAGATACTGGGGCAAAAGCAAACTTAGTCAGTGTGAGTGACATTAAAAATATGAAAGAACAGCCCAAAATACAGAAAAAGTTAGTACTACTGAAGAACTATAATGGACAGAAAATAGATAGCTTAGGTGTATGCAAACGCAAAGTGACAGTCAAAGATAAAGTGCATCATCACATGTTTTCTGTTGTGGCTGAAGGAATTGATTCACTACTAGGTGACAAAGCTTGTGAGGACTTAGAACTGGTCAAGAGAGTCTACCGTATAAACTGTGCCATAAGCAGACCAGATGACTTAGTGGATTCTGTAGTGAGTAATTTCCAGGATGTGTTCAAAGGATTTGGAGTTCTACCATTCACTTACAAGATCCAGCTAAAGGAGGATGCTCAGCCAGTGGTACATGCTCCACAGAGAGTTCCAGCACCCCTGCGTGACTGGCTCAAAAAAGAACTGGACAGAATGACCACACTAGGAGTCATCAGGAAAGTCGAAGAGCCAACAGACTGGGTTAACTCCATGGTATGTGTAAAGAAAAAGAACAATGACCTAAGAGTATGCATGGATCTAAAGGACTTAAATGCAAACATAAAACGTGAACACTACCAGATTCCCAAGCGAGAAGAAATCACCAGTGAAATGTCAGGTGCCAGATACTTCACAAAGCTTGATGCCTCACAAGGATTTTGGCAACTAAAACTGGATGAAGAGAGCACCAAATACTGTACCTTCAACACACCATTTGGCAGGTATTGTTTCCTCAGAATGCCTTTTGGGATAATATCTGCATCTGAAATCTTTCATAGAGTGATGGAACACATAATTGAAGGTCTGGAAGGAGTTCGGGTCTATGTTGATGACATCATCATCTGGGGCTCCACACTGAAAGAACACAATGAGAGACTGACTAAAGTGCTACAGAACATACGCCGGAATGGACTGAAGCTCAACAAAGCCAAGTGTCAGTTTGGCGTCCAGGAAGTCACTTTCCTAGGAGATAATCTATCTGGTAAAGGAATAGAGCCAGATATGGAAAAAGTAAATGCCATACTCAAAATGCCCTGACCCACTGACAAAAAAAGGAGTGCTACGCATCATGGGGATGATAAACTTCATTGGAAAGTTAATTCCTAACTTGTCAGCCAAGACAGCCTGTCTGCGAGACCAGCTACATAAAACAAATGAGTTCACATGGACAGAAAGACATGAACAAGAGTGGATGAACCTTAAAACAGTGCTGACAACCACACCTGTACTCACCTTCTTTGACCCAACAAAGAGAATCAAAGTGTCAACGGATGCATCAAAAGATGGCCTAGGCGCGGTCTTGCTATAAGCAGAGGGTGAAGATTGGAAGCCTGTTGCCTATGCCTCCAGGTCTATGACTGACTTTGAGTGACGATACGCCCAGATTGAAAAGGAATGTCTAGGCTTGATAGTTGGACTAGAAAAGTTCCATGGCTACATATATGGACTTCCCACCTTCACAGTTGAGACAGACCACTGCCCACTGGTTGCCATCATAAAAAAAAAATCTGAATGAGATGTCTCCAAGGATTCAATGACTTATGATGAAGCTGCAAAGATATGACTTTGAACTGATCTACACACCAGGCAAATACATAGTGTTAGCAGATGCACTATCCCGAGCACCCACAATGAGTCATGTGAGCTCTAATGAGGAAGACATGGATGTTAATGTGAGTATGGTCACTGCTGCGCTGCCCGTGTCAGACACAAAATCAAAGCAAATAGCAGAAGAAACAGTAAAAGATACAGGCCTAGAAATTCAGTTTGGGCCCGCCAGCTGGTTTGCGCCCAAAAGTTAGCGCTGGGCGGGGAGCCATTAGCGACCGTCAGATATTCGGCTTCTGCGACCCAAGTCGGAACCGGGCGCTATTCCAGGGTGTGGCCGCCCCCGCTTGGGGTGCTGAAACTGAATTTCAGCGCTGTAGGCGCCGCTGCGCCACCCGATGCGGTGCGGCAGGCTGCGGTGCTGCAGGCCTCCTCCTTCTCTTAAGGTGGAGGTGCCTGCAACAGGGAGATCGCCGCTGGATTGTGCCGGCAAATGAGCCCGGCACCACGGAGAAGTGCCGGGCACGCGGAAAGCAGCCGGCAATGCCGCGGGGGGGGGTGGTGGAGGAGGCCGGGGAAGGAGGTGCGGGCAGGCGGCCGCCGAAAAAGCGGCCGGCCGCACCTCCACCTTTATGCGCCCCACTAAGGCTGCAGTAAGGCCCTGGTCTCCGGATGTAAGTAGCGGCCGCCACGGAGGAGGCGGCGGCAACTGAATATGGGATTCGGGCCGGCATCGGGGCGGAACCGGGGCACTGCGCACACCGATGACGTCATCGGTGCCGGCGCAGCGCTACCGGCTACCGCTGCCATTACCGCAGCGCTGAATATCAGCGCGAACTCCTCTATTGGCGCAAAAGCCCTCTTTGGGCGAAAACTGGGTGCAAAGCCAACCGAATTTCTAGGCCACAGTGTTACAAACAGTAATAGAGAACATTCATCATGGTTGGCCAAAAGGTTCCTGTCCAAAGTACTTTCACATCAGGTCAGAGTTGAGTGTTGCAAGTGGACTATTACTGAAACAGAACAGAATAGTCATTCCACAGGCTCTACGTCAAGATATGCTCAAAAGGATTCATGAGGGACACCTCGGAATTGAAAAATGCAAAAGGAGAGCAAGAGACACTGTTTATTGGCCTGGCATAAATAAGGACATTGAGAACATGATGGGCATATGTGAGACATGTCAGAAACACCAAAACAAACAAGCAAAGGAACCAATGATAGTAGCTGACTTACCAACAGCACCATGGCAAAAGGTTGGTATGGACCTCTTTCATTTGAATGGTAAAGACTATCTAATAGTGATTGACTACTATTCTAACTATCCTGAGATGGTGCTGCTCTCAAGCACATCAGCAAGCAGTGTCATAATGCATGTTAAATCCATCTTCGCCAGACATGGAATTCCCAGGATTGCCGTTAGCAACAATGGCCCGTGCTTTAACTGTAAGGAGCGGCAACAGTTTGCAGCACATTATGACTTTCAACACATCACATCCAGTCTCTGTATGCTCAGTCGAATGGTAAGGCAGAGAAAGGTGTTCAAGTTCTCAAACAGCTACTGAAGAAAGCAACAGAAAGCAAGTCTGATCCTTATCTCACCCTGCTGAGCCACCGAGCCTCCCCTTTAGACTGTGGTTCTTCACCTGCTGAACTCCTAATGGGTCACAAGTTACGCACCACGCTACCCTGCTGTGCAAAAGAAAAGCAGAGTAAGGAACTGAGACAGAGATTTCAACTGTTAAAGCTGAAACAGAAATCACACTATGACAAGTCATCCAAAACTCTGAAACCATTGACAAGGGATGATGTTGTCAGGATTGAGGATCCAGATGCATGGAACAGGAAAGCTACAGTTCTTGAGGAAGTAGGACCAAGGTCATACACTGTTAGAACTGAGGAAGGACAGATTCTCCAGAGGAACCGCCGTTCCCTCCTGAAAACACAAGAAACTATCCAAGAGCAAATTGATGACAATGCCGCAACTGAATCTTTTCACTCACCACCAGAACAATCTAACACAAACACACATACAGGCTCTCATGAAAACACATCAGACTTACCTGTGCTGAGAAGATCCACACGTGAAGTAAAAAAGCCTGATAGACTTAATCTTTGAGTACAAAGAAAACTATAATAAAAGAATGAAAAGCTTAGAGTTCATAAAGTAAAGCTTTGAAAATGTGTTGACTGTTGTGAAGATGTTTATGTCGTTATGATTGATTGATATTGGTTTTGTTTAACCTCTGAGGGGATGTAATGATCAGTAACATGTCATTCTAGAATGGTACACTAGGTGGAGCTGTATGTTTAGTGGTGGGCTACCCACAAGGCAGTAGTCAAGATGGATGCCTGTACACTAGTCCACATGGCTGAATAAATGACTAGCTCAAGTTAGCTGTTCATAATGAAAACGTCTATTTATTTATGAACATAACAATGGCCAGAGGGCGGAGGGCCAACAGGCCTCTGCACAGGTGACCTTACCCTCCCAGGCTATTTTGCCAACAATTGTCCTACATTAATTTGTCTGAGGAGCAGTGTTTGCGAAGGCTGCGCTTCAGCAAGGAGGTGGTCACTGAGCTCTGCCACCTGCTGCAACCAGATCTGCGGCCTCTACTGAGGAGCAGGACATCTCGGTCATTGGCAATGAAGGTCACAGTGGCTCTGAATTTTTATGACACCAGCTCCTTTCAAGCTTCTACTGGGGACATCGCCAATACTGGCACTCCCACGGGGCAGCACATCAGCATCCGGAGCAATCTGCTGGAGCACAGATTGCTGGCCTGCTGCAACGCAGTGAGAACCCCGGGGAAATTTGTCCGAACCAGCGACAATGGCAGCAGTCAGTGCTTGCGTGGCCTCAAACTGAGACATGCATGAGAGCAGTCTGAGATGGGGTCACGGCAGCCAGTGACTGAATTGCAGCACTAAGCTTTAGCGTGGCATCCGCCTGTGCTACAGCGAAGTGCTCCACACTCCTTGCCAGTGCATAAATGTAATTGGGCACCCTTCCCACTGCACCCAAAGGAACATAAGAACATAAGAAATAGGAGCAGGAGTAGGCCAATCGGCCCCTCGAGCCTGCTCCGCCATTCAATAAGATCATGGCTGATCTGATCCTAACCGCCAATCCACTATCACAGAACCATCTCCTGAATCTAACAGAATTAGACACATGAAATAGGAGCAGGATCAGGCTACACGGCCCCTGGGCCCGCTCCGCTACCCACAGGGCAATGACCGATCCGAACCTAGACTCATGTCCAAATTCCTGCCCGCTCCCCGTAACCCTTAATTCCCTTTACTTCTAGGAAACTGTCTATTTCTGTTTTAAATTTATGTAATGATGTAGCTTCTGCAGCTTTTTGGGGCAGCATATTCCATGGACCTACCACCCTCTGAGTGAAGTAGTTCCTCCTCATCTCAGTTTTGAAAGAGCAGCCCCTTATTCTAAGACTATGCCCCCTAGTTCTAGTTTCACCCATCATCGGGAACATCTTCCCCGCATCCACCTGATCCAACCCCTTCACAATCTTATATGTTTCAATAAGATCGCCTCTCATTCTTCTGAACTCCAATGAGTAGAGTCCCAATCTACTCAACCTCTCCTCATATGTCCATCCCCTCATCCCCGGGATTAACCGAGTGAACCTTCTTTGTACTGACTCGAGAGCAAGTATGTCCTTTCTTAAGTATGGACCCCAAAACTGTATGCAATATTCCAGGTGCGGTCTCACCAATACCTTGTACAACTGAAGCAATACCTCCTTATTTTTATATTCTATCCCCCTAGCAATGAAAGCCAACATTCCATTGGCCTTCTTAATCACTTGCTGCACCTGCATACTAACCTTTTGAGTTTCGTGCACCAGGACCCCCAGATCCCTTTGTACTTCAGTACTTTCCAGTTTCTTGCCATTAAGATAATAACTTGCTCTACGATTTTTCCTGCCAAAGTGCATAACCTCACACTTTCCAGTATTGTATTCCATCTGCCAAATCTCTGCCCACTTACTTAGCCTGTCTATGTCCCCTTGCAGGTTTTTTATGTCCTCCTCACTCACTACTTTTCCTCCCATCTTAGTATCATCTGCAAACTTTGATATGTTACACTCGGTCCCCTCCTCCAAATCGTTAATATAGATTGTAAAGAGTTGGGGACCCAGCACTGACCCCTGCGGAACACCACTAGTTACTGATTGCCAGTCTGAGAATGAACCATTTATCCCAACTCTCTGCCTTCTGTTAGATAGCCAATCCTCTATCCATGCCAGAATATTACCCCCAATCCCGTGATTTTTTATCTTAAGCAATAATCTTTTGTGTGGCACCTTGTCAAATGCCTTTTGGAAGTCTAAATACACCACGTCCACTGGTTCCCCTTTATCCACCCTATATGTTACTTCCTCAAAGAACTCCAGCAAATTTGTCAAACATGACTTCCCCTTCATAAAACCATGCTGACTTTGTCCTATTAAATTATGATTATCCAAATGTCCTGTTACTGTCTCCTTAATAATGGACTCCAAAATTTTACCTACCACAGATGTTAGGCTAACCGGTCTATAGTTTCCAGCCTTCTGTCTACTGCCCTTTTTAAATAAGGGTGTTACATTAGCAGTTTTCCATGAGCTCAGTGTGCATGTCCACCGCCTGGGTGTTCATTTCTGCAATGAGCCGCTCCTCCTCTGTGTCCAGTGCAGCAGGACTCGCTGGCCTACTCTCCCTCCGGGGAGAAGGCCCCCGAGCTTCCCTACCCCCGTCACATTGCTGCAGCCCACTGGGTCCCGGAGCTTCACCCTCATCAGACCCTTCCCCTCTGCTCCCCTCCAGGAAAGACGTGTTCCCAGTGTGGACATGGGCTTCCTCGGGAGAGGGTGGTGCTGAGGCTCCGACTTCCTCTTCCTCCTCGCCTGCGGCGTCGCTCCCACTGGCAGCTTGAGGGCCCGTCTCCTCAGCTGGTGAATCACCATCTGAAAGCAGGGAGGTACAAGAGTGGTTTTAGCGTGAGGACAGGGGGGCAGTAAGGGAGGAATGAGTTCAGCGATTTAATAAGTTAGATTGAAAGTGTAAAAGGCTGGTATTGTGAGGGATCAGTGGAATGAGAGGGGAGAGAAAGCTGATGACCTTACCATTGCTGTCCTGAAGGGGATCGACCTCTCCAGCAGCCACGGGACCGATCATCTGGCTTGCGACGATCCTGTGGACGCACACCTCAAGATCGCTGAGGGGTTGCAGCTGAGGCCGCCCTCCACCCGTCCATTGCTGCTGTCTCCTATTATGAGATAGTTTGGCCTGTAAGAAAAAGGACGGCGTCTGAGTGAATGTGCAGCCATGGTCTTGCCTGATGTGCCTCCCATAGGTGAATAGCCCTTACTGTATGCAAAGTGTGGAATGTACGTGTGTGTTTGATGAAAGGGCCATAGATGTTGGATGAGTGTTGGGCATTGGGGCTTTTACACCCTCTGGGCACCGAGTGAGGTTGAGATGGAGGGATGGAGAGGTATTGAAAAGCAGCCACTCACCCTGACGACCCGAGTGAGGTCGTTGAACATTTTGCGACACTGAGTATGGGTCCTGGGCACCATGCTCCTGGAGGAGACGTTATGAGCCACCTCCCTCCACACTCTTCTGTAGTCACACAGCAATGGCCCTCAGCCACTCTGTGGGTAGAGTACTGATCTTCTGTGCTCCACTGTGCCAACCAGAGCCTCCAAGGCCCGCTCGCTGAAGTGCTGAGCTCGTTCCCTGGCCCTCTCCATAGTTCTTTGCAGCAGCTTTGAGGTTGAGGTCTGTCCAGACTGAGATTCAAGGCTCCACTGAGCAGGGTGTGGCTGGAGAGCAAGATCGACCCTCCTCTTTAAGAACTGCCCAGCGCCCATGTGTCTGTGTTCCATCGCTGACTGACAGCACCTGAGCTGCGCCTGCCCTCTGAGTTAGCGCCTCGCTTCTCGGCCTTTGCGCCTTAAGAGAGGTGTGAAGCACCTGATTTAGCGCTCCAATCACCTCCAGGGGCGATAGAAGCCAAGTTTGCAGTTGGAGGCGATAATTTGCGTCAGGCGCTAAACTTTGCGCCCGGCCGATAATTGCGCCACAAACGGGGCGATACTGAATTTCTCCCACATAATCTCTCAGGGGGGAATGAGGAGAAATTTATTTACGTAGCGAGTTGTTGTGATCTGGAACGCGCTGCCTGAAAGGACGGTGGAAGCAGATTCAATAGGAACTTTCAAAAGGGAATTGGAGAAATACTTGGGCCTAAAATTTCATTTGATTTGCACCTCCCGTTAGTGCCCTTAAAGCAACTAGCGCCCAGGCGCGGTGCCGCCAACGCCTCCTGCGAAATTCAGCTGGAGGATAGCAGCGGCGGTAACCGTTAGCGCCCTGTGGCGCTGCGCAGCCTGCGATGACTTCATCGCCGTGCACAGCGCCCGCTCGCACCTCAGCCGCGATCTCCGGTAGTGCCCCCTGACTTACCGCCGGACGCTATGTCCAACAGGATGAAGGGGGCCTACCTGCGGCCGGGGCGGCACTAATTAAAGGGAAGTGCCGGACGGCCATTTTTGTTGCTGGCCACCTGCCAGCACCTGCCCCCGTTGCCATTCCCGGCATCCTCTGCAGCCCCCCCACGGAGTGCCGGCTGCGTTCCATAAGCTCAGCACTTCTCTTGAGTGCCGGGCTCTTTTGCCGGCACTCCCGATCCCCGGGGGCCCAGCTGGGCTCCGGGTCGCGCTGCGCTAGGCCCCTCCCCTTTAATAAGGGGAGGAAGGCCTGCAGTACCGCGGTGTGACATGCCGCAGAGCGTGGCGCTGCGGCACGTAGCGCTGCGACATTCACTCGCAGCGCCCCAAGAGGGAGGCGGGACGCTTCCAGTAGTGCCCCGCTTCCCTCTTGGGGTGCTACCGGTGAATTTTGGCCATGGGGGTGCTAAATTTTTCGGGGCGCGCCCGGCGAAGTTAGCGCCCCAAAGGGGGCACAACCCAATTTTTCCTCCTTGAAGAGGAGGCATTTTGCAGGGCTATGGACAAAGAGCAGGCGGAGTGGGAATATTTGGAGAGCTCTTTCACGGAGCTGGCACAGGCAGAGTGAGCCGGGGCTTTCTGTGCTGTGAGATTCTACGCACGCAGCCCACAGATTGAAAGCCAGCTGGCAGTTAACAGAACAGAAAGTTCCATCATTGAAAATAGCATCTCATGGCATCCAGAACATATCCTTTACTATGGCAATCACACTCAAGAGCAATCACTACCAATTAAAGAGTACAAGGTTTAGCCAGCCCCCGTTTTGGAGAGGATTGTGTTACTCACTCAAACAAAAAATGTTCATTTCAAGATTAAAATGACTTGAACGTTCTTTGCATTCCCAGTTTGGCACTTTAACACCGTCAGTCTGGAGTGCTTGTCTATTGGAAAGCACTTCATGCGATATTGCTCATTCAGGGCTCTTCATAATTCAACTATTGCTCTACAATCATGTAACAACAACATGTCTCCCAAAATTGTTTCAGTGTAGATAGATCTGACTATTTAATGCTACCAAGGGAGGTCATTATTGGCTTTATTTTCATAGCAGTATTAGACATGGGGATATGGGCAGCTGTGATTTTACAATCTGATCACATCAGTGTGAGTTTGGATAGTGTGCATATTCAAACGAATGCCCAGCCAACCATTTACTTTGCTCCAAGTATCATTGTGACTTTTAAATATTGAAAAGAGCTAACAATTAATGGTCAAGTGGAAGAAAGTATATAAAGATAAAGGCCTTGTCATTATAGTGTGAGTACTTCACAAGATCACAAGACAGATACAGAAGACGAAGGTCATTCCATCCATCTTAACTCAGCCATCCAGACAGACCCGTTACACCATCCAAATGTTTCTTAAACGAATTAAGGCATTCTGCCTCTGTCACTCTACCTGGAACTCCGATCGGTGCGTTGATCAGCATTTGTGTGAAGAACTTCCTGACATCAATCCTAAGTTTGCAGTTCACTAGTCAGAGCGTGTGTCCCCTTAAGCTCCCATCTTGGTTCAGTTTACAGTGTTTCACTGAATTCTCTTTTTCCTCTTCTGGCCTGACTCTCCCATCTCTAAGTTCTAATTCGCGCCAGACTAACAGCCAGCTGTTGCTCGATCCTCCTCATCTCCATCTTTCTATTTCTGTAGCAGGGCAAAAGATCTTGAGGCTTCAGCCTTATGCCCCAAATATTTATTCATACCAAGACGTGCATATACAATGTACAATTACAAAGTCCACTTTTTATTTCAACAGTTAAGTGTGTCATGAATGTAGTCAGCAGATTTGCCACAGTGCTTTTCCCTTGTGCCAGTTTACTTGTAACGTCTGACCCCTAAACTCCTGCTGTTCTGTCGTGATTGACGAGTGAGTGGAGCCGCTCTGGTGGCTGGCTGAAGGGTAGCACTGTAACCCAGCTGGTATTAAGGTGGCAGCACAATACTGCCTTAGGGGGCTACACCTGTGAGGCAGCCAATTGGCCACCTGCAGTGCCTGTCACTTCCTGAAGGCTTTCTGGCACTTTAGTTGGCTCTTTTGCAGAGTGGAATCAATGGGAGAGCCATCTGCACTGCAGATTTACTGATGCTGATGTTTACTGAGGTAACTCGTAATGCACTAGAGGAATCAGGGCTGTGGTACCTTCAGTGCTCTTGTGGTGCGGGTCGCTTCAGGTCATGTTCCAGCCTGCAGCACAACTCCATCACTGCCCTACAAAGGCAATTTTTCTTGGACATTCCCAGGTAGGGATATGTGTCTGTCGACATGGCAGCACTGGTAGGAGTAAGTAAGGAACATTTGCATCTTTTACATGTGAGCCTGCCTCACATCCCTCCTTTCATCTTCTCCTTCCCCCTCAAAACCTCAAGGAGGCAACAACAACAACTTGTATTTATACAGCGCCTTTAATGTAGTAAAACGTCCCAAGGCACTGCACAAGAGTATTTTAAGACAAAAAAATTGACACCGAGCCATATAAGGATAAATTAGGGCAAGTGACCAAAAGCTTGGTCAAAGAGGTAGGTTTTAAGGAGCGTCTTAAAGGAGGAAAGAGAGATGGAGAGGCGGAGAGGTTCAGGCAGGGAATTCCAGAGCTTAGGGCCTAGGCAACAGAAGGCACGGCCACCAATGGTGGAGTGATTATAATCAGGGAAGCTCAAGAGGGCAGAATTAGAGGAGCGCAGATATCTCGGGGGGGGGGGGGGTGTGGGGCTGGAGGAGATTACAGAGATAGGGAGGGGCAAGGCCATGGAGGGATTTGAAAACAAGGATGAGAATTTTGAAATCGAGGCGCTGCTTAACCGGGAGTCAATGTAGGCAGGTCCATAGCAATTCCCATATTCCAGTTTTAAATGAAAAAGTTTAAATAAAAAATCCAGCAGTCAGGAATCCACTACCAGAATCCCACTGCACAGAAATGACCTACCGGAAGACTGCCTACGCCTGTAGGAATCTGATTGCAATTTCTGTGAAGAGCTGGGCAGAGCGTGCACAATGGCTGCCAGTCCCACTTTCTCCAGGCATTGAATCCAACAACCGGACGATTTTCCGAGCAGGAAACCGTCGAGCTGTGGTGGAACATCATTTGGCCCCAGAGCTCACCAGGGAAAAGTTAATGAGGCTCAAACCGGAAAACAGTTCACGCCTCCCAACTGCAATGTGGGCTGGGCACTGCGGGTGAACTGCCAATCTCGCACCCGTGTGGTGCCCAAATAGAACAGCTCACCCAATGTCATAGAGTCATAGTCATAGAGTTATACAGCACGGATAGAGGCCCTTCGGCCCATCGTGTCCGCGCTGGCCATCAAGCCCTGTCTAATCTAATCCCATATTCCAGCATTTGGTCCGTAGCCTTGTATGTTATGGCATTTCAAGTGCTCATCCAAATGCTTCTTAAATGTTGTGAGGGTTCCTGCCTCCACCACCCTTTCAGGCAGTGAGTTCCAGACTCCAACCACCCTCTGGGTGAAAAAGTTCTTTCTCAAATCCCCTCTAAACCTCCCGCCCTTTACCTTGAATCTATGCCCCCCCAGTTATTGACCCTTCTACTAAGGGAAAAAGCTCCTTAGTATCCATCCTATCTATGCCCCTCATAATTTTGTACACCTCAATCATGTCCCCCCTCAGCCTCCTCTGCTCCAAGGAAAACAAACCCAATCTGCCCAGTCTCTCTTCATAGCTGAAGCGCTCCAGCCCTGGTAACATCCTGGTGAATCTCCTCTGCACCCTCTCCAAAGCGATCACACCCTTCCTGTAGTGTGGCGACCAGAACTGCACACAGTATTCCAGCTGTGGCCTAACCAGTGTTTTATACAGCTCCATCATAACCTCCTTTCTCTTATATTCTATGCCTCAGCTAATGAAGGCAAGTATCCCATATGCCTTTTTTACCACCTTATCCACCTGTTCCGCCGCCTTCAGGGATCTGTGTACTTGCACACCCAGATCCCTCTGACCCTCCGTCTTGCCTAGGGTCTTACCATTCATTGTGTATTCCCTTGCCTTGTTATTCCCCCCAAAGTGCATCACCTCGCACTTTTCCAGGTTAAATTCCATTTGCCACTGTTCCGCCCATCTGACCAACCCATCTATATCGTCCTGCAGACTGAGACTACCCTCCTCGCTATTTACCACCCTACCAATTTTTGTATCATCCGCGAACTTACTGATCATACCTTTTACATTCATATCCAAGTCATTAATGTAGACCACAAACAGCAAGGGACCCAGCACCAATCCCTGTGGTACCCCACTGGCCACAGGCTTCCAGTCACAAAAACAACCTTCGACCATCACCCTCTGCCTTCTGCCACTAAGCCAGTTTTGTATCAAATGAGCCAAGGCACCCTGGATTCCATGGGCTCTTACCTTCTTGACCAGTCTCCTGTGTGGGACTTTATCGAAGGCCTTACTGAAATCCATGTATACCACATCCACTGCGTTACCCTCATCCACACACCTAGTCACCCCCTCAAAAAATTCAATCAAATTAGTCAGACATGATCTTCCCTTGACAAAGCCATGTTGACTATCCCTGATTAATCCTTGCCTCTCCAAGTGCAGACTAATTTTGTCCCTCAGAACTTTTTCCAATAATTTTCCTACCACTGATGTTAGGCTCACTGGCCTGTAGTTCCCCGGTTTTTCCCTACTCCCCTTCTTGAATAATGGTACTACATTAGCGGTTATCCAGTCCTCTGGCACATCCCCTGTGGCCAGAGAGGTTCTGAATATATGTGTTAGAGCCCCCGCAATCTCTTCCTTTGCCTCACACAGCAGCCTGGGATACATTTCGTCCGGGCCTGGGGATTTATCCATTTTTAGGCCTGCTAAAACCGCCAATACCTCCTCCCTCTCGATGTTAATATGTTCGAGCATATCACAGTCCCCCCGCCCTATTTCTATGTCTACATCATCCTTCTCCATAGTGAAAACAGATGCAAAAAATTCATTTAGAACCCCTCCTACATCTTCCGGCTCCACACACAGATTGCCACTTTTGTCCCTAATGGGCCCTATTTTTTCCCTAGTTATCCTCTTACCCTTAATATACTTATAAAACATCTTAGGGTTTTCCTTTATTTTGCTCGCCAGTGTTATTTCATGGCCCCTCCTTGATCTCCTAATTTCTTTTTTAAGTATCCCCCTGCACTTTTTGTACTCCTCTAGGGCTTCCTCCGTCTTTAGCCTTTTGTATCTGCCAAAAGCCCTCCTTTTTTTCCTAATCCATTCTCGTATATCCACTGACATCCAAGGTTCCCTGTGGTTTTTGGAACCACCCTTGACCTTTACGGGAACATGTTGCCATTGTATGATCTCAATCTCCCTTCTGAAAGCCTCCCATTGCTCCGATGCGGATTTTCCTACAAGTAGCTGATCCCAGTCCAGTTTGGCCAGAACCTGCCTTATCCTATTAAAATCGGCCTTCCCCCAATTTAGAACCTTTATTTCCGGCCCATCCCTGTCCTTTTCCATGACCACCTTATATCTCACCATATTATGGTCACTGTCACCAAAGTGCTCACCTACTAGCACTTCTTCCACTTGGCCGGCCACATTCCCTAGAATTAGGTCTAGTACCGCCCCCTCTCTTGTAGGACTTTCTACATGCTGGCTCAAAAAGCTCTCCTGGATGCACTTTAAGAATTCTACACCCTCTGAGCCTTTCACACTCTGACTATCCCAGTTAATATTGGGGAAGTTGAAATCCCCCATTATTATTACCCTATTATTTGCACATTTCTCTGAGATTTGCCTACATATCTGTTCCTCTATCTCCCCCTGACTGTTTGGGGGTCTATAGTACACTCCCAGCAAAGTGCTTGCCCCCTTTTTGTTTTTAAGCTCCACCCATATGGCCTCATTAGGGGAACCTGCTAATATATCATCCCTCCTTATGGCAGTAATTGATTCCTTAATTAATATTGCGACACCCCCTCCTCTTATCCCTCCCCCTCTGTCTCGCCTGAAGATTCTGTACCCCGGAATATTGAGCTGCCAGTCTTGCCCCTCCCTCAACCATGTCTCCGTGATAGCAACAATATCGTACTCCCATGTGTTTATCAACACCTTCAGCTCATCCACCTTATTTGCAAGACTCCTTGCATTAAAATAGATGCCATCCAGCTTTGCCCTTATATATTTGCCCTGTCTACCAAGCTGACTTGTTTTTTTCTCTATAATTGGCAGCACATCACCCCCTATTTCAGCTCCCCTCTGTATCCCATCCCCCTGCCAAGTTAGTTTAAACCCCCCCCAACAGTGCTAGCAAACCTCCCCGCAAGGATATTTGTCCCGCTCTGGTTCAGGTGCAACCCGTCCGACTTGTACAAGTCCCACCTTTCCCAGAAGCAGGCCCAGTGATCCAGGAAACTAAAACTCTCCCTCCTGCACCAACTCTTTAGCCACGCATTCATCTGTTCTATCCTCCTATTCCTATACTCACTAGCACGTGGCACTGGGAGTAATCCAGAGATTACAACCTTTGAGGTCCTGCTCTTTAATCTGCTACCTAGCTCCCTAAATTCTTGATGCAGGACCTCATCCCCCTTCCTACCTATGTCGCTGGTCCCAATGTGGACCACGACCTCTGCCTGCTCACCCTCCCCCTTAAGAATGCCCTGTAGCCGCTCAGTGACATCCATGACCCTGGCCCCAGGGAGGCAACAAACCATCCTGGAGTCACGTTTGCGGCCACAGAAACGCCTATCTGTTCCCCTTACGATAGAATCCCCTACCACTATTGCTCTCCCACTCTTTTTCCTCCCTTTCTGAGCAGCAGAAGCGTCCCTGGTGCCAGGAAGCTGGCTGTGAGGTGTTTAAAAATGAATCTGGTCAGATTAAAATTAGCAGATTCGAACGAGAATGAATGAATTTGCCGAACTTCAGCTTTTAGTTTTGGTTCGACCCAGTCTAACAAACTCAAACTTGGGAATGAAATATTGGGCAGGGTGTTTAACAAGCAGCCAATCCGCTACTGCCCAGTTTGCACTTCCGCCAAAGTTGAATTTCACCCCCCCCCCCCCACACTGTACGACATTCCAGAGATAAGACACATAGCAACCAATAAATGAACAGGTTTTGGATGCATTCTCCTTCCCACTAGACCTGCAGGGATTGGATGCAAGTCCCTTCCCAACAGCTCAATGGGGATCAGAGACACTTTCTCCTTCTTACTAAAATACCCAGGGAGCAATACAAGTAGATATAAAACCATCATTAAAACAGATGCATTATGTATCTACCACAAACACACTGACACAATGGAACTAATCCTTCAGTGTAAGTAAATGCCATTCTTTGTTGCAATCAGTTTTACCTGCTGGAATCATCCACCATGTATAAAGAAGCTTTTGACGGGACAATGTATATGGTATCATTGCTGATCAAACAGAGGTAAATTAGCCAAATTAAGATTTTGTCCAGAATACCTACATTTTTGGCCACCTTGGATTTTAACTTTGGATTTCGGGATTGGTGTGCATGCCTACTTTCTCTTCTTTTTCAGCATCCCAGTTGACCTACAATGGTTGGGCCAGAAAACACAAGACTGAGCAGCTCAATGTAAGAAACCATTTGAAGGCGGAGACTTAAAGACAGAGTCTTGAATCTGAACATAGGACAATGCTTTATTAAACTGAAGCCATTTCCCCCACTGCCAGGCTGTTAGGAGGTGAGCTGCAGCAGTGCAGGAAGTCACCGACCTCAGGCAGTATACCCTCCATCTCTGGAAGCATAGATACAGTCGAGCAAGTTTGGGTCCAAGTACCAGGCTCTGACTTAAATATAGATATCCTGGGTGGGAGTCTGGGTTGTGTTAGGATTATAAACCACTATAACTACCAGGTCTTTAACTTTAAAATGAGCTGTTGTGATTTATATTTTTAATCAGTTTTATTTTGCATGTTAGTCTCACCTCTGCTAGTTTGAGCCAGTCTAATGCGTGTAATTTCTGGCCTGCAGTTCCTGAAACACAAGTGTGTAGAAACACTTCACCAGCTTAATCGTTGCTCTTGTTTCTGTGTACAGTAATGTTTCATTACCTAAAATCAAAATAATCATTTATAATTACAGATGAAGAAATCAAATTGCGTCACATATATAAATAGCGAGGTCTCATTTGATAGATCTACATTCACGTTAAATGAAAGGAACTGGTGCCCATTGCCTTACTTTGTGTCTATCTGCAGCTAACATTGGCCCAGTAATTCCAGGCACAACGTGTGAGTACGGACGGGGTACTCACGCGTGTGCCCGGGGGAATTGCCGGTTTTCAGCATGCACAGCGCATGCGCTGAAAACCGGCATTTCCTGTCCTCTGACCCAAGGGGTTAAGAGGCAGAACGCGCGCGACTGCACAGGTAGCACGTGCGCAGTGAAATTCCTTTTTTTTTTCCAGAGTTGCGCGTGTGTAAAGGCCTCTGGTCTTTACGCATTGAAAAACCACACGTAAGTACTTAGGGCTAGATTTTCAGTCGCTTGCGCCAGCAGTTAGCGCCTTAAGAGAAGTGTTTTTCGGGCGCTATGCGTGTAGCGCCCGGGCACAGCGCAGTTTGCGCCCCGCCCCAAATTAAGTTGCCCGTTAGCGCCGGCGCAAAGTTTAGCGCCCGCCCGGATGCGCGCGCAGAAAATGATGTCACATCCTCGTGCAGCGCCCTTTGTGCGCCCCGATTCCAAACTTCAGTCGGACCGCCCCATTGTGCGGCTGGCGGCCGGAGCGTTTGGAAAAAGGAACGCAACACAACCAGCGCGGGCCCCGGGGGGCGCAAATTAAAGGGGACGTACTCTCCAGTATAAAGGCCAGCCTTTTTTCAGAAAACAGTCTTGTGCAACGCATTTCTGGAGACACAACAAGGAGGATAGCTAACTGGTTTCAAGCAGCAAGAGCCAGGTATTTTTGGACTCAGGCCAGAGCGCTGCAAGTGGCCTTTTGGAAATTAGAGTGTTTGCCAGGATTTGATGGGGGTTGCATGGGGTGCCAACGCGGAGCTGCAGCTCCATGTCCGTAGGGCTCGCAGACGCATTGTGAGAGGGGCAGCCCTGGCTAGAGGCAGAGGGGGCTACAGGCGTCGGCCACGTAGGCCTTACCCAGTCAGGCTATACCGCCAGCAGCGCTCCTACCTAAACATGAGTGCCGCGCGATGTGTTAAAAGGCTCCGATTCCGAAAGGAGGTGATTGCAGACATCTGCCACCTGCTTCGCCGAGATCTGCGGCCAAAGCTCAGGTGCAGGACGTCTCTGTCGGTGGAAGTGAAGGTGACGGTGGCATTGAACTTCTATGCCACCGGCTCCTTCCAATACGCTGCTGGGGACATAGCAAACATCTCCCAGTACGGCGCGCATCGCTGCATCCGCCAGGTGACCGAAGCACTGTTCAGAAGGAGAAGTCAATTCATCTCCTTCCCCATGGCCCTGGAGAGCCAGCATCAGAGCGCATTGGGATTTTCCAGACTCGGGGAATTCCCCTTGGTGCAGGGCGCCATTGACTGTACGCATGTGGCTTTGCGGGCCCCTCTGGAGCATGGCGAGCAGTATCGCAACAGGAAGGGCTACCATTCTCTGAATGTGCAGCTGGTCTGTGACCACAAGCAGCGCATCATGGCAGTCAATGCCAGCTTCCCAGGCAGCAGCCACGATGCCTTTATCCTGCGGCAGAGTACTGTGCATGACATGTTCCAGGCACAGCCTCCCCCAAGAGGATGGCTACTCGGGGACAAAGGCTATCCTTTGTGCACCTGGCTCATGACGCCGCTCCGCGCGCCCAGGACCGCTGCTGAAGAGGCCTACAACGAGAGCCATCAAACCACCCACAACATCATCGAGCTAACTATTGGGGTCCTCAAGCAGCGGTTCCGCTGCCTTGATCGCTCCGGAGGAGCTCTCCAGTATTCGCCGGACAGGGTCTCCCAATTTGTGGTGGTTTGCAGCATGCTACACAACCTGGCTATCCGCAGGACTCAGGCACTGCCACCTGACGTTGGACCAGCACCTCAGGAGGAGGAGCAGGAGGAGCATGAGGAGGAGGAGGAGGAGGAGCAGGAGTACGTTCCCAGGAGGGAGCGACCAGGGCCAAGGGCCGCACGACGCCACCTTATTACACGGTACTTCTAAGCCCCCTGTCAGGGAATGGCCAGGGGCCATGAGGGAAGATGAATGCAGCCGCTCCGCAACCCCTCAGCCGGCGAAGCCAACAAACACTAAGAAGAACAACCATGGAGACTGCATGAATAAAGATAATTTTTTATTACACAAAAATGAAAAGCCCTTCCCACATGAATCCCCAAAAACAATAAACGGGCCCCACAAAAAGCCCAACAAACGACTCACTCCCACAAACTGGGGAGGAGTCACTCCACCTTTCTTCAAACCGGGCCTCAATGTCGGCCTAACGCAAAAAATAAGCCCTCCAACAACACAACCATGGGCAAAATAAAGATGGCCACCGCCATATAAAAGGAAAGCTGCGCACACCCTCTACTGAGTGGCCCGCGAGGGCGAGACCTTGCCCAGCCTTTTGCCTCCCCTGCCCGGCCTGCTGCTCCTTCGCAAGCTCTGCCCAGTGGCTGCTGCGAGGCTGGGGGAAGGTGCCTGAGGCTCAGATGCCCATCCGCCAGATGCCGCTGGGGGGCGGCCTACACGGCGTTTGGGCCTCGAGGGGCCGTCTGCTGAGTGGCGCACCTGAGCCTGGCCACCATCAGCTGCAGCCGCTTGCCCTTGGCGCCCCAGTGGGGGAATGGCGGCGACGGATGGCGCAATCTGGGCCAGCTGGCGTGTGGGATGCGCTGGCTGGTGCTGTGGCGCGGTGGCACTCGGCCGGGCCCGCACTGCAGGATCCGCAACAATCAGCCGAGGGGCGGCTTGCTGGGATGGTCCAGCGTGGCGGCTGCCCTGGCGATGCCTGCCTGAGACAGCGCGTGTGGCAGCAGTGAGTGCCCCTGTGGTCCTGGTGTGCGCGCGCATCACAGCCGTCAGGGTCTTGACGGCATCAGTCAGCATGCGGCCACTCGCGGCAGTTGCTGCCCCGAACTCGTGCACACTGGTCGCCAGCGACTCGATGGCCTCAGGCATGCG
The DNA here is from genome assembly GCF_052327205.1 of Somniosus microcephalus. Taxonomy (NCBI): domain Eukaryota; kingdom Metazoa; phylum Chordata; class Chondrichthyes; order Squaliformes; family Somniosidae; genus Somniosus; species Somniosus microcephalus. The sequence continues at coordinate 91,558,908 of NC_141003.1, forward strand.
CCCCACCACGCTCATGAGCTCCGTGTGGCGCCGGTCCGAATCCTCGGCCATCTTATCCAGCTTCCGCACCTCCTCCGAGGTGAAGGTGTCCGGACTGGAGTCGCGACTCTCCCGCTGGGGAGGAGGGGGCCGAACTAGGGGACCCTTGCCGCGTTGGTGGCGGCGAGTGTGCCGAACAGCAGCACTCCCCTCTGATCCTTCCCCCCTTTGGGGGGAAGGCCGCGGGCCACGCGCACGGCTCCTGGGTGGCTGGACGCCACTGGTCCCAGAAGCTGCATTGCCCTGCGACAGTTCCTCCAGGCACTCGTCCAGTGAGGAGGTGTCAAGCATTCCCTCCTCTCCTGCGGGACGTGATTGTTCCCCCGAAGGTCCGGCTTGCTCCTCCTCCTCCTCCTGCTCGGAGGTGCTGTCACTGGCAGCTTCAGGGTCCTGGTCGTCACCAGCTGAAAGCAGGAATGCACAAGAGTAGCTTCAGAGTGAGGAGACGGCGTCAGCGAGGGAGTTAGGACTGGTGGCATTCAGCGCATTGGTGGGACAGTGGCAAAGGAGGTAGCTCGGATGGGCCAGTGCGACGCGAGAGGGCCAAAAGGCGAGGTCCTTACCATTGCCGGGCAGTGGAGGGTCGGATACTCCACACGCTGTGGGGACAATCACACGGGCTCCCATGAGCACACACACGCGCTCCTCCAGCCGAGTGAGCTTCTGCAGCTTGGCGCGGCCACCCCTGGCACGCGCCTGGCGATTAAACGCTACTTTAGCCTGCAAGAGAAAGGACGGGCTGTAAGTGCGCAGTGAAGCCCTGATGTAGTGTGCACTGCCTCCCATGGTGGAATAGCGTGGACAGAGTGAAGCCCTGATGTAGTGTGCACTGCCTCCCATGGTGGAATAGCGTGGACAGAGTGAAGCCCTGATGTAGTGTGCACTGCCTCCCATGGTGGAATAGCGTGGACAGAGTGAAGCCCTGATGTAGTGTGCACTGCCTCCCATGGTGGAATAGCGTGGACAGAGTGAAGCCCTGATGTAGTGTGCACTGCCTCCCATGGTGGAATAGCTTGGACAAAGTGTAGAGTGCCGAATGGCCATGTGATGCTCATGACTGTCCCAATGCTGCTGGCTGAGGGCTGGCCAATAGGACTTTCAGCTCCCTTTGCCCATCATGTCAGGTGTACATGCAAGAATGAGGAGGAGACTGGAAAGGCTACTCACCTTCACAATCCTGGTCAGATCGTTGTATTTTTTACGACATTGTTTGTGGGTCCTGGGGGCATCGCCGGTGAACGTCACCCTCTGGGCGATCTGCTTCCAGGCTTTGGTGTAGTCGTGGTGGGTTGGATTCCTCCCACTCTCTGGGAACAAGATCTTGCGCCTCACCTCCAGAGCTGTGACCATTATGTCCAGATCACCCTCTGAGAAGCGCAGGGCACGCTGACGGGCCTTCTCTGGCGTTGCCATGACTCCCTGGGGTTGAGCAGCAGTGTTGAGGCCCCTTTGCAAGGCTGCAGTGTGCAGGGCGTGGCAGCAGACCAATTCGTCCCTTCCCCCTTTAAGAGCTGGTCGGCGCCACGGGGTCTGCTGTCAGTCCAAAAATGACCGCACCCGCGCTGCGCCCCGCCTGGGCGCTATCCCTCTGGACCGCCGGCTTAGCGCCTAAAGATAGGAGTGGAACGCCTCTTTTAGCGCTCCACCAATCTCTTAGGGCGAAGCCACTGAATTTCCGGCCACGGGGCGCTACTTTGGGGCGGGCACTAACTTCGGGCGGGCGCTAAGGTTAGCGCCCCAGAACTGTCTATACTGAAAATCTAGCCCTTAGTTTTTCAGGTAAGTGGGCTTTTAATACAATTGAGAATTTTTTTTTCCACAGGTTTGTTATTTTTAAAGAATTTACAGTAAGGTAAGTTTAGCTTTAGCCCTGATTTAAAAAAAATTTTTTTTTTTTCAAATTTTAAAATTATTGTTTAAATTAGTTTTTCAGAGTTCTTTATTGTTCATTTAAGTAGTGCAATGTTTTTTTAAATTTTCTTTCAGGTTTAAGTAGTGTTTTGGGGCCAGGAGTCTTCATGAGCTCTTTCTGTCAAACTCATGAATGAGTTTCCCCTCCCCTGATTGGCTGCACAGTGCTCACCTGATCCCAGCCGGCACATCGCACTAACTACGCCGCTGGATCAGGTAAGCACATCGCGCCAACATCTGAACCGGGCCTGTGACAGGAAATGCAAGCAGGCCCGGGCTTCAGATGTCGGCGCGCAGGGTGAGTGCAGATCGGGGGCTTGCACGCACGGCAAGCACCCGATCCTAATTTCAGGGCCATTATGTCAGCACAATGGCAAGAGACTCTCTGTCCCTTTAACATGGTAAGAGGTTGTTGGCAAGAGTGTTATGGGATTAATTTCCAGTGACAGCAATAACTGTCTTGCACAAAACAGTATTTGTTCCTAACCGAGTGCAAAGGGCTGGGTCGAATTATAGTCTCGATGCCAATCAACATATGGTCACTGTTATTGTTCACTCCCCATGTAACATTTCAGAAGAAGAATAACACTTTTACTTTCTCCTATAGCCTGGGGTTACGTTTTCTTAAGTGGATGCTTTCAGGAGTGTGCTGTTATGGTTAAGAGCATTTTGGCCTGTTTCTTATATAAAACATATGACTAAAGCTTTTGCCATCTGCAGTCAAACCTCATTGATTTTGGCAGTAGCATTCGGAGCAGTTTCCGTCCGAGTGAGTTCAGCTACTGATTTGAGAAACGCTGAAAAGTTCTATACGAGGGAGAGTGTAGAAAAAAATATCTTTTGTGAACAATTTCCTCTGTTTAAAATCTCATTTGCCTTTCGTGTCCATTGCATCAAATTTTGAGCGGCATTGATTAACATTTCGCAGCACAATCTTATTATGGGATGGCTGCATGATTGCTGGACAGAGGATGGAAAATGTCACGACAATGATTAACTGATCTGATTGTCCCCGCCTTCCGCCATGTTGCTCTCTTTCCAACTTACACACATCGTTACTTCAGAAAAGGGTGGAGAAAAGAATGGTACAAGCTAAATTATGATGGGGTATAATGTTTCCAACCTGTGAAATATAGGCCTGTAAATGAGTTAGTGGGAATAGGGGACAAACCCTTAAAGCGTTGGCGTCACATTCCTTTATCCAGTATTTTAATGGAGCAACACTCATAAAATAAATGGTGAACATCTCCATTAAAACAGCAGATGTGTCACACACATTTATTGAACATTTTTCTGCTGCTATAAGTCAGAGTAATTTCTAGATCATAAAGAGATATCAAGATGTGATTATTGAATTGTATTTCCCTATGTCTTTGATTCTGTTTTTTTAATCTTTTTTCCACATAGTATTTGATTTGTGTATTGATAAATATTTGTACGTTTAAGGATATATTCACACTATAACTGGTATCATGGTTGGACACCAATGCTGCAGTTATACTGTGATCGAAGCCTGAAAGCAGAGTCGAGCTCCAACAACTGGCCTTGTGATCACTAGAATATGGCTGGTGATTAAAGACATAAATCCATTTCTTGTTTCTGGCCATTATCCAGTGAGCCCTGCTAGAATCCCTTGCCCATGAGGATGGAATAAAGCTCGTCTGTGAAGGCCGACAGAATCAAGTAGACTTTCCAGACTCAGAAATGAATAATGATATTTAACCATCGTACCTTAGTGTAATTTATAACTGACAGTGAAAGAGGGATAGCACCAAAAGAAAAATAAGAAGGTGGAGAAAAAAATTAATCCTGACATTACATAAGTGGTAAAAATGATACAACAATAAGGGAGACTTCATGTGTACTCATTGTTAATTCAAAGAAAATGATAAAGTAGCTAAAGATCCTCTGGCATTGTTCATGGGAAGGTAGTTTGGGTGGGGAGGGCCGTATCCAATTCATGTTACGTGTACAGAACTGAAATCGCCACTTTGCCATCAAGTCTTTCAGTTATCTTTTTAAGGCTTCATTTACCTATTAGGCATGATGGAAGCAGGCTTCAGGTTTGACAGCTGAGCCTGGGCTGGTCTCATTGCTACTGCTTGTGAAGCATGTTGTGATTTCTGGAGGTTACAGAAACATTGTGCCCCATGTGTCCATTCTAGAGGCCCCCTGAAGACTCCTTGCAGTCCTGTCCTGTCAATATTCCTTCTTTCTCTATGTTTTTTTAATGTTTTTCTTTGTCTCTCACTTTATGTTTCTCTGATTACGCTGTCGCTATGTTTTCATTCCTCCCCTTTTCTCACTGTTTATTAATGTGTCCATGTCTCTCTCTCTCTCTCGAATTGTCTTTCGATTTGTGTTTCTCTTTGTGCCACCCTGTTCTTGTATTTCGGTTACTGTCCCTCTTTCGCCCTGTTTTTCTCTTTCTGTATCTCTTTTCTCTCCCCATTCATTTTTTGTTTATCTCCCTGTGTTACAGCAATAACCGCTGCCAATGGGACGCTTTCCCTCTCGGGATCTTGGACAACTTAAACACCAGACTAGAACCACGGAAGTTAATGCCTGAGCTGTGGGAGTAAGCAAGCGGGGAGCAGCTTGATGGACATCTGAATCGGCTTTCTTTACATCAGCTCTGAGGACTTTGAGCCTGGTGCTGGAGTGCAGGGGCATAGGCGGCTGTGTTGCTGTCGGTTTGCATAGGAATGTGTACCTGGGATTGAGACTGTTGGGTTTGCATTTAGGGTGCAGATATCAAAGCGATTGTAAGTTGGGATGGGGAAGTTTGTGATTTCTTTGTGAATTATTGAATTTTTTTTGTTCATTATGTTATAAAGATTGTTTTTAAGAGGTGTATAGTTAGAGGGGGTGAGAAACCACTTGTCTGATTGTATGTCACAGAAATGTTTTGTGGTCATCTGTGATTGGCTTTTTTTGTGACTGAACTATGAGACATGACATGACAGAGATGATTCTGTGATCTGATTGTACCCCAGTGACATGGCTCTAGGATTTGATGTGTTCTTGATTTGGGTATCTGATTGGTTGAACAGACAGTTTGAATGGACAGTGGTTTCTGCTACCTGATTGATTCAAGTTCTGGGATGTGATCGGTTGGAGGGAAAATAGCCTCTGCTGCCTAGTGAAAGGTCCTGTATGACACTACATTATGTTAGCACATCCACCATACAAAGGTCCACCACCCAGCCAAATATCCAATACCTCCCCACCGCCCACTCAAATATCCAATACCTCCCCACCGCCCACTCAAATACCCAATACCTCCCCACCGCCCACTCAAATATCCAATACCTCCCCACCGCCCACTCAAATATCCAATACCTCCCCACCGCCCACTCAAATATCCAATACCTCCCCACCGCCCACTCAAATATCCAATACCTCCCCACCGCCCACTCAAATATCCAATACCTCCCCACCGCCCACTCAAATATCCAATACCTCCCCACCGCCCACTCAAATACCCAATACCTCCCCACCGCCCACTCAAATATCCAATACCTCCCCACCGCCCACTCAAATATCCAATACCTCCCCACCGCCCACTCAAATATCCAATACCTCCCCACCGCCCACTCAAATATCCAATACCTCCCCACCGCCCACTCAAATATCCAATACCTCCCCACCGCCCACTCAAATATCCAATACCTCCCCACCGCCCACTCAAATACCCAATACCTCCCCACCGCCCACTCAAATATCCAATACCTCCCCACCGCCCACTCAAATATCCAATACCTCCCCACCGCCCACTCAAACATCCAATACCTCCCCACCGCCCACTCAAATATCCAATACCTCCCCACCGCCCACTCAAATATCCAATATCTCCCCACCGCCCACTCAAATATCCAATACCTCCCCACCGCCCACTCAAATATCCAATACCTCCCCACCGCCCACTCAAATATCCAATACCTCCCCACCGCCCACTCAAATATCCAATACTTCCCCACCGCCCACTCAAATATCCAATACCTCCCCACCGCCCACTCAAATATCCAATACCTCCCCACCGCCCACTCAAATATCCAATACCTCCCCACTGCCCACTCAAATAACTGTCCTAGTCTAATTTTTGACACTATCTACAACCACTGCCTCCTTGGACAGTTTATTTCACACGTTCTACACTCTCTATGTAAATTAGTTCAATCTCATCTAAGCTTGAAAGCCTGGTCCTAAAGTTTGTGGCAATCTCAAACATACAATAGGGTTCAATTTATCTATTCTCTTAAGAAGCCTGCTTGAATAATATCTTTCCTAATTCTTCTCTTCTCCACAATGAATAATCCTAGGCTCTTCAATGTCTGCTCATAGTTTCGATGCCTTGAGCTCGGTGTCAGTTAGGTTTACCTTTCCTGCACAGCCTCCAGTGCCTGTAGGATGTCCAGAATTGCACACAGTATTTCAGCTGTGGCCATACCAGTACCTTTAAGACTCATTCACCGTTGGGGAGTTGAGCTCTGTGCCTTAAGCTCTCCATCTTCAGATCCAGTTAGTTTTCCTTTAGAAAAACAGGTGATAATTGAGTCTTCTTGGGAGATAGGCCTTAGTGAATCCAGCATCTTTACTTTGGCATTGCCACCAGCTGCACGAGACCAGTGCATCAGGAGTTGACAGTCCTAGAACCCCATTAAGTGCAATATGAAAGCAGTTTAACTCTGTGGGGGAGAACTTCGGTGGAGCCGCAAACGGGGCGCCAAGCTCGCCTGGGCGCTGGAATTAGCGCAGCGATCGGAGCAGTTGCGACCACCGGAAATTCAGCTTGAGCGCCCCAAGAGGGAGACGGGGCGAGGCTCGAGGCGCTCCGCGTCCCTCTTAGGGCGCTGAAACTGAATATCGCAGCGCAACGTGCCGCAGCGCCACACGCTGCTGCACGGCGCGCTGCGGTACTGCAGGCCTTCCTCCCATTCTTAAGGGGGAGGGGCCTGCACCAGCGCGATGAGCGATCGTGAGTGCCGGCAAAAGAGCCCGGCACCGAGGAGAAGTGCCGGGCTCTCGGAAAACAGCCGGCAATGCCGCGGGGGGAGATCAGGAGGCCGGGGACGGAGGTGCTGGCAGGCGGCCGTCGAAAAAAAACGGCCGCCCCGCACCGCCACCTTAATTTGCGCCACTGCCGCCACAGGTAGGCCCCGTGAACTGGGCGCGATTTGCGAACGGCGCTACAGAGGCGGGCGCTACTGAATATCGAGATCAGGGCGGTAGTGGGGCGCTGCGCACACCAATGACGTCATCGGTGGCGGCGCAGCACAACAGGCTAACGCCGTCATTAGCGCCCCAGCTAAATATCGCGGGAGGCGTGGCCAGTGGCGCTAAAGCCACTGAGTGCCCTCTTTAGGCGCTAACTGGTGGCGCATCCCACCGAATTTCTAGGCCTGAGTGTCTTAGCGACTCGCTGCTGTAACCAGCTGAGCCATCAGGGGACCCTTTACTTGCTTCTATTTACAAGTAAGGTAAAATGCCTTGCAAAATGTTTAATCCAGATTCTGCTGTCACTGGTTTAAAGAGCTGCCCATCAGCCAGGGTAGCTTCACTTTGACCTGTGTTTTCTGATTACTCAGTCTGTCAATCAGACCTCTTGGTAATGCAGTATACATTTCTGTTTACATTATTTTGTCATTTTCCCTCAATTAGCATGTGGTTGAGCCTAAATCTGATCCCCGGATCTTGCAGTATCTATTAAACCATAAGGCTAATATTTATGCGAGTATGTAACTGTATCACTGGCCTTGGGGGAAACACTAAATGTGCTGACAGATGGAACTGGAAGAAAAAGGTCAACTGAATTTGGACAATTAAACAATGGCGTTATGGGTTGGGCTTTCTCCCAATACTTTTAACTGTTGTTCACAGTAAAAGACTAAGGGGGAAAAATTAATCCCCTTAGCACTAGACCAGTATTGCTGGGGTGAGGCGAAACCAGCGCAGCATGCCAAATCCCCCCACCCCCCCACACCCACACCCCCCCCGTAGCACCACCGGTAAGAGGTATCGCCCGGAATGTCAACACCAGGTGGATCGTGATGTCAGTGAGCGTGCAACACTCACTGGCCGCCCAATCTGCTAAATTAATTCTCGCCACTTACTTTAGCGGCTAGAGTAAGCACCAACAGGGAGAGCTGGCATGAAGCACCAGGAAGCCGGCTCCAGGGATGTTATTTAAAGGAATCATCAGTAATCACTGTCAAGTTAGTGCAGTTTCAGTGGTTTCTTGTCAGTTTCACATAGTGCAACAGTTTCATTTAGTAATTTCAAGGTTCTTTTTTATCAGGAGCCTTGTGGCAACTAAAAAGTAGCAACATTTTTTATTCAAAGAATCAAACTGCTATGCTTGATAACATTAATGGGGGCTTTACTGGCAGCTGACCTCACCCTCCAGGATCTACGGTGGAGGGAGTGTAGGCAGCAAGAAATATGGGAACATGTGTGCAGAGAGAAGAGGGGGGCTGTCAGGGCTCTCAACAGGAGGCCTTTCCCTCAGAGTATTTTGACAGCACTTCTCCTACCTTCAATTAAGTGAGGAGCAGCGTATTAGATGGCTTTGATTCACCAAGGAGGTGGTCACAGAACTCTGCCACCTCCTGCAAACAGACTTCCAGCTTCAGACCAGGGCAACCACGGCTCTCTCAGTGGCAGTCAAAGGTCACTGTGGCCCTCAATTTCTTCGCCAACAGTGCCTTCTAGTCTGCAACAGGAGACATAGCTAACATGTCAGAGTTTGCCATCCATCGCTGCATCCGGGAGGTCACAGAGGCTCTCTACAGTAGGAGAAGGGACTACATTGGCTTTCTGATCACCAGAGAGAAGCAGGACGAGCATGCATATGGTTTTGCCAGGATAGTGGGCTTCCCCATGGTGCAGAGCGCCATTGACTGCACCCACATGGCTTTGCGGGCACTGCATCACAATCCTGAGATATTCTGTAACCGCAAAGGCGACCACTCACTTAATGTGCAGTTGGTGTGCGACCACACACAGTGAATCCTCACCATCAGCCCCTGCTATCCTGTCATCAGCCACGATGCCTTCATCCTGTGCCAGACCGGTGTGCCAGCAATCTTCCAGCCACCACATCAAACTCAAGGGTGGCTGCTCGGAGACAAGGGCTATCCGGTCTCCAGCTGGCTCATGGCTCCCCTACGCAGCCCCAAAACTTGTGCCCAGCACTCATATAATGAGAGCCATTCTGCCACCAGGAACATCATCAAGCAGACTATCAGCTTATTGAAGCAACGGTTCCGCTGCCTTGACCACTTGGGAGGAGCCCTTCAGTACTCGCCAGAGTGGGTGTCCCATTTCGTGGTGGTCTGCTGCATGCTGCACAACTTGGCCATCATGAGGGTGCAGCCCTTGCCAGCAGGGATTACGGGACCACCTCAGGAGGAAGACGAGGGAGAGGAGGATGAGGATGAAGAACAGGATGAAGAGGACGAGGAGGAGGAGGAACAGGAGGGAGGATGGAGGCAGCGAGACATTCGGCCTTCTGGATGGACTGTCCGTGACCGGCTCATCAGACTCCGATTCACATGAATGAAACCCCAGATCCCCACAGTTCACCACATCCCCATCACACAATCCCTGTCTCATGGCCTGTCACACCTGGGCGCAAAGGTGAAATGAGAGAGACCACAAAATATTCCAAAGACCATTAATAAATTTATCTATAAACATATCACATATCATATGAATTCTAATAACTAATGACCCTTGTGCCTGCCTTAGTTGAATAGCTGTCATTGTGTGCAAGGTGTAAGATGTGGGTGTGATAGGTAGAGATTGTTGGTGGGTGAGTGCTGGGGGTTGTGGTGCTTTGGACAGTGTGTGAAGATTGTGGTTCAGATGGTGGTATGTCGCATTTGTTGAAGCATTCAATCATCCTGACCACCCGAGTGAGGTCATTACATTTCTTCCTGCACTGTGTGTGGTTTCTGGGGACCACTGTGCTACCTGAGACATGCTGCGCTACCTTCCTGCACATGGTCTGGAAGACTTGTGGCGAGGGCCCCCTGCCACTTGTCGGGGAGAGCACTGCCCTCTGTCTCTCCACAGTGAAAACCAATGGCTCCAATGCTTCTTCGGAGAATCTGTGGGCTCTCTCCCTGGGACGTGGACCTGTCATGAGTACACCTGGTTCAGTCCACAGGATACTTCTCCTTGTTGTGCTTCTCCTTACTGAGGCAGCTGCACAGCCAGCAATGCTGAGAATGAGGTGCTGCAGCATCAATGAACCTCCCCTTTAAGTACTGAAAAAAGCCTGTGGCAATGATGAGTTGTGATTGGACTATATTGGTCTAGCCTTTAAGTCTGACGCCAATGAGCTTGGGTTTTAAGACTTGATTTGGGGCTCCAATCATTTTATTGAGCAATGAGGATGAATTTTGTGTGCAGTCTAAAGCATTTGCACCTGGCGCTAATTCTCCAACTTTCCTACTGCTCACTCCTTGACTATAATGAATTTCTAGCCCTAACTTTCATAAGGGGAAGAAGTTCGTTTGGGGCGATAAAACATTAAAAGTTGAAAAATTAGTGGCAAACGCTAATCATTCTCGCCTCCCCCGAAATTCAGTTTTAGCGCTCCAATGGGAAGTGGAGCACTAAATCAAGTGCTAACCACTTCTCTTAGGGCACTAACGTATGTGAGAGGGTCGGTAGTGGCAGAGCGCTGAAGAATGTGCAGTGCTACCGGCATCAGAGGCTCCTTCCCTCATTTAAAGGGAAGGGCCAATGATGGTTTGCAACATTCTTCTTCCTAGTTCTGTGGGGCCAGGGGACCTGCGCGACTTCCATTCCAGCCCCAGTCACTCTCGGAGAGTGGAGGGCTCCGGCATCGCGCAGCAATGAGGCTTCAAAGACTTTCAGCCGGCACCAGACTGGTGCGAAGGGTAATGTTTGGCCGATCTGACTACCATTGCCTTTAATTATCGCTCCCCAAGCGGCCAGCCGAGGTGACACCGCCTCCTGTTGCTGCCGTTTTTCACGTCCGGCGATGCAGCAGGAGGCGGGAGCGAATTTTACATCCGGGGCGGTAATGGGGCGCTGCACACTTGATGACGTCACGATCTGCGGGGGGGCTAGAGACCGAGGCATTAAGTGTTAGCGCTAGCGCAAAACCGCCAAGGAAGTTCGCGGGCGCCGCTGAATTCACCGCGCCCGGTCGGTAACACCTTAGTACCCCATTACCGCCCCCTGCAGGCGCTAACGGGAGGCGCAAGCAGCCGAATTTCTAGTCAGTCTCTTAAGAACCCTGCATCCTTCTGCATGTTGTAAATCGGATGGCAGGGGACCAACAATTACCATTCAAATACACGGTAACAGTGCAGGATGCCACGACACTCTCCTGACTTCTCTAAAAGGTGGTAAGTACCATACTGCCAGATCATTAAGTTCCTGCTAAAACAAGTTGGACCATTTCACAGAATCACAGCAAGCTGTGGAAAGGACGAATACTTTGAAAACAATACAGGTGGAGTCAGTGCAATATTTGTGCAAGTGAGCCAGTAGTTCAGTCCATCAAATGCAACTCAAGGGTCCATTCCAGAATCTGAAATGAAGTTGCAAACTGAAATAATAGCCCTGATATTTACAGGGAGGCGGTTAGGGAGCGGGGGCTCCTGTCAGTATCCAGGAAACCTGAAAACACAGGAAAGGAGGAGGTCCCGCTGAATGTAATGGTAGGACCCCGGCAGTCGGCCAGATTAGTCATAGAGTCATAGAGTTATACAGCACAGAAAGAGGCCCTTCGGCCCATCGTGTCCGCGCCGGCCATCAAGCCCTATCTATTCTAATCCCATTTTCCAGCACTTGGTCCATAGCCTTGTATGCTATGGCGTTTCAAGTGCTCATCTAAATGCTTCTTGAATGTTGTGAGGGTTCCTGCCTCTACCACCCTTTCAGGCAGTGAGTTCCAGATTCCAACCACCGTCTGGATGAAAAAGTTTTTCCTCCAATCCCCTCTAAACCTCCTGCCCCTTACCTTGAAACTATGCCCCCTGGTTATTGACCCCTCTACTAAGGGGAAAAGTTCCTTTCTATCTACCCTATCTATGCCCCTCGTAATTTTGTACACCTCAATCAGGTCCCCCCTCAGCCTTCTCTGCTCTAAGGAAAACAACCCCACCCTGTGCAGTCTCTCTTCATAGCTGAAGCGCTCCAGCCCAGGTAACATCCTGGTGAACCTCCTCTGCACCCTCTCCAATGCAATCACATCCCTCCTATAGTGTGGTGACCAGAACTGCACACAGTATTCCAGCTGTGGCCTAACTAGTGTTTTGTACAGCTCCATCATTACCTCCCTGCTCTTATATTCTATGCCTCGACTAATGAAGGCAAGTATCCCATATGCCTTTTTAACCACCTTATCTGAGAGCGGGAAAGCTTGCGGTGTCCATTGTCCTCTCAGCAGGTTTCGTTCCTCGATTAGAATAAGCAGTTTCAATATAATCAAATGTGATAGGACACCTAGCCAGTAAGACAGAGGAGTTAGCCTGTGTCCGAAAACAAGGCCAGTTTTTTTTGCCATTGTCAGTGTATCTTCTGATGCACTGAAATTAGAAATTGATGAGGTTCTGGGGAAGCGGGGCTTGCCTGGGGTATGGTCGTGTCGTGGTTGTGTTACTGGATGAGGAATCCAGAGGCCTGGACTAATGAACCCGCCGCGGCAATTTGTGAATTTGAATTCAGTTTAATAAAAGACACTTCTAGTAAGATTGCTTCAAGAAGGGGAGGCAAGAGTGAGTGTACCTGGACAGGCGAGTCAGTTCTCTATCATAGCCACCAAGTCAACAGTACAAAAGGTGTAAATGTCGCGGATTCATACGTTGATATTAAAAATAATTCTGAGATAATAAAAGAAATTCCTTGAGCTAGAGGGACGAGATAATATCTGAAGCTTACGAAAGCACAACTTGGCAAATTTAGAACGGTTATGTGAAACCATAATTAGAACGCAGGCTTACACTGAGTCCCGGATAGGATTTTATATTTACTCGAATCGGGGAAGAAAGATCGCAGGGTGGGGGGCGTCTGACGATCGTGGGGAGGGAGGCAGATTGCAGCAGGTTAGCTTGGGGGCCGCACTTTCCTTCAAATACTTATCCAATTCCCTTTTGAAAGATAAGATTGAGTCTGCCTCCACCACCCATTCAGGAAGTGCATTCCAGATCCCAACCACTCGCTGCGTAAAAAAGTGTTTTTTTATGTCACCATTGGTTCTTCTGCCAATCACCTTAAATCTGTGTCCTCTGGTTCTCGACTCTTCCGCCAATGGGAACAGTTTCTCTCTATCTACTCTGTCCAGAACCCTCATGATTTTGAACACCTCGATCAAATCTCCTCTCAACCTTCTCTGCTCTAAGGAGAACAACCCCAACTTCTCCAGTCTATCCACATAACTAAAGCCCCTCATTCCTGGAATCATTCTCGTAAATCTTTTCTGCACCCTCTCTAAGGCCTTCACATCCTTCCTAAAGTGCAGTGCCCAGAATTGGACACAATACTCCAGTTGGGGCTAAACCAGAATTTTATGTATGTTCGTCATAATTTCCACACTTTTGTACTCTATGGGCTCGATTTTGTCAATGGGGAGCTTTTGGAGGCGGGACGCCCACTTTTTGGGTTATAGTCCTGCCTCCATCGACTTGTGGCCAACCCACGCTATTTTCCCTTGATTGACCTTGTTAAGCCCGCCCAGCGGGCTCAGCAGGCCAATTAAGGGACACCTGGTTACTGGTGACGTCAGCGATTGACATTTCATCTGTCAAGAGCTTTTGACAGATGAAAATTCAGCGTTTGACAGCTCTGTGAAGCTGTCACTGACAATCTGTCTTCTAACTTGAGTCCATCTACTCAGACTCAGTTAGAGATCTCTCCAGACCAGAAAGCAGAGGCTGCAGCTTCTGACAGTTCAGCAGCCATTCTGCTTTCTGTGCCGGTGAGCTGAGGGACTCCCGAGAACTGAAGGAAGGAAGCCTGCAGGAGAAAGTAAAGGTAAGTAAAACTTATTAAAACACTTAGGCCTAGAAATTCAGTATAGCCACTTTTGGGGCGGTAAAGTCGGGCGGCCGCTAAAGTTTGCGCCCGGCGCAAAGTCGTGCCCCCTTCGCCGATATTCAGTCGCATCGCCCCAAGAGGTTGCTGCTGCGCTAAAACAGGCGATGCACGACTACCTTTAGGCGCTAAGCTGGCGGTGCTGAGCGATACCCCCGAGGCCGGGCGCAGCGCAGGTGCGGCGAGTTCTTGATTGACGGCAGACACTCTGGCGCCGGTCATCTCTTAAAGGGGGAGGGTGGATTTGTTTGCCTGCCACGCCCTGCACACTGCAGCCCTCAACCTAGGCCTGACCACTTCAGCTTCACCTGTACAACGCCCAGGACTATGGAGAAGGCCAGGGAGAGAGCGCAGCGCTTCAGCGACGGAGACCTGAGGGTGCTGGTTGGTGGAGTGGAGCGCAGGCGCCATGTTTTGTTCCCAGAAGGTGGCAAGAGGCCGCTGCCCAGCGCCTACTGGAAAGCCTGGAGGGAGGTGTCCAACAGGGTGTCTTCCAACAGCGTGGTTGCCAGGACTCCTGTGCAATGCCGGAAGAAGTTCAACGACCTCACTCGGGTTGTCAGGGTGAGTACCCTTTCCAGTGTCCTCCTCACCCTTGCATGTGCACCTCACATTATGGGCAAAGGGACCTGAAAGCCCTAATGGCCAGCCCTCATCCAGCAGCTATGGGACTGGCATGAAAATCAATTGCACATTCAGCACTTTACACACTGTCCAAGCTATTCGACCATGGGAGGCATTGCAGACAAGATCAGGGCTACACACTGTCCAAGCTATTCGACCATGGGAGGCATTGCAGACAAGATCAGGGCTACACACTGTCCAAGCTATTCAACCATGGGAGGCAGTGCAGACAAGATCAGGGCTGCACACTGTACTTAGAGGCCGTCCTTTCTCTTGCAGGCCAAGGTTGCGCACAACCGGCGCAACCGAACTGAGACCGGCGGAGGCCGTCCTGACCTCAAAGAGCTCTCCGACCTCGACCAGCGTGTGGAGCGCATTATGGGAGGCCGGCTGATTGGCCCCGTCGCCAGTGGAGATGCCGACCCTGTTCTAGGCACCAATGGTAAGGGCATCACCTTTTGGACCTCTCTCGTTCCACTTGCGCATGAGATCAGCATCCTTTGCCACTGTCCGACCAATGCAGTGAATGGCACCACTCATGCCTCCCTCGCTGCCGCCCTGTCCTCACTCTAAAGCTACTCTTGTGCCTTCTTGCTTTCAGATGGTGAATCGCCAGGTGAGGAGGCGGGCCCTCAAGCTGCCACTGTCAGCCCTTTGGAAGACGAGGAGGAGGAAGAGGAAGCCGGCCCATCAGTGCCACCCTCAGCCGCGCCAGCCCATGGCGATGTAGGGGACACGTCTTCCCTGGAGGGGAGCCGGGGGGAAGGGTCGGAGGAGAGTGAAGCTCCGGGGCCCAGCGGCCTGCAGCAACGCGGGAGGGGTGGGGAAGCTCGGCGGACTTCTCCCCAGAGGGTGAGTGCGGCCTCCAGTCCTGCGATGGTCAGCGCAGAGGAGGTGCGCCTCCTAGAGGAAATGGCCGTCCCGGCTGAGCGCAGGCACACTGAGCTCATGGCTGCAGTGGCAAGGATGCCTGACTCCATAGAGTGTCTGTCAAGGAGTGTGCAGGAATTCGGAGCAGCACAGGCCAGGAGTCTGGAACAATTCAGTGCAGCACAGGCCAGGAGTCTGCAGGACTTCGCGGCAGCACAGTCGGCTTCTAGCCAAGTGCTCAGTCATGCCGTCCATTCACTGGCTGGTGTCATGCGGACACAGACCAGGGCCACACGGGCACTAACTGCTGCCACCCTCGCTGGATCAGCCAGGCATCGCCAGGGCACTCGCCGCGCAGCAGCAGCCCAGCAGTCTGTTCTTCAGCTGTTTGCTGCGCATGCTGCAGTGCTGGCCCGTGCGAGTGCCAATGTCTCAGGCGACCAGCGAGCACCTGCGATCTGCCAGGTTGCCACCATTCCTGCAGCCGACACTGCCACTCCGCCATTGCAGCTGCCACGAGCTGCTGGACAGACTGCTGCCGCCCAGCCAGAGCTGGAGCAGTCAGCAGCCGGACACTCCAAGGCCAGAGCTGGTGCAGGCCGACCCCCAAGGGCATCTGCCGTCTCACCATCTGCCCCTCAGCAGCCTTCCCCCAGCCTTGCTGCAGCCACTGGGCTCCCATTGAGGAGGAGCAGCAGGGCGGGCAGGGGCCAGGCAAGGATGCGTAAGGCATCGCCCTCGCAGGGCAAAAAGTAGAGGTATGCACAAATGCCTGGTGCTTGTTGTAAGGCCGACACTGGTGCAGTTGTTTTTGTGTAAGGCCGAGACTGGTGTCTTTCTTTCTTTTTGTAAGGCCGAGACTGGTAGTTTTGTGTTTTTGGAGGGGGCTTCTCCACATGAGCATGTAATGTGGGAAGGGCAGAGGTTTTCAATAAATTATTGTTGTTATATTGCAGTGTGCATGGTTTTTTGGTTAAGTCCTGGTTGCCCTGCTCGGCTGAGGGCTTGGGGAGCGGCTACATTCATCTGCTGACATTGGCACAAGCCAGTCCCTGAGAGGGGGCCTAGAACCGACGTTCAATAAGCCGGCGACGGGCCGCCCTTGCACTTTCTGCCTCCCTCCTGTGCTGGTCCTCCTCCTCCTCCTCCTGCTCCTCCTCCTCAGGTGGTCCTCCAATCTGTGGTGGCAGTGGCTGAGTCCTGCGGATAGCCAGGTTGTGCAGCATGCAGCAAACGACCACGAAATGGGAGACGCGCTCCGGTGAATACTGGAGGGCTCCACCGGAACGATCCAGACAGCGGAACCGTTGCTTCAGGACGCCGATTGTTTGTTCGATGATGTTCCTGGTCACTTGATGGCTCTCGTTGTATCCCTCTTCAGCAGGGGTGCTGGGCGCACGGAGCGGGGTCATCAGCCAGGTACACAAAGGATAGCCTTTGTCCCCGATAAGCCATCCTCGTGGGTGAGGCTGTGCCTGGAACATGTCTGCCACAGAAGTCTGGCGCAGGATGAAGGCATCGTGGCTGCTGCCTGGAAAGC
Organism: Somniosus microcephalus; assembly: GCF_052327205.1. Taxonomy (NCBI): domain Eukaryota; kingdom Metazoa; phylum Chordata; class Chondrichthyes; order Squaliformes; family Somniosidae; genus Somniosus; species Somniosus microcephalus. The sequence goes on from NC_141003.1 coordinate 91,575,964, forward strand.
GGGCATTCACAGCTAGGATGAGCTGCCTGTGGTCACACACCAGCTGTACGTTCAGCGAATGGTAGCCCTTCCGGTTGCGGTAATCCTCGGAATTCTCCAGAGGTGCCCGCAAAGCCACATGCGTGCAGTCAATGGCGCCCTGCACCATGGGGAAGCCCGCGAATGCTGCAAAGCCCATTGCACGCTGTTGCTGCTTGGCAAGGGCCATGGAGAAGGAGATGAACTGACGTCTCCTTTTGAAAAGGGCATTGGTCACCTGGCGGATGCAGCAATGCATGGAGAACTGGGAGATGTTGGCAATGTCCCCAGTAGCGGATTGGAAGGAGCCGGTGGCATAGAAGTTGAGAGCCACCGTCACCTTCACTGCCACCGACAGAGACGTCCTGCTCCTCAGCTGTGGCTGCAGATCACCGCCAAGCAGCTGGCAGATCTCTGTGACCACCTCCCTTCTGAATCGCAGCCTCCGAACACACTGCTCGTCAGACACGTTGAGATAGGAGAACTGCTGGTGGTATACCCTGGGTGGGTAAGGCCTCCTTTGCCGACGCCTGTTGCCCCCTCTCCATCTAGCCAGGGCTGCCACTCTCTCACGGCGTCTGTGAGCCCTTTGGATGTAATTGAGAAAGCCAGCGTTGACACCCATTGCAGCCCCCATAATATGCTGGCAAACAATGAGATGTCAATGAAGGCAAAGACTAGTGGAAAGCTGTGGCCTGAAGCCAGAAGCACCTGTCCGAGTGTTGGGCCAAAGCAGAAAGCTATCTACCTTGGTCTCTCTCCAAAGATCCGTTTCGCAAGAAGGTGTGCTGCGAAATGGCAGCCTTTTATATTGCAGGAGGAGTGCCCTTTAATTTGCGCCCCCCGCATCGGCTGAGCACCGTTCCACTCTAACAGTCGCTAGGGGCGCCAGGCGCACAATGGGGCGTTGCCACTGAAGTTCCGGTTGGGGGCGCACAAAGAGCGTTGCACGAGGAAATGACGTCATGATCTGCGCGCGCAGCTGAGCGCGCGCAAAGACTTTGCGCCGCCGCTAAACCTTGAGTGAAGTTGCGGCGAGGCGCAGATCGTGCTGCGCCCGGGCGCTACCCGCCTAGCGCCCGACATCTGCTCCTCCTAAGGCGCTAACGGCTGGCGCAACCAACTGAATTTCTAGGCCTTAAGGCCTAGAAATTCGGTATAGCCGCGTTGGGGCGCTACAGCCGGGCGGTCGCAAAACTTTGCGCCCGGCGCAGCTTAGCGCCACCTTCGCCGATATTTAGTTGCATCACCCCAAGAGGTTGCTGCAGCACTAAAGCAGGCGATGCACGAGTATCATAAGGTGCTAAGCCGGCGATCCGGGGCGCTACCACCGAGGGCGGGTGCAGCGCAGGTGCGGCGAGTTATTGATTGAAGGCAGACAGTCAGGCGCCAGTCAGCACTTAAAGGGGGAGGGTGGAATTGTTTGGCTGCCACGCCCTGCACACTGCAGCCCTGAGGGAAGGCCTGAACAGTGCTAATTCATCTGCTCCACGCCCAGGAGAATGGAGAAGCCAAGGGAGAGAGCGCAGCGCTTCGGCGAGGGTGGCCTGAGGGTGCTGGTTGGTGCAGTTGAGCGCAGGCGCCATGTTCTGTTCCCTGAAGGTGGCAGGAGGCCGCTGCCCTCCGAATATCGGAAAGCCTGGAGGGAGGTGGCAAACAGGGTCGCCTCCAACAGCGTGGTTGCCAGGACTCCCCTCCAATGCCGTAAAAAATTCAACGACCTCACTCGGGTTGTCAGGGTGAGTACCCTTTCCAGTATCCTCCTCATCCCTGCATGTGCTCCTTAGTTGATGGCCAAAGGGACGTGAAAGCCCTACTGCCCAGCCCTCATCCAGCAGCTGTGGGACTGTCATTAAAAGCACTTGCATATTCAGGAGTTTATACACTGTCAGGGCTATTCCACCATGGGAGGCTGTGCAGGCAAGATGAGGGCTTCACACTGTCAGGGCTATTCCACCATGGGAGGCTGTGCAGGCAAGATGAGGGCTTCACACTGTCAGGGCTATTCCACCATGGGAGGCTGTGCAGGCAAGATCAGGGCTTCACACTGTCAGGGCTATTCCACCATGGGAGGCTGTGCAGGCACGATCAGGGCTTCACACTGTCAGGGCTATTCCACCATGGGAGGCTGTGCAGGCACGATCAGGGCTTCACACTGTCAGGGCTATTCCACCATGGGAGGCTGTGCAGGCAAGATCAGGGCTTCACACTGTACTTAGAGGCCGTCTTCTCTCTTGCAGGGCAAGCTGGCGCACAACCGGAGACAGCAGCGCCAGACCGGGGGAGGCCGTCCTGACATTAAGCAGCTCAGCGACCTAGAGCTGCGAGTGGAGCAGATCATGTCAGGCCGGCTGATTGGCCCCGTCGCGACTGGAGATGCCGACCCTGTTCTGGGCACCAATGGTAAGGTCCTCACCTTTTTGACCTCTCTCTTTCCACCTGCGCCTCACGCCAGCATCCTTTGCCACTATCGAAGCAATGCAGTGCATAGCAGCACTCATGCCTCCCTCGCTGCCGTCATGTCCTCACACTAAAGCAACTCTTGTGCCTCCCTGCCTTCAGATGGTGACTCGCCAGGTGAGGAGGCGGCCCCTCAAGCTGGCACTGTGTCGGACTCAGGCCTAGAGGAGGAGGAAGAGGAAGCCGCCCCATCAGGGACACCCTCGGCCGAGGCAGCCCATGGCCATGCTGGGGACACGTCTTCCCTGGAGGGGAGCAGGGGGGAAGTGTCGGAGGAGAGTGATGCTCCGGGGACCAGCGGGCTGCAGCAATGTGGGAGGGGTGGGGAAGCTCGGCGGCCTTCTCCCCAGAGGGAGAGTGTGGCCTCCAGTCCTGCTACAGTGAGCGCAGAGGAGGTGCGGCTCCTGGGAGAAATGGGCGCCCAGGCTGAGCGCAGGCACACTGAGCTCATGGCTGCAGTGGCAATGATGCCTGACTCCATAGAGTCACTGGCAAGGAGTGTGCAGGAATTCAGGGCAGCACAGGCCAGGAGTCTGCAGGACTTCGCGGCAGCACAGGCAGCCTCCAGCCAAGTGCTCAGTCGTGCCGTGCATTCACTGGCTGGTGTCATCCAGACACAAACCATGGCCACACGGGCACTAACTGCTGCCACACTCACTGGATCGGCCAGGCATCGCCGGGGCACTCGCCGCGCCGCAGCAGCCCAGCAGTCTGTGCTTCAGCAGATTGCTGCGCATGCTGCAGTGCTGGCCCGTGCGAGTGCCAGTGAATCAGCCGACCAGGGAGTGCCTGTGCTCTGTCAGGTTGGCAGCATTCCTACAGCCAACACTGTCACTCCTCCACTGCAGCTGCCACCGCCCGTAGGACAGACTGCTGCCGCCCAAGCTGAGTTGGAGCAGTCCGCAGCTGGGTCCGCCAGGCCCAGAGCTGGTCCAGGCCGACCCCCAAGGGCATCTGCTGTTTCACCAACTAACCCTCAGCAGCCTTGCTGCAGCCACTGGGGTCCCATTGAGGAGGAGCTGCAGGGCGGGTAGGGACCATGCCCGGAAGCGAGACGGATCACCCTTGCAGGTGAAAAAGTAGAAGGTCTGGCCAATTTTGTTGTTTTTTATAAACAGGCCGAGACTGTTGTATTTCTTTTTTATGTGAAGGCCGAGACTGGCGATTTTGTTTTTTATATAAAGGCCGAGACTGGTGTGTTTTTGTTTGGGGGGTTTCTCTGAATTAGTTTGTCATGCGGGAAGGGCACAGAGTTAAAAGAGTAATACATTTTCTTTAATCGCACTGTCCATGTTTGCTTTTGGAAGTATTGGTTGCCTTGATCGGCTGAGGGCTTGCGGAGCGGCTACATTCATCTTCCTTCATTGGCACAAGCCATTCCCTGAGAGGGGGCCTAGAACCGACTTGCAATAAGCCGCAGACGGACAGCCCTTGCACTTTGTGCCTCCCTCCCGTGCTGGTGCTCCTCCTCCTCCTCCTCCTCCTCCTCCTCTGGTGGTCCTCCAATGTCTGCTGGCAGTGGCTGAGTCCTGCGGATAGCCAGGTTGTGCAGCATGCAGCACACGTCAATGAAATGGGAGACTTGCTCAGGCGAGTACTGTAGGGCTCCTCCAGAACGATCCAGACAGCGGAACCATTGCTTGAGCACGCCGATTGTGTGCTCAATGATGTTCCTGGTTGCTTGATGGCTGTCATTGTATCGCTGTTCTGCAGGGGTGCTGGGCGCACGGAGCGAGGTCATCAGCCAGGTGCACAAAGGATAGCCTTTGTCCCCGAGAAGCCATCCTCGTGGGTGAGGCTGGGCCTGGAAAAGGTCTGCCACAGAAGTCTGGCGCAGGATGAAGGCATCGTGGCTGCTGCCTGGAAAGTGGGCATTGACAGCTAGTATGAGCTGCCTGTGGTCACACACCAACTGCACGTTGAGCGAATGGTAGCCCTTCCAGTTGCGGTAATCCTCGGCATTCTCCAGAAGTGCCCGCAAAGCCACATGCGTGCAGTCAATGGCGCCCTGCACCATGGGGAAGTCCGCTAATGCTGCAAATCCCATTGCACGCTCTTGCTGCTTGTCGAGGGTCATGGGGAAGGAGATGAACTGACGTCTTCTTCTGAAAAGGGCATTGGTCACCTGGCGGATGCAGCAATGTATCGCAAGCTGGGAGATGTTGGAAATGTCCCCAGTAGCGGATTGGAAGGAGCCGGTGGCATAGAAGTTGAGAGCCACCGTCACCTTCACTGCCATCGACAGAGACGTCCTGCTCCTCAGCTGTGGCTGCAGATCTCTCTGAAGCAGGTGGCAGATCTCTGTGACCACCTCCCTTCTGAATCGCAGCCTCCGAACACACTGCTCCTCAGACATGTTCAGATATGAGAACTGCTGGCGGTATACCCTGGGTGGGTAAGGCCTCCTGTGCCAACGCCTGTTGGCCCTTCTCCGTCTGGCCATGACTGGCAGTCTCTCATGACGTCTCTGAGCCCTCTGAATGCAATGCAGTAAGCCAATGTTTGCACCCATTGCAGCCCCCACTAGATGTATCGAATTAATGCTATGGCACTGAAAGTTAATTACAAGTGCAAAGCTCTGGCCTGAAGCCAGAAGTACCTGAGTGAGTGTTGATTCAAACCAGAAAGCTCTCTCCCTTTGTCTCTCTCCAAATATCAGTGTCTCACAAAGAAGGAGTGCAGCAAAATGGCTGACATTTATACTGCAGGAGGAGTCCCCTTTAATTAGCGCCCCCTGTGCCCCGCAGCGACTGGGAACCGTTCCCCTTTACCAGTCGCTGGGGGCGCCAGACGCACAATTGGCCGGCGCCACTGAATTTCCGGTTCGGTGCGCATAAAGCGCGTTGCACCATGAAATTACGTTGGGATCTGCGCGCGCAGCTAAACGCGCGCAAAGGTTTTGCGCCGCCGCTAAATCGTTACTGAATTTCGCGAGGGCGCAGATCGCGCTGCGCCCGGTCGCTAGACACGTAGCGCCCCACTTCTCGCCCTCTTAAGGCGCTAGCGGCTGGCGCAACCAACTGAATTTCTAGGCCTTTACATTTACCTCACACACGTATCTCTGCACACATTCACCCATCACTCACCTGCACAACGGACATCTCAACCCCTCCAACCCCTGCAGACCGACGGTCCGCCTCACTAACTTGGCGTGGCTCGGAGCCGTCGGACAGCCCACACTTCAGGGCTAAAAATAGGGATTAGGCAAAAAACTGCCCGTTAACTACCTGTTAACAGGCAGTTAATTGGCACTTATCCCCTTCCCGCCTCGGGGAGGCAGCTCCCAGCACAGGTCGGGTACCCGTCTCCTGGGACATTGGAACGGAGGCGGGTTGGGGGCGGGATGGGTTCCTGCCCCCCCCCCCCGATTCTGCAATTTTCCCACCACTCCCGCCTCCAAACCCGCCTCCTCGGGGCTTGGAAATTCGAGCCCTTTGCCTCTATTTATGAAGCCCAGGATCCCGTAAGCCTTTTTAACTGCTTTCTCAACCTGCCCTGCCACCTTCAACGATTTGTGCACACATACCCCCAGGTCTCTCTGTTCATGCACCCACTTTAGGATTGTACCCTTTAGTTTATATTCCTCTCTTTGTTCTTTCTACCAAAATGTATCACTTCACACTTTTCTGTGTTAAATTTCACCTGCCACGTGTCCACCCATTTCACCAGCCTGTCTATGTCCTATAGAAGTCTATCACTCTCCTCCTCACTGTTCACTATACTTCCAAGTTTTGTGTCATCTGCAAATTTTGAAGTTGTCCCCTGTACACCCACGTCCAAGTCATTAATATATATCAAGAAAAGCAGTGGTCCTAGTACTGACCCCTGGGGAACACCACTGTATACCTTCCTCCAGACCAAAAAACAACATTCACCACTACTCTCTGTTTCCTGTCACTTAGCCAATTTCGTATCCATGCTGCCACTGTCCCTTTTATTCCATGGGCTTTAATTTTGCTGGCAAGCCTATTATGTGCTACTTTGTCGAATGCCTTTTGAAAACCGCATTGCCCTCATTAACCCTCTCTGTTACCTCATCAAAAAACTCAATCAAGTTGGTTAAACACAATTTGCCTTTAACAAATCCATGCTGGCTTTCTTTAATTAATCCACATCTATCCAAGTTATGTGGAGAGGCTGGAGAAGCTGGGGTTGTTCTCCTTAGAGCAGAGAAGGTTAAGGGGACATTTAATGGAGGTGTTCAAAATCATGAAGATTTTGATAGAGTAAATACAGAGAAACTATTTCCACTGGCAGGAGGGTCGGTAACCAGAGGATACAGACTTTGCCATGATTGGCAAAAGAGCCGGCAGCGAGACGAGGAGAATTTTTTTATGCAGCATATTATTGTGATCTGGAACGCGCTGCCTGAAAGGGCGGTGGAAGCAAATTCAATTGTGACTTTCAAAAGAAAATTGGATAAATACTTGAAGGGGTGAAAATTACAGGGCTATAAGGCAACCAGAATCTTACAGCACAGAGGAGGCCATTCGGCCCATCGTGCCGGTGCTGGGCCTTTGAAAGAGCTAACATTTTGTGATCGACTGAGATCATTGAAAGGCTTGCGCCACTGTACCCAGGTCCTCCTGACGACGTCTCTGCTTGTGCCCTCCTCTGCAACCAGTCTGCATTGATCTCCTGGGGAGGTCTCTGCCACCCATGGGAAGGGAAGAGAACCGCCATATGTGCTGTGACTCCATCCATAAGCATATGGAGAGAGTCGTGGCGGAACCGGGGTGCACCTCTGTGCAGTGCTTGTCAGTGTTTGTAGCACCTCAATGCTGTAGAACAATAACAGCACAAATGTCAAAGTAAAGTTGGCCATTGTCCCTTTAAGGAAACCGGCTGATGAAGCGTCATCAAATGACATCTCCACTAATTGGCCGGGAAATGCACTGGGCGGGTCTTAACAAGCCCAATCAATGGAAATTCATTTCAGTGGCTGGGGTGGAGCCAGCAGAGGGACCGCGACCTGCCATGGACCCGCCGAAGTTTGTAAAATCGCGACCATATGTCTCTTGCATCTCGAAGTTGACTTACACTGCCCAATATCTACTGATATATACACGATATATATACAATAGCATAATCCATGGGACATAACAATGCATCTCCTTTAACATGCAAATTGGATACCGTAAACTCGAATGTGCCCCCACGAGCTTCTCCAATCATTCAATTGGCAGAACTGGAGAAGACTCTGCTAAGACGGAGTTAATGAGAAATCGAGAAAGCTGGCTTATTTTTCAAAATACATATGACTGAATAAAGGTAACAATTCCAGACTTTTTAAAACTTCTCCTATTATGCTTCCCGTAACAGCATAACACCACAGACACACGGCTCTATCCTGAATAGTGGACAGACTATTCACGTTTAGTTTTATTTCTTGTTGGAAAAAGCTGGGAAAAAGACCTGCTGTATCTTAATTCCTGGCTCATGCCAAGACCTGCGTTCTTGCAGCCTTTGTTAGACCGGACTGACACAGAACATGGGTTTTTAATCGGCTGTGTGTTCATTCTGACCCAGGAGGCTGAATAACCCAGACTACTCAGGCACCTCCCCACGCTGAGCTCAAACCGAGTCACCTCCACCGGAGCCAATGTAAACAATCAATGAGGAATCCAAACTATCTTTCACCATCTGAAGCGCGTTTTCATAAGTGTTTTTTTTCCCTGAGTTGCATATCACCAAACGCAAAATCTGCCTTGAACTAGTGGAATTGAACAGCGTGCTAAACATAATTTTTAAAATAAAATTTGCTTTAATAAATTTTCCACAATCTATTTCTGTGAGTAACCCAATTTCAAATTACTGAAAATGACTTTTAAAAAAATATACAAAACTATTTTCTAGTTATACCGGGGTACAGTCGTTAGTTCCTTAATAAATTAGAAAAATGTCATTCAAAACCTTTCAAAACCTGCCTGTTAGTGTCCTTCTGCCCAAAAGTTCCAGCTTAATTTTGGAGCCTCCGCGAAGGCTCGCAAACGAGCGCAATTAGCGGAAACTCGCCGCAGTGATTAATTCACCCGGGGGGGGGGGGGGGGGCAGTTTTGAGGGCGGGGCCAGCTTCCAGCACGATGTTTTTATAACCGGCGCAGAAGATCGCGGAAACTCGATTCACGCTGAACGCAATTTGCGTTTGAAATTCCGCGATCTTTTGCGCCAGTTACGCCAATATCGGGCGAATTATGCCCCAAAAAAAGCACCATCGGGTGGAAACTCCAGGCCAGTATTTTTAACATATATTGCGCCAAGGTTCCCTCATGGGGCCACAGTCAGAAATCCTGAAACATAACATACATGAAGACAAGGAGTTGAGTGAAAGTACAATAGGAAACAGATTTGTCATAACGTTAACTGCAGGCATATCCAACTTTCATTGCAGTGAAAGTTAAACCGAAAGAACACAAAACAGAGTTGGCAGCAGTGATCAATTTAGCAATTAGTGAACGGGGTTGGGAATGCTGAAAGCATGAGATTATTTTCTTGGATGACTGGTGCATTTTCCAGCAGTTTGGAACATATTGCCTTTTAAACCAAAAATAATTTCTCCTCAACAGGTTACAGATATTTATAGGGACTTCAGTAAAACTTTACATGGTCCAGTTCCTCTCCCTGACAATCTAACGCCAGACACACCGTGGCCTAGAAATTGGATCACGCCTGAGTTGGTTCACGCTCCACATGCCTGCTGAGGCCAGCGGCAGGACCAGGGCAAATTGGTCCGTCTGCCTCATTAGGACAGAACTGGCGAGCTGCCTGGTCAGGTGGATATGAAAAGATGCCATTGCCACAAACTGTAGAAGAGCATGAATTTCCCATGAGCAATAGTCCTCTCCGAACCCACAGGAAAACTGATCGACTGGCCATTCACCTCATTGTTGTCATGCGATTGTTGAGCTAGAATGTCTGTTATGTTTGCACACTTAACAAGAAGTGCTTCAGCTAACATTCATTGGGTTTGAGTTTGGTCCTGGGTGGTAGCTCAGGGTGATAGCGAATCAGCTTCCCCTTTTTACAACGTGCCTGATTCTCTTTTCCATTGAAGTCTTATTGGGCGATGTGTAAAATGGCCGCCTGTTCTCCATCGTCCAAGTTCGACACCCTCCACCACCAATTTCACCCCAGCGTGCTGAGTGCTTGGAGATGTTTTGATGTGAAAGTGCTACATCAATATATTTCTTTCTTAAATTGGATTTTTTTTTAAATAACATGGCGCAGGATAGTGTTAACTAGAGAATTATATTGGTACCGGGAGTACATTCATGAGCAACATTGCAAACCTTATGCCTGAGTTGACATTTCAACTTGCAATCCTGCTGTGTGATCTTTGGATGTTGGATAGCAGCCATCACATCAACTTACAAAGTTATGGAACTAAATATTGCGAGTGTATTGACCCACAGGGCTGTGGCACCCATGGAGTCTCAGCTGGTGTGTTGGCACCAAGAAACAGCAACAACTGAAGAATGGGCACTATTGTACGGCTTTTAAGAGTAATGCAATAGATACAACATCTTTGACAGTAGAAAGAAGTATTACTTAGAATTGTTTAGACCACTTTGCTTTTATCTGGGAAGCAGAAATTATTTATTTTACTCCTGTGGAGAAATACCTGTGAGTCTAAGAGCTGGATCTCTACTGCTGTAACATCACCATGAGAAAGTGATATCACTGCGGCTTTAAGATGAGGTCGTGCAATATTAGTATACAAAGTTCTTTTGTCCATTAGTTTAAAGGGGTTTTTAACCTATTTAATGTAAACAGGTTAAAATAAGAAAGGAATTTTTTATGAACCAGTTAATTTTCACATGCGTATATCACTCAGCTTAATTTCAAGGCCCATGTCATTTGTTCTGCTGTGGATAGGCACACGACAGGGAAAAAATAATTCATCGCCGAACCCCCGCCACAGTCTACACTTATCTCGAGTAAAAAAGACCCAGCTCCCAGAGCCCATCCTGATAACTAAAGGAGCATTATGTTCCGTGTAACTCCTGGAGGTCAAAAGGTCCAATCATATCTGAAATAAGTTGATAACAGGATGCAATCCTCAGGCACAGTGGCGAAGTTGCATCTATTTTGAGGCCGAGATTAAGATGTCACAGTTTACAAAGAAACTTGTTAGTATATTGTGAAGACGAGACACCTTACACGTTCAATGCTCATCTGAGTGGCTTGAGCTCATGTTTGATGTTGAGATCCAAATGCAATGTGGTGTAAAAGATCAAAAAAGTAATCCTAGAATACTGGCCAACAAGACTCAGACCCACTTCCATAACGCGCAGTGCAAATGATCTCAAAGAGAAGACTGACTGCTAATGAGATTTATGAATCTGCAGTATACAGGAAGAGAGTTCAGTCCTGGAGATATACAGGACAGAAATTGCCAAACTCTGCTGCCAGTATTGGGTTTCACCAAATTCAAGCATGTGTGCTGACTCTGGGGTACAGTGTGTGGGTGCTGACCCTGGGTACAGTGTGTGGGTGCTGACCCTGGGTACAGTGTGTGGGTGCTGACCCTGGGTACAGTGTGTGGGTGCTGACCCTGGGTACAGTGTGTGGGTGCTGACTCTGGGTACAGTGTGTGGGTGCTGACCCTGGGTACAGTGTGTGGGTGCTGACCCTGGGTACAGTGTGTGGGTGCTGACCCTGGGTACAGTGTGTGGGTGCTGACCCTGGGTACAGTGTGTGGGTGCTGACCCTGGGTACAGTGTGTGGGTGCTGACTCTGGGTACAGTGTGTGGGTGCTGACCCTGGGTACAGTGTGTGGGTGCTGACCCTGGGTACAGTGTGTGGGTGCTGACCCTGGGTACAGTGTGTGGGTGCTGACCCTGGGTACAGTGTGTGGGTGCTGACTCTGGGTACAGTGTGTGGGTGCTGACCCTGGGTACAGTGTGTGGGTGCTGACTCTGGGTACAGTGTGTGGGTGCTGACTCTGGGTACAGTGTGTGGGTGCTGACCCTGGGTACAGTGTGTGGGTGCGGACTCTGGGTACAGTGTGTGGGTGCTGACCCTGGGGTGCAGTGTGTGGGTGCTGGCCCTGGGTACAGTGTGTGGGTGCTGACCCTGGGTACAGTGTGTGGGTGCTGACCCTGGGTACAGTGTGTGGGTGCTGACTCTGGGTACAGTGTGTGGGTGCTGACTCTGGGTACAGTGTGTGGGTGCTGACTCTGGGTACAGTGTGTGGGTGCTGACTCTGGGTACAGTGTGTGGGTGCTGGCACTGGGGTACAGTGTGTGGGTGCTGACTCTGGGTACAGTGTGTGGGTGCTGACCCTGGGTACAGTGTGTGGGTGCTGACCCTGGGTACAGTGTGTGGGTGCTGACTCTGGGTACAGTGTGTGGGTGCTGGCCCTGGGGTACAGTGTGTGGGTGCTGACCCTGGGTACAGTGTGTGGGTGCTGACCCTGGGTACAGTGTGTGGGTGCTGACTCTGGGTACAGTGTGTGGGTGCTGACCCTGGGTACAGTGTGTGAGTGCTGACTCTGGTGTACAGTGTGTGGGTGCTGACCCTGGGTACAGTGTGTGGGTGCTGACCCTGGGGTACAGTGTGTGGGTGCTGACCCTGGGTACAGTGTGTGGGTGCTGACCCTGGGTACAGTGTGTGGGTGCTGACCCTGGGTACAGTGTGTGGGTGTTGACTCTGGGTACAGTGTGTGGGTGCTGGCCCTGGGTACAGTGTGTGGGTGCTGGCCCTGGGTACAGTGTGTGGGTGCTGACTCTGGGTACAGTGTGTGGGTGCTGACCCTCGGTACAGTGTGTGGGTGCTGACTCTGGGTACAGTGTGTGGGTGCTGGCCCTGGGTACAGTGTGTGGGTGCTGACTCTGGGGTACAGTGTGTGGGTGCTGACCCTGGGTACAGTGTGTGGGTGCTGACCCTGGGTACAGTGTGTGGGTGCTGACTCTGGGTACAGTGTGTGGGTGCTGACCCTGGGTACAGTGTGTGGGTGCTGACTCTGGGTACAGTGTGTGGGTGCTGACTCTGGGGTACAGTGTGTGGGTGCTGACCCTGGGTACAGTGTGTGGGTGCTGACTCTGGGTACAGTGTGTGGGTGCTGACCCTGGGTACAGTGTGTGGGTGCTGACCCTGGGTACAGTGTGTGGGTGCTGACTCTGGGTACAGTGTGTGGGTGCTGACTCTGGGTACAGTGTGTGGGTGCTGACCCTGGGTACAGTGTGTGGGTGCTGACCCTGGGTACAGTGTGTGGGTGCTGACCCTGGGTACAGTGTGTGGGTGCTGAGCCTGGGTACAGTGTGTGGGTGCTGACCCTGGGTACAGTGTGTGGGTGCTGAGCCTGGGTACAGTGTGTGGGTGCTGACTCTGGGTACAGTGTGTGGGTGCTGACCCTGGGGTACAGTGTGTGGGTGCTGACTCTGTGTACAGTGTGTGGGTGCTGACTCTGGGGTACAGTGTGTGGGTGCTGACTCTGGGTACAGTGTGTGGGTGCTGACCCTGGGGTACAGTGTGTGGGTGCTGACTCTGGGGTACAGTGTGTGGGTGCTGACTCTGGGGTACAGTGTGTGGGTGCTGACTCTGGGTACAGTGTGTGGGTGCTGACTCTGGGCACAGTGTGTGGGTGCTGACCCTGGGTACAGTGTGTGGGTGCTGACCCTGGGTACAGTGTGTGGGTGCTGACCCTGGGTACAGTGTGTGGGTGCTGACCCTGGGGTACAGTGTGTGGGTGCTGACTCTGGGTACAGTGTGTGGGTGCTGACTCTGGGGTACAGTGTGTGGGTGCTGACCCTGGGTACAGTGTGTGGGTGCTGACTCTGGGTACAGTGTGTGGGTGCTGACCCTGGGTACAGTGTGTGGGTGCTGACTCTGGGTACAGTGTGTGGGTGCTGGCCCTGGGTACAGTGTGTGGGTGCTGACTCTGGGTACAGTGTGTGGGTGCTGACCCTGGGTACAGTGTGTGGGTGCTGACCCTGGGTACAGTGTGTGGGTGCTGACCCTGGGTACAGTGTGTGGGTGCTGACTCTGGGTACAGTGTGTGGGTGCTGGCCCTGGGTACAGTGTGTGGGTGCTGACCCTGGGTACAGTGTGTGGGTGCTGACCCTGGGTACAGTGTGTGGGTGCTGGCCCTGGGTACAGTGTGTGGGTGCTGACCCTGGGCACAGTGTGTGGGTGCTGACTCTGGGGTGCAGTGTGTGGGTGCTGACTCTGGGGTACAGTGTGTGGGTGCTGACTCTGGGTACAGTGTGTGGGTGCTGACTCTGGGGTGCAGTGTGTGGGTGCTGACTCTGGGGTACAGTGTGTGGGTGCTGGCCCTGGGGTACAGTGTGTGGGTGCTGGCCCTGGGTACAGTGTGTGGGTGCTGGCCCTGGGTACAGTGTGTGGGTGCTGACTCTGGGTACAGTGTGTGGTGCTGACCCTGGGTACAGTGTGTGGGTGCTGACCCTGGGTACAGTGTGTGGGTGCTGACTCTGGGTACAGTGTGTGGGTGCTGACCCTGGGTACAGTGTGTGGGTGCTGACCCTGGGTACAGTGTGTGGGTGCTGACCCTGGGTACAGTGTGTGGGTGCTGACTCTGGGTACAGTGTGTGGGTGCTGACCCTGGGTACAGTGTGTGGGTGCTGACCCTGGGTACAGTGTGTGGGTGCTGACCCTGGGTACAGTGTGTGGGCGCTGACCCTGGGTACAGTGTGTGGGTGCTGACCCTGGGTACAGTGTGTGGGTGCTGGCCCTGGGTACAGTGTGTGGGTGCTGACTCTGGGTACAGTGTGTGGGTGCTGACCCTGGGTGCAGTGTGTGGGTGCTGACTCTGGGGTACAGTGTGTGGGTGCTGACCCTGGGTACAGTGTGTGGGTGCTGACTCTGGGGTACAGTGTGTGGGTGCTGGCCCTGGGTACAGTGTGTGGGTGCTGACCCTGGGTACAGTGTGTGGGTGCTGACTCTGGGGTACAGTGTGTGGGTGCTGACTCTGGGGTACAGGGGGGTGGTTCTATCTCTGGCCTGTGCTTGTGTCTAGCCAGTTTCCATGCCAACTGCAATTTTTGCCCTTTTTGTAAAAGAACACCAGCTCTAGGACAGTCCTGGAAGCAGCATCAATTTTAAAAGCAAGTGATTTCCCCAGCATTGTCGTAGCGGGGTCGTGCTATGGCTCACAAATAAACATCAATGGGGCCTCCTTGTTTATTGTCTAGAGATATTAGTCCAGATTGCTAAAAATTCTTCGCATAGAGCCGATCGAGTCCAATTGTCCAGAATAATTGGACTTTAAACCTACCTCTTTGACCAAGCTTTTGGTCATCTGTCCTAATTTCTCCTTATGTGGCTCAGTGTCAAATGTTGTCTTATAATCCTCCTGTGAAGCGCCTTGGGATGTTTGACTACATTAAAGGCGTTAATTCATGAACTCATTTCTCTTATCTGGAAGGAGGAGAGCATGCCAGGGGCTCTCAGAGGCGCCGTAATTGTGACCATCTTCAAGAAAGGTGACAAGTCCGATTGCGGTAATTACAGAGGAGTTTCCCTGCTATCTGCCACAGGGAAATTCATCGCAAGAATCCTCCTCAATCGCCTTCTCCCAGTGGCCGAAGAGCTCCTCCCAGAGTCGCAATGCGGATTCCGCCCACTAAGGGTCACAATGGACATGATCTTCACCACACGTCAATTACAAGCGAAATGCAGGGAACAGCACCAACCGCTGTACATGGCCTTCTTTGATCTCACAAAGGCCTTCGACACTGTCAACCGTGAGGGATTATGGAGTGTCCTCCTCAAATTCGGCTGCCCTCAAAAGTTTGTCACTATCCTTCGCCTGCTTCACGACAACATGCAAGCCGTGATCCTGATCAACGGTTCCACCACAGACCCAATTCACGTACGAACCGGGGTCAAGCAAGGCTGTGTCATCTCACCAATGCTCTTCTTGATCTTCCTTGCTGCAATGCTCCATCTCACCCTCAGTAAGCTCCCCACTAGTGTGTAGCTAATTTACAGAACAAACGGGAAACTGTTCAACCTCC
Source organism: Somniosus microcephalus (assembly GCF_052327205.1). NCBI lineage: Eukaryota > Metazoa > Chordata > Chondrichthyes > Squaliformes > Somniosidae > Somniosus > Somniosus microcephalus. Next base: position 91,591,419 of record NC_141003.1, read on the forward strand.
ATCACCTCCAGTCCAGATCCAAGGTCGTCCCATCCTCTGTTGTCAAATTACAGTGTGGAGACGATGCTTGCGTCTGCGCTGACTGGGAGGTCAAACTCCAAACCATCGTCAACACCTTCACCAAAGTGTACGAGAGCATGGGCCTTACACTAAACATCTGTAAGACAAAGGTCCTCTACCAACCTACGCCCGCCACACAGTGCTGCCCCCCGATTATCAAAATCCTCGACAAGGCCTTGGACAACGTGGACCACTTTCCATACCTCGGGAGCCTACTGTCAGCAAGGGCAGATGTCGACGACGAAGTCCAACACCGCCTTCAGTGTGCCAGTGCAGCCTTCGGTCGCCTGAGGAAGAGAGTGTTTGAAGACCAGGACCTCAAACCTGGCACTAAGCTCATGGTCTACAGGGCAGCAGTGATACCCGCCCAGCTGTATGCCTCAGAGACATGGACCATGTACAGCAGGCATCTCAAAGCACTGGAGAGGTACCACCAACGCTGCCTCCGCAAGATCCTGCAAATCCATTGGCAGGATAGGCGCATCAATGTCAGTGTTCTTGCTCAGGCCAACATCCCCAGCAATTCGAAGCTTTGACCACGCTCGATCAGCTCCGATGAACGGGTCACATTGTCCGCATGCCCGATACAAGACTCTCAAAACAAGCGCTCTACTCGGAGCTCCGGCACGGCAAGAGAGCCCCAGGTGGGCAGAGGAAACGCTTCAAGGACACCCTCAAAGCCTCCTTGAAAAAGTGTAACATCCCCACCGACACCTGGGAATCCCTGGCCCAAGACCGCACAAAGTGGAGGAGAAGCATCCGGGAAGACGCCGAACACCTCGAGTCTCTTCGCCGGGAGCATGCGGAAGCCAAGCGCAGGCAGCAGAAGGAGCGCATGTCAACCCAAGCACCCCACCCACCCGCCCCTTCAACCACAGTCTGCCCCACCTGTGACAGAGACTGTAGGTCCCGCATTGGACTCATCAGTCACCTGAGAACTCATTTTTAATATGGAAGCAAGTCATCCTCGGTCCCGTGGGACTGCCTAAGAAGAGAAGATATAAATACAAGTTATTGTTGTTGTGTCTAGAACTGACATTAGAACATTTGATGATGACAAAGGGGTCAAACAGTAGTAATGTCACCATTAAGGTGAGAGCATTGACAGATTTCACCCTGATAAGTGTAAGTCCCCTGTTTTAAAGCTCTACTTATCCTTGTGTTAAGCTAACAAATGAACAGTTCTCCGCAGTAGATCTCCTCTCATGTCAGCTTGGCTCAGATATAGCGCTCTTGTCTCAAGAAGGTGGTGGGTTCAAGTCCCACTTCAAGACTTGAGCACATAATCCAGGCTGTTGTACTAGGAGAGGGCTGCACTGCTAGAGTTACAATTTTTCAGATGGTACCTCAGATGAGGTGGATGTAATAGATCCGAGGGTCCTCTTCAAAGGGAAAGAGAGGGGTCCCCTTGCAATCCGGGCCAGCAGTCATCCCTCAATCAACACCACAAATACAAAATAACTGGGCATTTGTCTCGTTACTGATTGTGGGGTCTTGCCGTGCACAAATTGACTCTTGCATTTGCCTATATAACAACAGTGACTCAATTTCAAAAGTAATTCATAGGCTGTGAAGCAATTTGGGATATTCTGAGGATGTAAAAGGTACTATAAAAATGCAGGTCAAATTTCATATACAAATACTTAATGGAATATTAAATATATATATTATGCTGCCGGCATTATTCCATTAATTATAAACAACTAAATATCTGCATAAAAGTAGATCACACGGGCATGTTGTACAAGTGCGGTTTGCTGGTTGGATTTTCCACACGATAACAGTGAGGCAGAGAAAAAATACACAACTTTCAGCGACTGCAAAAAGTTGTGTGAATAAATCTGGGTGATGTATTACCTGAACCTCTTAATTAGTCAAAACCGTCGAGGTTGGTCCGACAAGTTAGTCAGCGTGTACCCCCTACCTGCCAATTAAATCATCATTTGGAAAAGAATGTCAGAAATGTGCAAATGTTATTGCTCCCGGGAGTGGGATTGAGAAATATCAATTGCAAAAGTCCCCCTGTGAACAAACAGCTGAGCCAACAGCATCAATGAATTTCCTGATGGTTGTGCAAAAAGAGAAAGGGCTTCAAACACTTAGAGAGGGAACTTCTTTCCCTGGCAGTGGAACTGAGTGGGAATCAAACAGAAAGACAAGTTAATAAAAGTTCAATATTAACTTTCCTTCAGGTTACTGTCTCTGCTCAGATTGCGATTTGCCAGCGAACAAAACGTGGGCTTTGGACAGGCAGCTGCTGGTGAGATGGGGAGTTACCTGAACGGTTCGGGGCAGCAGGATTGACTCTCCTGGCAATGTGGAGAAGTCACCCTGGTTCCACATATATTCAGCCCCAGGGCTAATCAGGTACGCTAATGTTATCTCATGTTTCAGCATATTTTTCCGGCATGAACTTTAGGAATTCTTTCTGGTTTATGTAATGTTATTGTCTATATATCTAAATAGACTTTAGGGGTGATTTTAACCCTCCCCGCCTGGTGGAAAGAGGGCGGACAGTTAAAATCTGTGGGCGACCTACGTGCCGACAACCCCCTCCTTTCCCACATTCTTCAGTTTCAACTTCTGAGCAGGCAGCAAAGACAGCCGCCTGAAATTGGCAGGGGTCCTTCTCCAACTCTGCAGACCGGTCTCTGATGATGTCATCTCCACAGGCGTCGGTCTCACTGCTAAACTCGAGGGGACCATTTTTGATAAATGGGTTAATGACCGGCCTACCTAATGAAGGCGTGCTTGAGAAATGGAGTTCGCGATGAGCGAGGCAGGCATCGGGCCTGCCGCCGCCGCCAAACACAAACATTTAAATTGAAATAAACCTGCCTTCCTGTGGAGCCAGGTGGAGTGGGAGTGCCCCTCCCCCTTCCCCCGTTACCTAATCCATCTCACCTTCTGCAATTTATCACTGCCGGTGCCACAAAATTAATCTTTCTCTTGGGGCGAGCTGCCTATGGAAGCTCAATGAGCACCGGCAGCCGCCCCGAAGAGGTAGACGCCTTATCTGAGGAAGGATGTTCGTGCCATGGAGGGAGTGCAGCGAAGATTCACCAGACTGATACCTGGGATGGCAGGAATGACGTATGAGGAGAGATTGGGTCGATTGGGCTTGTACTCGCTGGAGTTTAGAAGAATGAGAGGGGATCTCATTGAAACTTATAAAATTCTAACAGGACTAGACAGACTAGATGCAGGAAGGATGTTCCCGATGGTCGGGGAGTCCAGAACCAGGGGTCACAGTCTAAGGATAAGGGGTAAGCTGTTTAGGACTGAGATGAGGAGGAATTTCTTCACCCAGAGAGTGGTGAACCTATGGAATTCTCTACCACAGAAGGCAGTAGAGGCCAATTCATTAAATATATTCAAGAAGGAGTTAGATATATTTCTTAAGGCTAAAGGGATCAAGGGATATGGGGAGAAGGCCAGGACAGGGTACTCAGTTTGGATGATCAGCCATGATCTCATTGAATGGGGGAGCAGGCTCGAGGGGCCGAATGGCCTACTCCTGCTCCTATCTTCTATGTTTCTATGTTTCTATGGTTCAAGCCCAATTCTCAGACAACATGTGTAATCAGAGGACACAGATTTAAGATAATTAGTAAAAGAGGCAGAGGTGTGATGAGGAGAATTAATTTTTTTACGCAGAGAGTTATGATGATCTGGACTGCGCTGCCTGAAAGGGCGGTAGAAGCAGATTCAATAGCAACTTTCAAAAGCGATTTGGATAAATACTCAAAAGGGAGAACATTGCAGGGCTACGGGAAAAGAGCAAGGGGAGTGGGGCTAATTACAACATCAGGCTCATGCTGTTCCGGCTCGTGCTGTTCCGGCTCGTGCTGTTCCGGCTCGTGCTGTTCAGGCTCGTGCTGTTCCGGCTCGTGCTGTTCCGGCTCGTGCTGTTCCGGCTCGTGCTGTTCCGGCTCGTGCTGTTCGGGCTCGTGCTGTTCCGGCTCGTGCTGTTCCGGCTCGTGCTGTTCGGGGTCGTGCTGTTCCGGCTCGTGCTGTTCGGGCTCGTGCTGTTCCGGCTCGTGCTGCTCCGGCTCGTGCTGTTCCGGCTCGTGCTGTTCCGGCTCGTGCTGTTCCGGCTCGTGCTGTTCCGGCTCGTGCTGTTCGGGCTCGTGCTGTTCGGGCTCGTGCTGCTCCGGCTCGTGCTGTTCAGGCTCGTGCTGCTCCGGCTCGTGCTGTTCCGGCTCGTGCTGCTCCGGCTCGTGCTGTTCCGGCTCGTGCTGTTCGGGCTCGTGCTGTTCCGGCTCGTGCTGTTCCGGCTCGTGCTGTTCCGGCTCGTGCTGTTCCGGCTCGTGCTGTTCGGGCTCGTGCTGTTCGGGCTCGTGCTGCTCCGGCTCGTGCTGTTCCAGCTCGTGCTGTTCGGGCTCGTGCTGTTCCGGCTCGTGCTGTTCCGGCTCGTGCTGTTTGGGCTCGTGCTGTTCCGGCTCGTGCTGTTCCGGCTCGTGCTGTTCCGGCTCGTGCTGTTCGGGCTCGTGCTGTTCCGGCTCGTGCTGTTCCGGCTCGTGCTGTTCCGGCTCGTGCTGTTCCGGCTCGTGCTGTTCGGGCTCGTGCTGTTCCGGCTCGTGCTGTTCCGGCTCGTGCTGTTCAGGCTCGTGCTGCTCCGGCTCGTGCTGTTCCGGCTCGTGCTGTTCCGGCTCGTGCTGTTCCGGCTCGTGCTGTTCCGGCTCGTGCTGTTCAGGCTCATGCTGCTCCGGCTCGTGCTGTTCCGGCTCGTGCTGTTCGGGCTCATGCTGTTCCGGCTCGTGCTGTTCCGGCTCGTGCTGTTCCGGCTCGTGCTGCTCCGGCTCGTGCTGTTCCGGCTCGTGCTGTTCGGGCTCGTGCTGTTCCGGCTCGTGCTGTTTGGGCTCGTGCTGTTCGGGCTCGTGCTGTTCCGGCTCGTGCTGTTCGGGCTCGTGCTGTTCGGGCTCGTGCTGTTCAGGCTCGTGCTGTTCCGGCTCGTGCTGTTCGGGCTCGTGCTGTTCCGGCTCGTGCTGTTTGGGCTCGTGCTGTTCCGGCTCGTGCTGTTCGGGCTCGCGCTGTTCCGGCTCGTGCTGCTCCGGCTCGTGCTGTTCCGGCTCGTGCTGTTCCGGCTCGTGCTGTTCGGGCTCATGCTGTTCCGGCTCGTGCTGTTCCGGCTCGTGCTGTTCCGGCTCGTGCTGTTCCGGCTCGTGCTGCTCCGGCTCGTGCTGTTCCAGCTCGTGCTGTTCGGGCTCGTGCTGTTCCGGCTCGTGCTGTTCCGGCTCGTGCTGTTTGGGCTCGTGCTGTTCCGGCTCGTGCTGTTCCGGCTCGTGCTGTTCCGGCTCGTGCTGTTCGGGCTCGTGCTGTTCCGGCTCGTGCTGTTCAGGCTCGTGCTGTTCCGGCTCGTGCTGTTCGGGCTCGTGCTGTTCCGGCTCGTGCTGTTTGGGCTCGTGCTGTTCGGGCTCGTGCTGTTCGGGCTCGTGCTGTTCCGGCTCGTGCTGTTCGGGCTCGTGCTGTTCGGGCTCGTGCTGTTCCGGCTCGTGCTGTTCCGGCTCGTGCTGTTCCGGCTCGTGCTGTTCCGGCTCATGCTGTTCAGGCTCGTGCTGTTCCGGCTCGTGCTGTTTGGGCTCGTGCTGTTCCGGCTCATGCTGTTCAGGCTCGTGCTGTTCCGGCTCGTGCTGTTTGGGCTCGTGCTGTTCGGGCTCGTGCTGTTCCGGCTCGTGCTGTTCCGGCTCGTGCTGTTCAGGCTCGTGCTGCTCCGGCTCGTGCTGTTCCGGCTCGTGCTGTTCCGGCTCGTGCTGTTCCGGCTCGTGCTGCTCCGGCTCGTGCTGTTCCGGCTCGTGCTGTTCGGGCTCGTGCTGTTCCGGCTCGTGCTGTTCCGGCTCGTGCTGTTCCGGCTCGTGCTGCTCCGGCTCGTGCTGTTCCGGCTCGTGCTGTTCGGGCTCGTGCTGTTCCGGCTCGTGCTGTTTGGGCTCGTGCTGTTCGGGCTCGTGCTGTTCCGGCTCGTGCTGTTCGGGCTCGTGCTGTTCGGGCTCGTGCTGTTCAGGCTCGTGCTGTTCCGGCTCGTGCTGTTCGGGCTCGTGCTGTTCCGGCTCGTGCTGTTTGGGCTCGTGCTGTTCCGACTCGTGCTGTTCGGGCTCGCGCTGTTCGGGCTCGTGCTGCTCCGGCTCGTGCTGTTCCGGCTCGTGCTGTTCCGGCTCGTGCTGTTCGGGCTCATGCTGTTCCGGCTCGTGCTGTTCCGGCTCGTGCTGTTCCGGCTCGTGCTGTTCCAGCTCGTGCTGTTCGGGCTCGTGCTGTTCCGGCTCGTGCTGTTCCGGCTCGTGCTGTTTGGGCTCGTGCTGTTCCGGCTCGTGCTGTTCCGGCTCGTGCTGTTCCGGCTCGTGCTGTTCGGGCTCGTGCTGTTCCGGCTCGTGCTGTTCAGGCTCGTGCTGTTCCGGCTCGTGCTGTTCGGGCTCGTGCTGTTCCGGCTCGTGCTGTTTGGGCTCGTGCTGTTCGGGCTCGTGCTGTTCGGGCTCGTGCTGTTCCGGCTCGTGCTGTTCGGGCTCGTGCTGTTCGGGCTCGTGCTGTTCCGGCTCGTGCTGTTCCGGCTCATGCTGTTCAGGCTCGTGCTGTTCCGGCTCGTGCTGTTTGGGCTCGTGCTGTTCCGGCTCGTGCTGTTCCGGCTCGTGCTGTTCCGGCTCGTGCTGTTCCGGCTCGTGCTGTTCCGGCTCGTGCTGTTTGGGCTCGTGCTGTTCCGGCTCGTGCTGTTCCGGCTCGTGCTGTTTGGGCTCGTGCTGTTCCGGCTCGTGCTGTTCCGGCTCGTGCTGTTCCAGCTCCTGCTGCTCCGGCTCATGCTGTTCCGGCTCGTGCTGTTCGGGCTCGTGCTGTTCCGGCTCGTGCTGTTCCGGCTCGTGCTGTTCGGGCTCGTGCTGTTCCGGCTCGTGCTGTTCCGGCTCGTGCTGTTCCGGCTCGTGCTGTTCGGGCTCGTGCTGTTCCGGCTCGTGCTGTTCCGGCTCGTGCTGTTCCGGCTCGTGCTGTTCCAGCTCGTGCTGTTCCGGCTCGTGCTGTTCCGGCCCGTGCTGTTCGGGCTCGTGCTGTTCCGGCTCGTGCTGTTCCGGCTCGTGCTATTCCGGCTCCTGCTGTTCAGGTTCATGCTGCTCCGGCTCGTGCTGTTCCGGCTCGTGCTGTTCCGGCTCGTGCTGTTCGGGCTCATGCTGTTCCGGCTCGTGCTGTTCCGGCTCGTGCTGTTCGGGCTCGTGCTGTTCCGGCTCGTGCTGCTCCGGCTCGTGCTGTTCCAGCTCGTGCTGTTCGGGCTCGTGCTGTTCCGGCTCGTGCTGTTCCGGCTCGTGCTGTTTGGGCTCGTGCTGTTCCGGCTCGTGCTGTTCCGGCTCGTGCTGTTCCGGCTCGTGCTGTTCGGGCTCGTGCTGTTCCGGCTCGTGCTGTTCAGGCTCGTGCTGTTCCGGCTCGTGCTGTTCGGGCTCGTGCTGTTCCGGCTCGTGCTGTTTGGGCTCGTGCTGTTCGGGCTCGTGCTGTTCGGGCTCGTGCTGTTCCGGCTCGTGCTGTTCGGGCTCGTGCTGTTCCGGCTCGTGCTGTTCCGGCTCGTGCTGTTCCGGCTCGTGCTGTTCCGGCTCGTGCTGTTCCGGCTCATGCTGTTCAGGCTCGTGCTGTTCCGGCTCGTGCTGTTCGGGCTCGTGCTGTTCCGGATCGTGCTGTTCCGGCTCGTGCTGTTCCGGCTCGTGCTGTTCCGGCTCGTGCTGTTCCGGCTCGTGCTGTTCCGGCTCGTGCTGTTTGGGCTCGTGCTGTTCCGGCTCGTGCTGTTCCGGCTCGTGCTGTTTGGGCTCGTGCTGTTCCGGCTCGTGCTGTTCCGGCTCGTGCTGTTCCAGCTCCTGCTGCTCCGGCTCATGCTGTTCCGGCTCGTGCTGTTCGGGCTCGTGCTGTTCCGGCTCGTGCTGTTCCGGCTCGTGCTGTTCGGGCTCGTGCTGTTCCGGCTCGTGCTGTTCCGGCTCGTGCTGTTCCGGCTCGTGCTGTTTGGGCTCGTGCTGTTCCAGCTCGTGCTGTTCCGGCTCGTGCTGTTCCGGCTCGTGCTGTTCCAGCTCGTGCTGTTCCGGCTCGTGCTGTTCCGGCCCGTGCTGTTCGGGCTCGTGCTGTTCCGGCTCGTGCTGTTCCGGCTCGTGCTGTTCCGGCTCCTGCTGTTCCGGCTCGTGCTGTTCCGGCTCGTGCTCTTCCGGCTCGTGCTGTTCGGGCAGAGTCGAGTCTGGACCCAAAAATAGGCTCAAACTAATTTTTGCTGCTTCATGTCTGAACAACCGTCTGTGTAAAAAGCGCCTTCTAATCTCTCCCTTTGTTCTCTTGGTGATGATCATTAATTTCTACATCGCTCAGCAACCTGCGAAGATGGTTTTGCCTGACTTACCTGATTATAATTCTGAATACTTCCAACAGGTCCCTTGTTAACCTTTTATGCGCTAATAAGAAATGTTTGCTTCACCAGTCTTTCCTCATAATTAAAACCTGCCATCTCTTTTGAACCTCTTCTGCACTCTCTCCCTGGGCTTGACATGTTTCCTAAAACAAGGGGGCCAAAACTGAGCCCAATATTTCAACTGGTCCACATATCTGCTCCATTACCAAGGCCGCCTACTTCCACCTCCATACCATTGCCCAACTCTGCCCCTGCCTCAGCTCATCTGTGTATATTCAAGGCTGAGATCGCTAGATTTTTGGACTCTAGGGGAATCGAGGGATATGGGGATCGGGCGGGAAAGTGGAGTTGAGGTCGAAGATCAGCCATGATCTTACTGAATGGCGGAGCAGGCTTGAGGGGCCGTATGGCCGACTCCTGCTCCTATTTCTTATGTTCTTATATTCATCTGCTGCTGAAACCCTCATCCATGTTTTCGTTACCTCCGGACTTGACTATTCCAACACACTCCTGGCCGACCGCCCATCTTTCACTCCCCATAAACTTGAACTCATCCAAAACTCACTGACCGTGTCCTGAATCGCACCAAGTCCCGTTCACCCATTATCCCTGTGCTCGCTGACCGTGTCCTGAATCGCACCAAGTCCCGTTCACCCATCGCCCCTGTGCTCGCTGACCATGTCCTGAATCGCACCAAGTCCCGTTCACCCATCGCCCCTGTGCTCGCTGACCATGTCCTGAATCGCACCAAGTCCCGTTCACCCGTCGCCCCTGTGCTCGCTGACCGTGTCCTGAATCGCACCAAGTCCCGTTCACCCATCGCCCCTGTGCTCGCTGACCATGTCCTAAATCGCACCAAGTCCCGTTCACCCATTATCCCTGTGCTCGCTGACCGTGTCCTGAATCGCACCAAGTCCCGTTCACCCATCGCCCCTGTGCTCGCTGACCGTGTCCTGAATCGCACCAAGTCCCGTTCATCCATTATCCCTGTGCTCGCTGCCCGTATCCTAACTCGCACCAAGTCCCGTTCACCCATTATCCCTGTGCTCGCTGCCCGTATCCTAACTCGCACCAAGTCCCGTTCACCCATTATCCCTGTTCGCAATGACCTACATTGTCTCCCTGTCGGACAACACCTCGATTTAAAAATTCTCATCCTTGTTTTCAAATCCCTCTATGGCCTCGCCCCTCCCTGTCTCTGTAATCTTCTCCACTATTGCCGGCCGTGCCTTCAGCTGTCTGGACCCTAAGCTCGGTGTCAAATATTGTTTTATAACGCTCCTGGGCAGCGCCTTGGGATGTTTTACTACGTTAAAGGCGCTATGTAAATACAAGTTGTTGTAAAACGGTAATTAGACTTGAAATGACAAGGCTTAACTTCCTGTGGCGAGTTTAGTTGGTATCTACCGCGCGGATACAGGATCATCAGACAAATTAATGCATTTCGATGGTGAGCCAGAGGTGAGGTGCCGCTTTCGTGAAGATAACGGTGGAGTGGCGTAACTCGGACAGCAACTTTTGGATGTTCGCATTTAACCGCGCATCTGGCTCTCGCTTGAAGTTGCTGTACCATTTACGCATAAATAACGGCGAGCGCCATTAGCCTCACCGCTATCTTGACAGCAAATTCTGGCCCATTATTAAGCACTTTTGACGAAACTAAAATGAAAATTGCCTGATTAATGAATAAAAAGATATGTAGACTGGAATTTATATACTTCGGAATATACTGTCCTTTCTAAAGTTAAGAAAAAGCAAACTCATGACAATTTAGTAAAATAAAATAACTTTATACAACTTAACTTTTATTTGATGTTGTTGGGAGGTTTTACCCTGTGATCTGTAACACATCCTCAGATATTATGTAGTTAGTACGTTAGTAAGATATTGGAGGTAAAATGTAGTCCATAAACCTAAATGGGGGAAAAATTCGGCATCGACCATTTTGGGGCGCTAACATGTCCCGGGCACAAACTTTATCTAATTAGCGCCGGCGACAGCGAAATTCAGTTTTATCACCTCAAGAGGGAAGTGGAGTGCTAAATCAAGCTCTACACACTCCTCTTAGGGCGCTAACGTCAGGGAGCGGGGCGCGACCGCAGAGCGCTACTCAAACTCTGTGACCACCTCCTTGCTGAAGTGGAGCCTTCTAAGGCACTGCTCCTCTGACAGGTGAATGTAGGAGAACTGCTCCCAGAATACCCTGGGAGGGTAAGGTCTCCTGTTGAGAGCCCTGTTGGCCCTCCTCCCTCTGGCCACGTTTTCCAATCTTTCTCTCTGCCTCCCCTGCCTCCGACGGTGAAGCTGGAGTGCGAGGTCCCGTGCCAGTACAGCCCCCATTAAGTGTTGGAAATGTTGCAGTATCAAAAGTAAGACAAATTAACCTGATAAATTTTTGTCAGGAGCAAAAACTCCTTCAAGCAGGAAAACCTCCAATGGGTCAAAACACCTTCAGCTTCTGTCAAAGTGACAAGGCAGCATTGTTTGCCGACAAAAAAAAACAGGAAGTGCGCGCCTTTAAATAGCGCCCCCCCCCCCCAGCTCCCAGCCGACTGCAAACCGCCTCCTCCACCTGTCATTGCTAATGGCAGGCGCTGAGGCAGGGGGCGCTACTGGGGCGATGCGCGGCTGGATGACGTCACGGCCTCCGGGCGCAGGGGATCGTGGCAGTAGTGTTTAATGTCACCGCAAACTGCCAGGGGAATTCCGCCGCCGGTGCTAACATTGCCGCGCCCGGTTATTAGCACCCCCGGAAGCTCCAACAGGAGGCGCTAACCAACCAAATTTCTCCCCCAAATGTTTGAAACTGTTTCTGATTTTATGATGGAAACAATATGTGTTAAGCCTCCGAGTGAACACCACATGAGCTGTCAGCTTTGATACCATATTGAACAAACATCGGATTCGGTTCCTGTTTGTCATTATAAAAAGTTCTGAATGCCAAAAAAGCTGACTTAAATCAAACCCATCTTTTTTGGGTGGGTTTCCAGAAGATCGGACAGATTGGACTGAAGTTTGTGTGTTACTTTCTCACCGCCATAAGCTGCAACAGTGACAAAGGCAGAGTCAGCAGCAGCTGCCAGCCCAATAGCCCCATGCCCTCCCACTGGTCCCCAACCCATGATTATCAAAGGGTTTGATCGGGTAGGCATAGAGATGCTTTGAAGGGATAATTACTAGTCCTAGCCCCTTTAGGGCTACCCCGGATCAGGCGTATTCCTCAGACGTTCACTTTCAACTAAAGTTTGAGGTAGCCGAATCCTAAAGATGCTTAATTGGGTCTAAAGGTCCGGACTATCTCTCCTTAAAGGAAAGGAACAACCTGAAAATGTTACCGTCCTCCAGATAGCACTTTTAATAAGTTTAGCTAGACTGTAACGTTCTGGATATTATGAGGGTCCGGAAAACTCCCCCAGAATTCTGCAACTCCTCACCAAAGAGTGTACAGAGATTGAGTTTGTGAGTTTGGTAAAGAACTGACATATAATTTATAGTTGGTGAGTCAATCGCAACATTAACAGTTCCAAAAAAAGAAAGCTTACAATTCTATTATCAGAGAACCTACTCTCAAATCTTAACTTCACTACAGTCTTACAGTTCTTAGTTTTATTCAGGATATCCACCAAAATCAAATACAGTACCTTTGATCCCCAAGGTACAAAGAGTTGGAGACTTACAGAGCTGATTCTGAAGCCGAGAATCGCTTTGCCTCTTTAAGCGAGTCTACTATCCCATTTGAGAGTTCAATATTTATACCCTTTTCCAGTGGTATTGCCTTTAAGGTTTTCTGCTGATGTAAGCTAATTATCTCTAGTCATTTTTATGCTGACCCCTGCAATTCTTACAGTCACCTCAGCGGGTAGCACTACAGCACCATGTCTCTCCTCTAGGTGTTCTAAATTTATCATAAAAAACAGCGTAACAGCAGGTGCGCTTTACTTGGTATCATTTTTATGAAGGCAGATGTTTGTTACTTTTATGTGCTTCTTTACGAGGTGTAAATTAGAACACCTTATACAGGGTGAACTATTGTCTTGTTCCCAAAGATTCAGACTGTCAGGAGCCTTTAACCTTCTGTTTCAATAAGGTTATTGATTCAGTGTCAACAACTTATCTTATCTCTATAGCCAGAATTCTTTCACGGCTTTTCCATCGTTCGGTTTCTCGATTTCCAGACCCAGTTTGTCATGTTTTAATCAGGCCAGAATTCTTTCATAGAATGGTGTATTTTCCTGAATAGGTTATTTGGCTTATTCCTTCACAGCTTCCACTTGCAGCCAAGACCAGAACTAGGAGCCATAAACATAAGATAGTCACTAATAAATCCAATCGGGAATTCAGGAGAAACTTCTTTACCCAGAGAGTGGTGAGAATGTGGAACTCGCTGCCACAGGGAGTGGTCGAGGCGAACAGTATCGATGCATTTAAGGGGGAGCTGGATAAGCACATGAGGGAGAAAGGAATAGAGGGATATGTTGATGGGGTGAGATGAAGAAGGGTGGGAGGAGGCTCGTGTGGAGCATAAACGCCGGCATGACTATTGGAGCGAATGGCCTGTTTTTGTGCTATAAATACTTTGTAATTCTGTCTACTAACCCAACCGTCGAACCACTCAACTCCTCGCACTCATGATTGTCTCAAAGGAAAGGAGAAAAGCTTATAATGTCTGTTGTAAATTACATGAGCCGTGTACATGTTCTCACTGTGCACGTTACATGCTCATATATACAGCACTAGCTGCAGTGCCCGGCGGTGCCGAGGCTTTTTCGAGGGCATGTTGTTGTTGGAAGAGAGAGAGTGACTGGGGGGAAGAGAGAGAGCGACTGGGGGGAAGAGAGAGAGCGACTGGGGGGAAGAGAGAGAGCGACTGGGGGGAAGAGAGGGAGGGGAGGGGGAGGGGAGGGGGAGGGGAGGGGAGGGGGAGGGGGGGAGGAGGGGGGAGGGGAGGGCGGGGGGAGGAGGAGAGAGGAGGGGGGAAGAAGGGGCGGGAGGAGGAGGGGGGAGGAGGGAGGAGGAGAGGGGGGTGGAGGAGGGAGGTGGGAGGGGAGGGGAAGGGGGAGAGTCCACAAGCCCCCTGATCCCCGTCCCCCCAAACTCCCGAGCCCCCTGATCCCCACCCCCCGAACTCCAGAGGTTGGCCCCCCCGAGACTCGCCCCCCCCACCAACCACGCACCGAACTCCGGAGGCGCGATCTTCCGAGCACCGGCCTCCCGAGCTGGCTTCAAGATTGCGGCTGTGCGAGACGGCCGGAGGGCCCGGTTGCCAGGGTAACCGTTGACGCTGACCAAGCCCCACCCCCCGGCCAAGCCAGAGAGAGAGACGCCGCTTCTCAGCTGCTCCTGCTGCGCACGCACCCTTTAGTAAGGTAGCGGCGCTGGGCTAAGGCCCACCCCTCCAGCCTTCGAGTGGGGCCGGGAGGTGCCGAGCTCGGGCGTGGGTGCGGAGGAGACGCCGAGGCTTGGAGGCCTACCTGGAAAAACGGGGAAAGGTAGGAAAATGAATGAGATGAGATAAGTTAATTACTTTCTAAATCATTTTTTTTTAAAACAATATGGCCCAGAAATTCAGTTGGGCGCGCCAGCCGTTAGCGCCTTAGGAGGAGTAGATCTCGAGCGCTAGGCGCTTATCGCCCTGGGCGCAGCGCGATCTGCACCTCTCCCCAACTTCAGGACACATATAGCGCCGGCGCAAAGTCTTAGCGCGCGCCCTGCTGCGCGCGCAGATCATGACGTCATTTAATAGTGCAACGCCCTTTGTGCGCCCCAAACCGGAACTTCACTCGCGCCGGCCCATTGTGCGCCGGGCGGCCCTAACGACTGTGAAGTGGAACGGTACACAGCCGAGCCGGGCCGCGGGGAGCGCTAATTAAAGGGCACTTACCCTGCACTATAAAGGCCAGCCATTTTGCAGCATTCACTCTTGTGCCATGGTTTTTTGGACAGAGACCAAGGAGGAGAGCTTACTGGTTTGGACCAACACTAGGACAGGTATTTTTGGCTCAGGCCAGAGCTTAGCAATTATCTTTGCCTTCATTGAGAGCTCAGTGTTTGCCAGCATATAATGGGGGCTGCATTGGGTGCCAACGCTGACTTTCAGCCTTATGCCAGAAGGGCTTACAGACGCCGTGAGAGAGTGGCAGCCCTGGCTAGACGCAGAGGGGGCAACAGGCGTCGCCAAGTGAGGCCTTACCCACCCAGGGTATACCGCCAGCAGTCCTCCTATCTGACCATGTCTGCCGCGATGTGTGTTAGGAGGCTGCGATTCAGAAGGGAGGTCATTGCAGACATCTGCCAGCTGCTTCACAGAGATCTGCAGCCACAGCTGATGCGCAGGACGTCTCTGTCGGCGGCAGTGAAGGTGACGGTGGCTCTCAACTTCTATGCCACCGGCTCCTTCCAATCCGCTGCTGGGGACATCGCTAACATCTCCCAGTTCGCCGTGCATTGCTGCATCCGCCAGGTGACAGAAGCCCTTTTCACAAGGAGACATCAATTCATCTCCTTCCCCATGACCCTGGACAAGCAGCAGCAGCGTGCAGTGGGATTTGCAAGAATAGCGGGCTTCCCCATGGTGCAGGGCGCCATTGACTGCATGCATGTGGCTTTGCGGGCACCCCTTGAGCATGCCGAGGATTACCGCAACCGGAAGGGCTACCATTCCCTCAATGTACAGCTGGTGTGTGACCACAGGCAGCGCATCCTAGCTGTCAATGCCCGCTTTCCAGGCAGCAGCCACGATGCCTTTATCCTGCGACAGACAACTGTGGCTGACATGTTCCAGGCACAGCCTCCCCCAAGAGGATGGCTTATCGGGGACAAAGGCTATCCTTTGTGTACCTGGCTCATGACCCCGCTCCGCGCGCCCACGACCCCTGCTGAAGAGTCATACAACGAGAGCCATCAAGCGACTAGGAACATCATAGAACAAACAATCGGCATCCTCAAGCAACGGTTCCGCTGTCTCGATCGCTCCGGGGGAGCCCTCCAGTATTCGCAGGATCGAGTCTCCCAATTCGTCGTCGTTTGCTGCATGCTGCACAACCTGGCTATCCGCAGGACTCAGGCACTGCCACCTCACGTTGGACCACCACCTCAGGAGGAGGAGCAGGAGGAGCATGAGGAGGAGGAGGACGAGGAGTACCAGCCCAGGAGGGAGGCACAAGGTCCAAGGGCCGCCCGTCGGCGGCTTATTGAACGTCACTTCTAGGCCCCCTGTCAGGGAA
This sequence comes from Somniosus microcephalus, assembly GCF_052327205.1. Classification (NCBI taxonomy): domain Eukaryota; kingdom Metazoa; phylum Chordata; class Chondrichthyes; order Squaliformes; family Somniosidae; genus Somniosus; species Somniosus microcephalus. Next base: position 91,607,058 of record NC_141003.1, read on the forward strand.
TGGCATGTGCCAATGAAAGAACATGATTGCAGCCGCTCCGCAAGCCCTCAGCCGGTTAAGGAACAAACACTTAAAGATCAAACATGGACAATGTTAATAAATAAAATGCTTTATTTTTCAAACTCAGCTCCTTCCCACATGAAAACCAAAAACAGACGAAACCCCCAAAAAACACTCAAACACATTACTCGCTCCCACAACCTGGAGAGGATTAACAAAACAGTGCAACTAAAATGGCCGTCATCCTCGGCCTTCGTAAAAAACAAACATCACATCATCGGCCTTCAAAAAACAAACATGCAAATCTCGGCCTCAAAAAACAAACACAACTGGCCACACATTCGACTATTTGGCCCGCTAGGGCAATGCCTTGGCCATCTTTGTGTGGCCCCTGCCCGCCCTGCTGCTCCTCCTCAAAGTAAGGCCATTGGCTGCTGCAAGGCTGGGGGCAGGCGCCTGAGGGGCACATGTCGTGACGGCAGATGCCCTTGGGGGTCGGCCTAGTCGAGGTCTGGCCGTCGAGCGGTCGGCTGTTGAATGCTGCAGCTGTGGCTGGCCAGCATCAGTCGCTGCAGTAGCTCCTGCCAGCTCCACTGGGGGAGTGGCAGTGGCGGCTGGAGGAATGCGGGCAAGCTGGCGGATGGCAGGCGCTCGCTGGTCACCTGAGACACTGGCACTCGCCCGGGCCAGCACTGCAGCATGCGCACCAATCTGCCGAGGGACAGACCGCTGTGCTGCTGCAGCGCGCCGGGTGCCCTGGCGATGCCTAGCTGACACAGCGAGTGTGGCAGCAGTGAGTGCCCGTGTTGACCTGTTCACTGACCGCATCAGAGCAGCCATTGACTGGACGGCACCACTGATCACCTGGCCAGTTGCTGCCAGAGCTGCCCCGAATTCCGCCCAACTCGCTGCCTGATCTGCCCGGAATTCCGCCCGACTGATGGCCTCTGAGGGCCCGAACTCGGTCACACTCCGAGAGAGGGACTCGATGGCCTCAGGCAACCGTGCCACTGCCGCCATGAGCTCCGTGTGCCGGCGCTCCGAGTCCGCGGACAAGTCCTCGAGGCGTTCCATCTCCTCGGCGAAGACCATCTCCGGACTGGGGGCCGGACTCTCCCTCTGGGGAGAAGGCCGCCAAGCTGGCCGACCCTTCCTGCGTTGCTGTTCGCCGCTGGGCCCAGCAATTGGACTCCCCTCCGACGCATCCCCCCTCTGGGGAGAAGGCCGCCGAGCTTCCACCCCCCTCCCGCGTTTCTGCAGGCCGCAGGTCCCATGAGCTCCCCTCCCCTTCGAAACTTCCGCCACGCTCCCCTCCAGGGAAGACGTGTCCCCTACATTGGCCTGGGTGGCCGCGGCTGAGGGTTCCCCTGATGGGCCGCCTTCCTCTTGCTCCCCCTCCTGCTCCTCTTCTGAGGGGCTGTCACTGGCAAGTTCAGGGACCTCCTCCTCACCATCTGAAAGCAGGAAGGCACAAGAGTAGCTTTAGACTGAGGAGAGGGCGTCAGCAAGGGATGCATGAGTGGTGGCATTCAGCGCATTGGTCGGACAGTGGCAAAGGATGTAGATCTGATGCGCAAGTGGGACGAGAGAGGTCCAAACGTGGATGTCCTTACCATTGGTGGCCAGAACAGGGTCGGCATCTCCACATGCAAGAGGGCCAATCACCCGGGCACCCATGATGCGCTCCACGCGATGTTGAAGCTCGGTGAGCGGCTGGATCTGGGGTCGGCCTCCCCCGGTCGCAGTCCGGCTCTTCCGATTATTTGCCAGCTTGGCCTGCAAGAGAAAGGACGGCCTCGAAGTACAGTGTGTCGCCCTGATCTTGTGTGCACTGCCTCCCATGGTGGAATAGCCTGGCCAGTGTGTCGCCCTGATCTTGTGTGCACTGCCTCCCATGGTGGAATAGCCTGGCCAGTGTGTTAAGTGCAGAATGTGCAATTGATGTTCATGTCTGTCCCATCGCTGCTGGATGAGGGCTGGCCATTAGGGCTTTCAGGTCCCTTTGCCCATAATGTGAGGTGCACATGCAAGGATGAGGAGGTCACTGGAAAGGGTACTCACCCTGACAATCCGCGTGAGGTCATTAAACTTTTTGCGGCATTGGACACCGCTCCTGGGGACCTCGCTGTTGGCTGACACCTTGCTGGCGACATGCCTCCAGGCTCTCCTGTAGACGCGGAACGGCGCCCTCTTGCCATTGTGCGGGTACAAAACATGGCGCCTCTTCTCCACAGCACCAACCAGCACACTCAGATCACGCTCTGAGAAGCACTGCGCACGTACACGGGCCTTCTCCATGGCTTCAGGCGCTATTTGGGTCCAGCAGCAGTGTTCAGACCTAGCTGCAGGGCTCCACTATCCAGGGCGTGGCAGCAGACACAGTCGACCCTTCCCCCTTAAGAGCTGGCCGGCGCCAGGGTGTCTGCTGTCAATCACGAGATGGCCGCACCTGCGCTGCGCCCGGCCTCGGCGCTATCGATCAGCACCTCCGGCTTAGCGCCCAAACAGAGGCGTCCAACACCAGTTTTAGCGCTCGAGCGAACTCTTAGGGTGAAGCTAATGAATATCGGAGAAGTGGCCTCGATTTGCCGGCGGGCGCAAACTTTAGCGGCCGCCCCACTTTACCGCCCCAAAAGTGGCTACAATGAGTTTCTAGGCCTATGTGTTTCAAAAGCAACGTTTTTTTTAAAGGCGCAGAAAGCGGGAAAAAGAAAGGAAAAGTTTGGAATCAAGATGGCGGCGACTCACCTCGGTTCAGAACGATAAGGCCCGCCCACACACGCACCGATTGGTCGACCGTCAGGTCACCAAAGCGTAGGATTGGTCAATCGTCCCGTCACTCGACCGTAGGAGAGCCCGGCCGCACGCGGCAGCAAGCCGCCGTACAGTTGGTCGACCTCGAGGTCACTCTGTCGCTAATGAGCGGATAATGAGATGCTAATGAGCGGAACGTTGAAGGTTTTTCGGATACTGCGGGCGCGATTTTAGCCCGGTCGAAACGTAAATACGCTTAAGACCGTTTTGGAAAGGTAAGCTTTCTTTCGACGTAACGCACGCGTAGGTACGCCCTGTAACTTTCGAGCGCATACCCGACAGATGCACACGCGATGACAGACAGACAGACAGAAGGACAGAACGACCGATTTATATATATGGAAGACTAGCTGAAGTGCCCGGCGGTGCTGAGGCTTTTTTGAGGGCATGTTGTTGTTGGAAGAGAGAGAGAGAGCGTGACTGGGGGGGGAGAGAGAGAGAGAGACAGAGAGAGAGAGAGAGAGCGCGCGACTGGGGGGGAAGAGAGAGAGCGACTGGGGGGTAGAGAGAGAGCGACTGGGGGGAAGAGAGAGAGAGCGCGGGTGGGGGGAAGAGAGGGCGGGGGGGAAGAGAGGGTGGGGGGAGGGGGGGAAGAGAGGGCAGGGGGGAGGGGGGGAAGAGAGGGCGGGGGAAGAGAGGGCAGGGGGGAGGGGGGGAAGAGAGGGCGGGTGGAGGGGGAAGAGAGGGCGGGGGGGAGGGGGGGAAGAGAGGGCGGGGGGAGGACGGGGCGGGGGGGCGGAGGCGGCGGGGGGGGCGGGGAGGGCGGGGCGGGGGGGGAGGGGGGCAGGGGGAGGGGGAAGGGAGGGGGGCGGAGGAGGGGGAGGGGCGGGGGGCAGGGGAGGAGCGACGGGGGGGCGGGGCGGGGCGGGGGAGGGGTGGGGAGGGGGGGAGGGGAGAGGGGGAAGGGAGGGCGGGGGGGGAGGGAGGAAGGGAGGGCTTGAGGCTGAGAGACGGCCACGCCCGGTTGCCGGGGTAACCCTGCCGCGCCGCCCCGGCTGAGAGACGGCCACGCCCGGTTGCCGGGGTAACCCTGCCGTGCCGCCCCGCCCCGCACTCTCGAGAGCCCCGCTCTCGAAGCCCCAGCCGCCCCGCCCCGCCCCGCTCTCCGAGCCCGCCCCGCACTCCCGAGAGCCCCGCTCTCCAAGCCCCAGCCGCCCCGCACTCCCGTTGCCGGGGTAACCCTTCCCACTCACCAAGGCCGAGATCCGCACTCTCGAGAGCCCCGCCCCCCCCGCCCGAGCCGAGCGCGGAACAGAGTCTCACCTGCTGCTGCTGCGCGCGCACCCTGACCCTCGTGGCTGACGCCGTTGCCCCGGGTAACGTGACACCGGGGGGGGGGCGGGCATGAGGAGCTTAGCAGCAGCCCAATTACCTAGCTCGGGCCTGGCTGGGCAAGAAAGGCCCAGGCTTTCAGGCCTAAGAAAAAAACGGGGAAAGGTAGGAAAAAGAATCTTCAGGTTAGATAAAATATTTACAAATGAGTGATTTATTTTAAAACAATTTAATAAATTCAATTTTATTTTGCTGGAAATGTATATTTGAAAAGAAAGACGCAGAAAGCAGGAAAAAGAATGGAAGCAAGATGGCGGCTACTCACCTCGGTTCAGAATGATAAGGCCCACCCACACATGCACCGATTGGCCCGGCGGCACACGCCAACAACCCGGCGTACGATTGGTCGAGCTCGAGGTCACTCTGTTGCTAATGAGCGGATAATGAGATGCTAATGAGCGGAATGTTAAGGTTTTTCGGATACCGCGGGCGCGATTTTAGCCCGGCCGAAACATAAATACGCTTAAAACCGTCTCGGAAGTGTAAGCTTTCTTTGGAGGTAACGCGCGCGTAGGTACGCCCTGTAACTTTCGAGCGCATAGCCGCCCAGATGCACAGGCGATGACAGACAGACAGACAGAAGGACAGACGGACAGAAGCATCGCTTTATATATATAGATGCTCGCACAGACTCAGTTTATTGTGTTTTCTTGTTTCTGTTTGTTGTTCAGCATCATTTGAGTAATCGAGGTCTGATGTTTCTCCCGATCCTCGCAGCAATCCCCAGACAAGGGTAAATCATGTCTGACAAATCTGATTGAATTTTTCGAGGGGGTGACTAGGGGGGTGGATGAGGGAAATGCTGTGGATGTGGTTTACATGGACTTCAGTAAAGCTTTTGACAAAGTCCCGCATAGGAGACTGGTCAAGAAGGTAAGAGCCCATGGGATCCAGGGTGCCTTGGCGCGTTGGATCCTAAACTGGCTGAGTGGCAGGAGGCAGAGGGTGATGGTCGAAGGATGCTTTTGTGACTGGAAGCCTGTGTCCAGTGGGGTACCTCAGGGATCGGTGCTGGGTCCCTTGTTGTTTGTGATCTACATAAATGATTTGGATGAGAATGTAAAAGGTATGATCAGTAAGTTCGCAGATGACACGAAAATTGGTGGGGTGGCAAATTGCGAGGAGGAAAGCCTCAGGCTGCAGGACGATATAAACGGGTTGGTCAGATGGGCGGGAAAGTGGCAAATGGAATTTAACCCTGAAAAGTGCGAGGTGATGCATTTTGGACGGACAAATAAGGCAAGGGAATACACAATGAGTGGTAGGACCCTAGGAAGTACAGAGGGTCAGAGGGACCTTGGTGTACATGTACATAGATCTCTGAAGGCAGCGGAACAGGTAGATAAGGTGGTTAAAAAGGCATATGGGATACTTGCCTTCATTAGCCGAGGCATAGAATATAAGAGCAGGGAGGTTATGATGGAGCTGTACAAAACGCTGGTGAGGCCACAGCTGGAGTACTGTGTGCAGTTCTGGTCGCCTCACTATAGGAAGGATGTGATTGCTTTGGAGAGGGTGCAGAGAAGATTCACCAGGATGTTACCTGGGATGGAGCGCCTCAGCTATGAAGAAAGACTAAACAGGCTGGGGTTGTTTTTCCTTGGAGCAAAGAAGGCTGAGGGGGGACCTGATTGAGGTGTACAAAATGATGAGGGGCATAGATAGGGTAGATAAAGAGGAACTTTTCCCCTTAGTAGGGGGGTCAATAACAAGGGGGCATAGATTCAGGGTAAGGGACAGGAGATTTAGAGGGGATTTGAGGAGGAACTTTTTCACCCAGAGGGTGGTTGGAATCTGGAACTCACTGCCTGAAAGGGTGGTAGAGGCAGGAACCTTCACAACATTCAAGAAGCATTTGGATGAGCACTTGAAATGCCATTGCATACAAGGCTATGGACCAAATGCTGGAAAATGGGATTAGACAGGACAGGGGTGGATGGGCGGCGCGGACACGATGGGCCGAAGGGCCTCTTTCTGTGCTGTAAAACTCTATGACTCTATGACTCTATGACAACTGCATGAAATTCATTACATTCCTCAGTATTTATCCTTCGGCCCATTATAATTTTTTCTCACACATAACGTTTAAGCTCCAATAATTTGTTGACGGCCATTACATAAATGCTTATGTTTATCAATGTTATTGTCAACGGTGCGAGCCGGTGCTTGTTTATCAATTTTACTTTTTCGTTTCGTAACTCTTCATCTTCCTCATCAGAGGCGTCTAATAATTGGCTCGTTTTCTGTTATTACAAAATTCAAACAGAAAACCTGCTTTCATTTTGATTGGCAGGCATTCAAATTGATAATTACATTCTGTATGATAATATTTCCAAGTCAACTCCAGGAACTGCTCCAAGTAAACATGTGAGCCCGAACTTTTAATGTGGGTCGAGCGTGGGGCTGGTGGGGAACGCATGGAGCTCACCCCCAAGTCACACACCATCCTGACTTCACAGGAAATCACAGGAACCCCACAGTGCAGATAGAGGCCATTTCGGCCCATCGAGCCTGCACCGACACATATCCCACCCTATCCCCGTAACCCCACGTATTTAATCCCCCTAACACTAAGGGTCAACTTATCATAGCCAATCAACCTAACCCGCACATCTTTGGACTGTGGGAGGAGACCGGAGCACCCGGAGGAAACCCACGCAAACACGGGGAGAATGTGCAAACTCCACACAGACAGTCGCCTGAGGCCGGATTCGAACCCGGGTCCCTGGCGCTGTGAGGCAACAGTGCTAACCACTATGCCACCGTGCTTGGAAATATATCGGCCGATCCTTCATCGTCGCTGGGTCAAAATCCTGGAACTCCCTCCCTAACGGCACTGTGGGAGCACCTTCACCACACGGACTGCAGCGGTTCAAGAAGGCAGCTCACCACCACCTTCTCAAGGGGCAACTAGGGATGGGCAATAAATGCTGGCCTTGCCAGCGACGCCCACATCCCAGGAACGAATATTTAAAAAAAACCGGCTCACTGACATGACTCCCAGGCCTCAATTAAATATACCAGGCCCAACTCCTACACAGTGGGTGGGGGTCAGGCGAGCGCTGGAAGAGGACACAGACCTGCAGGAACGGTCCCCGGCAGTCAGGTAAGTTAATGGGGAGGTGGTGGGAGGTGACAGGGATCACGATGGGGGAGGGGGTAAGCTCAGGGATTGGGGAGGCCCAAGGTTTCCTTGTCGGGCCTGAAGGACATCCTGTTCCTTTTGGTCCACAAGGAAACTTAAAAATGTGAATGGCCACGGCCCACTTCTGCCCCCCCCCCCGCCCCCCCACCACACTGTGGCGCTGGGTTTCCTTGGCGAGGCTGGTACCAGGCGCTGATCTCACGACATGAAGTTAAACTAGCATCGGCCTCAAATTGACATCATAAAATCCCTACTTTACTGAGTACCATCGCCTGCCTGGGGCAAGAGCCTCACACATTGCCCGAAGCGCGCCTGTTAAGATGGCACGCATGCAGTGTGGATCCGGTGAGTGTCACGCTGCCAATATTTGAATCCCCCGTCCACCCCATTCTACTTGAGCTTGAGGCTGTCAGGATATCATGCTGGCCAGACCCCCTGACGGTGAAAGGAGGCAGCGTTTCAGGGGGACGTGCTGGTCGATTGTGAATCAGCATGCACTAAAAATAAAAAAAACACCTGCCTTGAGTTCAGAGGTGCCATTTGTTGATGATTCGCGTGCTTAATGTTTAATGCATTTCAAATTTTTACAGTTTCTGTCATTCCTGGAGAATCTGCTGATATTAGATTTAAGCCACCTGGACACAATTACATTTCTACAAGTTATTTACTGGGTCTGCTCCCATGTTCTTCTTAAAATACTAACAGGCAATGCTGTTTAACGAGTTATACACCTGTGAGCGGTACAGAGTGCCAAGTTCTCCAGATGTTTGGCAACTGCACATGCTACCTCAAACACTAACAGGGTCTGGTAGTTGAAAATAAGGATTTGTTCTTTAATATCACTTATAGTGCAGTAAAGAGCACAGGGGGGGGGATTTTAACAGGCAGGAATGGGTGGGTTGTAATCGGGTGCGTCGTTAAAATCCGCGGAAAAATAATCGCGACTGCAACCCAGCTCCAACGCACCGACTCCTGGGTTTGGCTTTGGCTGCATGTGAGGAACCTGCTTGCTGGTGGCGGTGCGATCATTAGTGCAGGTGGGCGGGCAATGAAGGCATCATTTAAGGTGACCATTGGATGCAAATGAGGAATTTAACTTTCCTTCGGATTTAACGCCTCCAGCACGGGTTTCCTGGGCCTCGGCAAACTGACCAGTACAAAGGAGGCAAGTTACAAATGCATTTCATGGGCGTCTATCAACTTCAGACAGCCCGAACTTAATAAATGCTCAGTTCTTGCAGCTGCTTTGTCTGTTCTAAGAAAGGATACTTACCATGGAGGGAGTGCAGCAAAGGTTCACCAGACTGTTTCCTGGGATGGCAGGACTGTCGTATGAGGAGGGATTGGGTCGACTAGACCTGTATTCACTAGAGTTTAGAAGAATGAGAGGGGATCTCATTGAAACGTATAAAATTCTGACAGGGCTAGACAGACTGGATGCAGGGAGGATGTTTCCCCTGGCTGGGGGGTCTAGAACGAGGGGTCACAGTCTCAGGATACGGGGTAGGACATTTAGGACTGAGATGAGGAGAAATTTCTTCACTCAGGAGGGTGGTGAACCTGTGGAATTCTCTTCCACAGAAGGCTGTGGAGGCCAAGTCACTGAATATATTTAAGAAGGAGATAGATAGATTTCTAGACACAAAAGGCATCAAGGGGTATGGGGAGAGAGGGGGAATATGGTATTGAGATAGAGGATCAGCCATGATCATATTGAATGGCGGAGCAGGCTCGAAGGGCCGAATGGCCGACTCCTGCTCCTATGTTTCTATGTTTCTATGTTTCTATGTTCTCTCTGACAAACATTTAGCAGAGAGTTCCTAAAACCATGCAGGTATTGGAGAGCTTTGGGGGCTTTCAAACAGAAACCAGCAGGATGGGAGTCACCATGGATGCTTTTGACAGAACATTAGAAAAGGAAGACCATCATCATCCACAGCAGCAAAGACCTGCTGTGGAGGGAATAGCGAGTGCAGCGGAGCGAGTGCAGCGGAGCGAGTGCAGCGGAGCGAATGCAGCGGAGCGAGTGCAGCGGCGCAAGGAGCACAGGAGCGAGTGCAGCGGAGCATGTGCAGCGGAGCATGTGCAGCGGAGCATGTGCAGCGGAGCGAGTGCAGCGGAGCGAGTGCAGCGGAGCATGTGCAGCGGAGCGAGGAGCACAGGAGCAAGTGCAGCGGAGCGAGTGCAGCGGCGCAAGGAGCACAGGAGCGAGTGCAGCGCAGCATGTGCAGCGGAGCGAGGAGCACAGGAGTAAGTGCAGCGGAGCGAGTGCAGCGGAGCGAGTGCAGCGGAGCGAGGACCACAGAAGTAAGTGCAGCGCAGCATGTGCAGCGCAGCATGTGCAGCGGAGCGAGGAGCACAGAAGTAAGTGCAGCGCAGCATGTGCAGCGGAGCGAGGAGCACAGGAGTAAGTGCAGCGCAGCATGTGCAGCGGAGCGAGTGCAGCGGAGCGAGGAGCACAGGAGCAAGTGCAGCGGAGCGAGTTCAGCGGCGCAAGGAGCACAGGAGCGAGTGCAGCGCAGCATGTGCAGCGGAGCGAGGAGCACAGGAGTAAGTGCAGCGGAGCGAGTGCAGCGGAGCGAGTGCAGCGGAGCGAGGACCACAGAAGTAAGTGCAGCGCAGCATGTGCAGCGCAGCATGTGCAGCGGAGCGAGGAGCACAGGAGTAAGTGCAGCGCAGCATGTGCAGCGGAGCGAGGAGCACAGGAGTAAGTGCAGCGCAGCATGTGCAGCGGAGCGAGGAGCACAGGAGCAAGTGCAGCGGAGCGAGTTCAGCGGCGCAAGGAGCACAGGAGCGAGTGCAGCGCAGCATGTGCAGCGGAGCGAGGAGCACAGGAGTAAGTGCAGCGCAGCATGTGCAGCGGAGCGAGTGCAGCGGAGCGAGGAGCACAGGAGCAAGTGCAGCGGAGCGAGTGCAGCGGCGCAAGGAGCACAGGAGCGAGTGCAGCGCAGCATGTGCAGCGGAGCGAGGAGCACAGGAGTAAGTGCAGCGGAGCGAGTGCAGCGGAGCGAGGGCCACAGGAGCGAGGAGCCAGTATAAATATTCTTCTTTTGGATCTGGTTGTAATTTTGCCCTGGATGGGGCAAAAGTGTATAGATGGGGAATTTTGTCAACTTTTTTGGCCTTACATTACGGCTGGCCAGATGTCTCTACACCAGTTGCATTTCAACTCACTGACTATGGCCTGAATACCACCAGCTCCAAATAAATAATGAAGTAGTGCCTTTAGAGCAGAGAAAAGTAGCAGCAATAAACCTTCCCTCATACCTACTCAAAATTTCCACCAAAACAACGCCTGCATAATTGGAAAAAAGTGTTTTTTTAAATTTCATTCAATTCTTTTTTTTTTCACGAAGCATGGAAACATACAAAGAATCGCCTCAGTAACAAACAGCAAAAAGATAGAATAAAGTGAAAGGCAAGGATAATCAACCAGAATACATCATGCTACACAAGATGTCAATGCCAAAATTTCCAGTCACCTGAAACAGGGGAAGTGACCAAACACTTAGGACTGGTTAATATCAGTAGCCTTACAATTTCAAAACACAAGGGAAGAGATTTAATGATCCAGATTTTGGAGTTGGCTATACCTACTTTGAGAATCCAGAAGCCTAAAATCTCCTTAATGTAATGACAGCACTCCGATAGACATCGAAAGAAATCAATGACTTCATTTTATTATTTATGATGTTTTCTACGTAAATTGACAGACTGTATCCTTTGGCTACAAGTTCATTGCCAGTGGCATGTTCCACCCAAAATCAGATTGAGAACACTGCTGGCAGATGGATTACTCGTGGATAAAGTCTCATTTCATTCTCTAAGGAGGTCTGGTATTTGAGATGTAAAGGAAATGAAAAATGGTGATGAGTGATAAAGGCAAGCGTTGACATTTACTGATGCATCGCTGAAGATACAGTCAACGTTTTGGTCTTTACTGATTCTCTAATTATTGTGAATCACACTTTGTCTTGACTATTAAATATTTTTGTCCATATACATGTCATTTTTATGAAGGAAATCTGAAAATCAAATTCTGCAATCATTGTGTTCACGTAATCATTTGGTGTTGAAGTTGGTCAGAATTGTTGCGATTGAGCTGTGTTTCTAGAAAGAAAGAAGGACTTGAGACACGACCAACGCTGTGCTGTTGCTATGTTTTCATACTGTTTTTCGGTCCTCATTCCTTAGAGCTAAAGGCCTGAATGAGCAAGTGCAAGGGTAAGGTCACTGCCTTTATAAACTTACCATCACCCCTGACATCAGTTAATCCATTTGCCTCCCTGAGGCTCAAAATAATGTTAAAGGTCGAAACAACTGACAGAATTGATCCTGGACAACAAGACACTGGCATTGTAATGGACGTCAATGCTTTTGTTGATGATGCAACAACTGATAATGGACTCTGATCCTAAAGATTCTATCTACTGACTCAGCAAACAAGATGATTTAGAAGAATGGGTCGAAGCATTGATGGACATCTGCTTCTCACAGTGTGATGGCCACATTCTTGGAGCTTAAGTGCTTCTTTGTAAAAAAATATATCCATTCTGGTATGTGGATGCGATGGTACTGCAGATCCCGAGGATACAGGAGGATTTGTAGCAACATATTGGATTTACTCTATTACGAACTGACTGGTAAGAAGGATAATTCTAGTATCCTGTTACCAAACACTTGTGTCGTTTGTTAGAAGGCTATTTGAGAGCTTTTTTATATATTGTAAACTTGAATTACTCAATCAAAAAACTACCATTTAAACAGATATTTTATTCATTTAGGTCCCCATCAATGCTAGATTTATTCCGATCCAATTTTCTTCCCATTCGTCCTGACACATTGGCCCTCCCCCTCACCCAAGGGTGACAGTCAAGTGGCCATTATTCATGTGCAAACCAGAACAGTGGACAGACCATCTAACTGTGGAGGACAACACAGAGGAACACACTCCTGCCCTTACCCAAGATCCACATGAACATATTTCCATTAGTGGGCACTGAGTGCTGATTAGGAGCAAGGGCTTTGGGGAGTGAGGAAGTGAGTCACTCGCCGCAGAATACCTAGAAGCAGAGAGATGAATGGCAAACAAGAAAGATGGAATTGGGCGTCAGGAGTAACCAAAGGCATAGGCTGCTCTCCAAATATTGATTCTGTTGTCCAGCACAATGGGTCTGATTCCACAGACAAGCCCATATATATCCTATAAACTGAAACATAAGCTTATGCACGGCGTAAACTCAGTGGTGGAGTACCTCACGTGAACAATACACCCACTTACCATCAGTATGCACACAGTGGAGGTGAAATCGGTTTTGGGCGGTAGTGCAAAACGAGCGCTCACGAATCGGCAGGCCATCTTACACCCCACTCGAATCGGGCGGAGTGTAGAATGCTCTGCTGACTCGCCTGATTTGTGTTACCGCCCAAAGACAAATTTCACCCCAATTGAGGGGGTGAAATTAGCCTTTGGAGGGAGACAAAATGAGGGCTAGTGAATCGGCCACTCATTTTACACTCCCCCCAATCTTCTGTGCCATGCTGATTTGCTGTCGCTTGTTTTGCAGCGTTGCCCAAGGCCAATTTCACCCCCTCAGTGTCTGCATTAAGACTTTCTCGGTCATAGGCAGCATAGCCGGATGTTAAATTACGTTCCCTTAATACACCTCTCAAGATATACCTTAGCCCTGTCATAAAAAGCAACACCCCCTTACTGCACCAAAGCTATTTTCTTTCCTCTTTCTCACACAGCCCATCCTGAAACCTTCTCTCAATTTGTATCTCACTTTGTAGACAATGACTGGGAATTTGCTCAGAGTTGTGCTTGCTCCATCAACAACAACTTGTATTTATTTAGTGCCTTTAATGTAGTAAAACGTCCCAAAGCGCTTCACAGGAGTGTTACCAAACACAATCTGGCACCGAGCCACACCTATTAGGGCAGATCACCAAAAGCTTGGTCAAAGAGGGAGGTTTTCAGGAGCGTCTTAAAGGAGGAAAAAAAGGTAGAGAGGCGGAGAGGTTTAGGGAGGGAATTCCGGAGCTTAGGGCTGAGGCAACAGAAGGCACGGCCACCAATGGTTGAGCGATTAAATCAGGAATGCTCAAGAGGCCAGGATTTGAGGAGCGCAGATATCTCGAAGGCTTGTAGGGCTGGAGGAGATTACATAGCTAGAGAGAGACGAGGCCATGGAGGGATTTGAAAAAAGGATGACAATTTTAAAATTGAGGCGTTGCTTAACCGGGAGCCAATGTAGGTCAGCAAGCACAGGGGTGATGAGTGAACGGGACTTGGTTCAATTTAGGACACGGGCAGCAGAGTTTTGGATGACCTCAAGTTTACGTAGGGTAGAATGTGGGAGGCCGGCCAGGAGTGCGTTGGAATAGTCAAGTCTAGAGGTAACAAAGGCATGGATGAGGGTTTCAGCAGCAGATGAGCTGGAGCAGGGGCGGAGTTGGCTGATGTTCCAGAGGTGGAAATAGGTGGTCTTATTAATGGCATGGATATGTGGTCAGCATAAATTTGCGCTCACCAAAATAGAGTTTCTGCCGCACTTCCAGCGAAACTACAGCGGCGGAGCGGGAGCAGCTCCAAGGAAATTCCTGGCCAATGCTTGGCCGTATACCTGTTCCCTGGGAAATGCCAGATCTGCCCAACATTAGCAATCCCATCTGGGCTGCCACACAGGTCCTCGAGGTGAAGAGACATTGGGCTAAAAATTCGGGGTATTACGTCACCCGTTACCGACCAAACTTTCCGAAGAAACGGTGGCCGCCGCTCTTTCGTCAGCTGGTGGCAGGTCCCGCATTGTCCGCTATTTTCCGAGGGCAGGCAGCGCTGCTGGTAAAAACGATGGCCATGGAAATTTAAATTAGGGAGAGGGTGGCGTCAGTTAGCGTGCAATGCCCACTTGGCGAACTTGGATCTTAGCGCTGAGTTCAGCACTGGGTCCTAAGCTTGCCCTGAAAACCCAGGCCTAGAAATTGAGTTGCCTTAGCGCCGCTTTTGCGGCGCTAGAGGGCCTAGCGCTGCAATTGGCGCCGGCGCCGAAATTGCCTGGGGCCCTTCCACCGCGCTAGACCGGTAGCGCTGCGCCGGCACCGATGACGTCATCGGTGTGCGCAGCGTCCCGGTTGCCATGGCGACGGGCCCCAGCGCCGAAATTCAGTTGCGGCCGCCTCGCCCGTGGCAGCCGCAACTAAGACTCTGGCAACAGAGTCTTACCTGACTTTGCGCCGGCGCATTAAAGGCCCCGCGGCGGCCGGCCGCTTTCCCGCCGGCCGCCTGGCCGCAGCTCCCTCCCCGGACTTCCCCCCCCCGGAACAGAAGCAAGCCCGGCACTTGTCCGAGGTGCCGGGCTCATTTTTAGAACGATTTTCGCGGGCCGCGGCCGGGTGCAGGCAGCTCCTCCTTAAGGGAAGGAGGAGGCCTGCACTTCCCGAACCTGCCGCACCACAGCGGGCGCCGCAGCGCCGGAATAGCGCCGATATTCAGCACGTAGCGCCAGTTTTCAGGCGCAAACACCTCTCAGCAGCGCCGGCAGCCGTTTGGGCGCAGAACTATTGAATTTTGGGCCCGACCAGCGCGACTTAGCTCCGGCACTAACTTCCGGCGCTAAAGCCCTGGCTGCGCCAAAACTCAATTTCTAGGCCCCAGTGTTCAGCAGACTGATAGAGGCACTGTCAGCACCTCTTAAAGGGACATGCACATGTTTCAGGTAATTTTTGCATTTAAGCTTTTGGACTTGATTTTTTTTTAATGTTATTGTTATAGTGGCTTGCTGCAATACATGATAAAAGTTTTTTTAAGTGTGCAGGGAGGGCTGCTGGACGCTTGCAAGGCATCAGATGATCACAGGGGTCACAGTCTAAGGATAAGGGGTAAGCCATTTAGGACAGAGATGAGGAGGAATTCCTTCAGTGGAATTCTCTACCACAGAAGGCAGTAGAGGCCAATTCATTAAATATATTCAAGAAGGAGTTAGATATATTTCTTGAGGCTGAAGGGATCAAGGGATATGGGGAGAAAGCAGGGACAGGGTACTGAATTTGGATGATCAGCCATGATCTCATTGAATGGCGGAGCAGGCTCGAGGGGCCGAATGGCCTACTCCTGCTCCTATCTTCTATGTTAACACGGTCTGATTTCCCTCTCCCAAACCCAAGGATGCCATGAAGATTTGGCTGGGATTCGCTAACTAATCCCAAACTAGGGTTTTAACTTGAGATCTTCCTTGTTTGTATGGCTCAGAGTAGGAGGCTTTACCTCTGAGTCCGAATACTTAGGAATTATAGAGCAGGGAGAACATGCTGCTCCCTTCGACCTTCTTTCACTCGGCAGAAATTGCACCAAACCACACTTTGTATAAAACAACAATCACATAAACAATCTTTAAAATAAATTCACAAAATGAAACATAAGAACATAAGAAATAAGAGCAGGAGTAGGCCGTTCGGCCCCTCGAGCCTGCTCCGCCATTCAATAAGACCATGGCTGATCATCGACCTCAACTCCACTTTCCCGCCCGATCCCCATATCCCTCGATTCCCCTGGAGTCCAAAAATCTATCGATCTCAGGCTTGAATATACTCAACGACTGAGCGTCCACAGCCCTCTGGGGTAGAGAATTCCAAAGATTCACAACCCTCTGAGTGAAGAAATTCCTTCTCATCTCAGTCTTAAATGTCCTACCCCTTATCCTGAGACTATGCCCCCTAGTTCTAGACTCTCCAGCCAGAGGAAACAACCTCTCAGCATCTACCCTGTCAATCCCCTTCAGAATCTTGTATGTTTCAATGAGATCACCTCTCATTCTTCTAAACTCCAGAGAGTATCGGCCCATTCTACACAATCTCTCCTCATAGGATAGCCCCCTCATCCCAGGAATCAATCTAGTGAACCTTCGTTGCGCTGCCTCCAAGGCAATTATATCCTTCCTTAGATAAGGAGACCAAAACTGTGCCCAGTACTCCAGGTGTGGTCTCACCAAGGCCCTGTACAATTGTAGCAAGACTTCCTCACTCTTATACTCCAACCCCCTTGCAATAAAGGCCAACATGCCATTTGCCTTCCTTATTGCTTGCTGTACCTGCATGCTAGCTTTCTGTGTTTCTTGCATGAGGACACCCAAATCTCTCTGAGCACCAACATTTGAAAGTTTCTCACCATTTAAAAAACATTCTGTTTTTCTATTCTTCCTACCAAAGTGGATAACCTCACATTTCCCCACGTTACACTCCATCTGACACCTTATTGCCCATTCACTTATATCCCTTTGCAGACTCTGTGTTCTCCTCACAGCTTACTGTCCCACCTAGCTTTGTATCATCAGCAAACTTGGATACATTACACTCGGTCCCTTCATCTAGGTCATTAATATAGATTGTAAATAGTTGAGGCCCCAACACTGATCCTTGCGGCACCCCACTGGTTACAGCCTGCCAACCTGAAAAAGATCCATTTATCCCTGCTCTCTGTTTTCTGTCCATTAACCAATCCCATATCCATGCTATTATATTACCCCCAACCCCGTGAGTCCTAATCTTGTGTAATAACCTTTTACGTGGCACCTTATTGAATGAAAGGGAAGAACTTGCATTTATGTAGCGCCTTTCACGACCTGAAAGCGTTTCAAAGCCAATGAAGTACTTTTTGAAGTGTAGTCACTGTTGTAATGTGGCAGTCAACTTGCGCACAGCAAGCTCCCACAAACAGCAATGTGATAATGACCAGATAATCTGTTTTCGTGATGTTGGTTGAAGGAGAATTATTGGCCAGGGCACCGGGGAGAACTCCCCTGCTCTTCTCCGAAATAGTGCCATGGGATCTTTTACGTCCACCTGAGAGAGCAGATGTGTCATCCGAAAGAGTTAAGCCTTTGTTGCTCACAATGTGGCAGTGGATTACAATCCTTGACACTTCGTGGCCATGTTATAACCAGCAGAGGAATTCAAGTACTGATCTACTCAAAGAAGAATGTCGAACTCAGTGTGAGGAGCATTCATCTGGCATTGTCGGTCCACAGTGAGCAGAGCGTGCCAAGTACCACAGATGTCTTTAAAATGTGATAGTTGAAGATGGAAATATTTTAATAATTATGAGATAGATGATAGCATACATTGGTTTGAGGGAGCAGTTTGTATATGTTTTTACTTAGCTATTTGAAGGCAGCTACAAAATATGCAACTTTTTCATTTGTTATTATTTCCATTCCAAAACACTTTGTTCCAACAATTTATTTTTACATTTTCACAGATAATATCCTGTCATAAAAACAGAAAATGCTGGATACCCTCAGCAGGTCAGGCAGCCTCTGTGGAGAGAGAGACAGAGTTAATGGGCTCGATTTTGTCACTGGGGCGGGCTGGGGTCATGTAATCCACTTTTCGTGTTAGCCACCCGATTCTAAATCGATGTGGGACAATGATGCGATTTTACCTTAAGTGGGCAATTGAGTTCCAGCGTGTGGGAACCCATGGCCCAACTAGTTTTTTCAGTCTGAAACTCGCCTCCGATGATGTCATCATTGCTGCAGCATTTAAGGTCTGCAACAAGCCTGGCTTCTTCTGCAGACTGCCAACCTTTTGGCCTTTCATGTTAGAGGGACCTGGAGGCAGAATGACCAGCCAGAGACCGAGGTCTGCTCCCAGGTTTGATGACGTTGCCCTGCAAGCTTTAGTTGAGGGAGCAAGAGCCAATAAAGAGGTGCTCTTCCCTTCTTCAGGGAGGAAGAAGCCTCCCCAGCAGACCAAGGCTGTGTGGATCCAGGTGGCCCAGGAGGTCAACTCTTTGTCGATAACCCACAAAACCTGGCTTCAGTGCAGGAAGAGGTTTCATGACCTTCTGCGCACTGGAAAAGTGAGTATGACTTTCCCATCACCCCCAATCTGGTCCCCATTGCCTTTCCTCACCAGCACTCAGCTTTAGCAACCTCTTCCTCCACATCCCACTTGACACTGACATCCCTGCACCCTTACCCATTCCCTCTCTCTCTATGGTCACATTCCCCTAACTATTCGACTATGCAGCCCTCACAATCCCTATCACTGTGATGCTATGAAAACAACTTAAAACACACAGGGAGGTCCCTTGGTCTTGCCACCTCACTCCATTTTTGTCTCCTTCTAAGCATCTATGCTATGGATTCTCTACACTCACTCCTTCATTCTCACTCAAACTCCACTTGTGTCCCTCATTGCAGGAAAAGAGAGCTCACAATAAGAGGGAAAGAGCGAGGACAGGAGGAGGGCCACCCTCAGTAGCCCAGCTCACCCCCTGGGAGGAGGCGGCCCTGGAGATTGTGCGAGTGGAGGACGATGCGCAAGTGGGGGACGGACAGACTGTGCATCACAGCAAGCTGGTGACAGAATAGTTTTCCATCTCTCTCATTGACATTGCATGAGTCGCTGATAATGATTCTGAAGCTCTAACAGTTGGACTTATGATCATCTGCAATATGCAATGTGCATGTAACCTTGGCATCACATCTCTGACTCTTTCCTTTACTCCCCCACAGGACCATCGCAAGCACAGTCCCCACTAGCCAGGAGGAAGAGCCTGAGCCTCCAGACTCCTCAGAGGAAGCTGCAACCTCTGAGGGCGCAGTGTCAGCAGAATTCAGCGCACCCAGCACCAGCGCAGACATTCGCACCTCGGTGGGACCATCGCGAGATAATGCAGTGTTGTCACCTGGTGTATCACAGCTCACAAGTGAGCATCAGCAGATTGTGGAGACAGGGACAGCAGTGGAGAGTCTTAGTCAGAGGGCGCAGGACTCTCCCAGCTCGGCTCAGCTGCATGTCGACCCTCTGCCTCTGGGTCCATCCATAAGATCAGAGGTGCTGGAACTCTAGGAACAGATGCAGGAGTCTCTGGCAGGTTTTGTCTCCAGGTTCACTGCGAGTGTGGAGCAAATGGAGGAATCCATTGCGAACATGAGCAGAGCCTTTGTGGAGTCATTGGTGCATGAACGCATCACCATGGAAAGGATGGCAACCTCCATGAAGGTGATAAGTTGCCAGAGTGCAGGAAAAATGGTGAGTGTTCAAAATAGAATGGCATCTCTGGAGGAGCGATGGTCATCTATTGAACAGAGAAACCAGACCTTCATGGAAGTCCTTCTGAGTAGGACTGCCAGTGCAGATACGGGTCCCCATGGCCCCCCTGATGTGCAGCAAGGTGCTCTCAAGCCACTTGCAAGCGCTGAGGGGGACCTGACCCATGAGAGGGATGTTGGTGGCAGACATCAAGGAAGTGGGGGCTCCTCTCCAAGCGCTCACACTTCCATGCCACTGCAGAGCCCTCGGTCAGAGCCCCACCAGAGTCCACACCCAACTGAGATCGGCGTCTCAACCCCTGCACAGCCGCAGGAGCAGCAGACTGTTGGCGAGCCCTCACAGTTTTGCAACCCCAGAGGACACCCGCCAAAGGTGTCGAGACAGGAGCAGCAAGAAAGTGAGCAAGGGGCCTCCACATCTGCTGAAGCCACAGGGGAAGCACCATGTAGGAGCACGCGTAAGAGAAAGATACTGCACAAATAGTAACAAGGGTAGTCACTTGGGTGAAATTTGATGTTTAATGTTAAAAAGCCATCAGATGGATACTGTAAATAAAAAAATCTGATGGCTACTGCTGCAGTTGTGGCGTGTGTCATTTTGCTAATGGGACTTCCATTAGGTGCGGCATCGGCAGTGGGTGGAGGCGGAGCAGCGCGGCAGAGTGACTACAAGAGGCCCCAGAGGCTCAGGTAGGCCTCAGTGCGGCATCGGCAGCGGGTGGAGGTGGAGCAGCGCGGCAGAGCGACTACAAAAGGCCCCAGAGGCTCAGGTAGGCCTCAGTGCGGCATCGGCAGCGGGTGGAGGCGGAGCAGCACGGCAGAGCGACTACAAGAGGCCCCAGAGGCTCAGGTAGGCCTCAGTGCGGCATCGGCAGCGGGTGGAGGCGGAGCAGCGCGGCAGAGCGACTACAAGAGGCCCGAGAGGCTCAGGTAGGCCTCAGTGCGGCATCGGCAGCGGGTGGAGGCGGAGCAGCGCGGCAGAGCGACTACAAGAGGCCCCAGAGGCTCAGGTAGGCCTCAGTGCGGCATCGGCAGCGGGTGGAGGCGGAGCAGCGCGGCAGAGCGACTACAAGAGGCCCCAGAGGCTCAGGTAGGCCTCAGTGCGGCATCGGCAGCGGGTGGAGGCGGAGCAGCGCGGCAGAGCGACTACAAGAGGCCCCAGAGGCTCAGGTAGGCGTACCAATCTCCAATCTCAGGCAAGGAGAGAGGTAAAAAGTATTCAAGGTGTGACGTCACCACAAAACAGGTAGGTGATTGGTTGGAGTATTTCTCTCATTTTAAAACTTTAAGTCTGTGGTTTATAGTTTTTGAGGTTGCTGTGTTGTACCAAGGCCTTTCTGGTGCAGAGTGACTGTTGGTAAACCATTTAACTGGTGTAACTAGAGGGATTGATTTAATTTAAATCCAATTAATTAAAGGGGATACTAGCATCTAAAATCGGGCAGAGGGTGTCCATAACTAACAATAAAAATTTAATTAATTACATAGAATGGAGCAGGTGATGTGTTACTGTTGCGAGATGTGGGAGCCGGTGAACCCCATTGAGGCTCACGGTGATTACGTCTGTGACAAGTGTCTGCTGCTACAGGAACTCCAGCTCCGTGTTGATGAGCTGGAGTCTGAGCTTCAGACACTGCGACACATCAGGGAGGGGGAGAAGTACCTGGACTCTGTGTATCAGGAGGTGGTCACACCTATGAAGTTAAGTAATTCAGATGTAGCCCATGTTCAGGGACAGGACGGTGTGACTACGAGTGAGGCAGGTACGGGGATCCAGGAGGTAGAGCCCGCAGCCCTTGCTCTTGACCAACAGGTTCGAGGTTCTTACTCCCTGTGGGGACAGGAGCAGGGACTGCAGGGAGGATGAGCAACCTGGCCACAGCACCGTGGAACGGGGGGCCATTCAAGAGGGGGGAGTAAATAAAAATGTTGTAGTGGTAGGGGATAGTATTATTAGGGGGATAGATAGAGTTCTCTGCAGCTGAGAGTGAGAGTCCCGAAGGCTGTGTTGCCTACCCGGTGCCAGGGTTAAGGACATCTCCTCTGGGCTGGAAAGAAACTTGCAGTGGGAGGGGGTGGATCCAGTTGTCGTGGTCCATGTTGGTACAAACGACGTAGATAGGACTAGGAAGCCGGTTCTGTTAAAGGTGTATGAGCAGCTAGGGGTCAAATTAAAAAACAGAACGTCAAGGGTAATAATCTCTGGATTATTACCTGAGCCACGAGCGAATTTGGCTAGGACAAATAAAATTAGAGAGTTAAATGCATGGCTCAAAGACTGGTGTGGGAGAAATGGGTTTTGCTTCCTGGGACACTGGCACCAGTACTGGGGCAGGAGGGAGCTGTTCCGTTGGGACGGGCTTCACTGGCCAGTGCTGGGACTGGAGTCCTGGCGGATCATATAACTAGGGCTGCAGAGAGGGCTTTAAACTAACTAGTGGGGGGGAGGTTCCTAGAGAGCAAATAATAAAAATGACAACAGAGAAGGTCATAGACTTAGGTAGCAGTGGGGAAATTAAAAACCAGAGTGTGTCAGGAAGGGGCAGAAGGTATGGAGTAAAAGGTAAAGTAATAAAAAGGGCAAAAGCAGGAACTAAGTGTCACAAAACATATTTGAAAGTTCTCTATCTGAATGCACGTAGCATTCGTAACAAAATAGACAAGTTAATGGCACAAATAACTACATATGGGTATGATCTTGTGGCCATTACAGAAACATGGCTGCAGGGTGACAATGCCTGGGAATTAAACATACCAGGTTATTTAACGATCAGGAAGGACAGGCAGGAAGGAAGGGGAGGTGGGGTGGCTATGTTAATAAAGGAAGGAACCACTGTAATACAGAGAAATGATATTGGATCAAAAGATCAGGATAATGAAACAGTTTGGGTGGAGGTAAGGAATAATAAGGGGAAAAAAACACTAGTGGGCGTAGTCTATAGGCCTCCGAACAGTTGCAACTCTGTTGGACAGAGTATCAATCAGGAAATAGTTGAGGCTTGTAATAAGGGAGCATCTATAATTATGGGGGATTTTAACTATCATATTAATTGGACAAATCAAATTGGGCAGGGCTGCCTTGAGGATGAGTTCATTGAGTGTATTAGGGATGGGTTTCTTGAGCAGTATGTAACTGAACCGACCAGGGGGCAAGCAACCTTAGATCTGGTCCTGTGTAACGAGACAGGATTAATTAAAAATGTCCTAGCAAAGGATCCCCTTGGAATGAGTGACCATAACATGGTTGAATTCCATATTCAATTAGAGGGTGAAAAGGTTGGATCTCAAACAAGCGTGCTAAGCTTGAATAAAGGAGACTATGAAGGTATGAGAGCGGAATTGAGTAGAGTGGATTGGGAAAATAGATTAAAGGGTAAGACGATACATGATCAGTGGTGTACATTTAAGGAGTTATTTTACAACTTCCAAAAAAAATATATTCCACTGAGAAGAAAAGGGTGTAAAAGAAAAGACAGCCATTCGTGGCTAAGTAAAGAAATTAAGGATAGTATTCGACTAAAAACAAGGGCATATAAGGTAGCCAAATCTAGTGGGAGGATAGAGTATTGGGAAAACTTAAAAGACAGCAAAAAATAACAAAAAGATTGATTAAGAAAGGGAAGATAGATTATGAAAGTAAATTAGCAAAAAATATAAAAACAGATAGTAAGAGTTTTTATAGTTATATAAAAAGAAAAAGGGTGGCTAAAGTAAATGTTGGTCCCTTAGAGGATGAGACCAGGAAATTAATGGTGGGAAATATGGAGATGGCAAAAGCACTGAATTAATATTTTGTGTCAGTCTTTACAGTAGAAGACACTAAGAATATCCCAACACTGGACAAACAGGGGGCTATAGGGGGGAGGAGCTAAACACGATCAAAATCACTAAGGAAGTGGTACTCGGTAAAATAATGGGACTCAAGGCGGATAAATCACCTGGACCTGATGGCTTACATCCTAGGGTCTTGAGGGAAGTGGCGGTAGGGATTGTGGATGCATTGGTAATAATTTTCCAAAACTCCCTGGACTCAGCTAAGGTCCCGGCAGACTGGAAAACTGCTAATGTAATGCCCTTATTTAAAAAGGGCAGTAGACAGAAGGCTGGAAACTATAGACCGGTTAGCCTATCATCTGTGGTAGGTAAAATATTGGAGTCCATTATTAAGGAGACAGTAACAGGACATTTGGATAATCATAATTTAATAGGACAAAGTCAGCATGGTTTTATGAAGGGGAAGTCATGTTTGACAAATTTGCTGGAGTTCTTTGAGGAAGTAACATATAGGGTGGATAAAGGGGAACCAGTGGACGTAGTGTATTTAGACTTCCAAAAGGCATTTGACAAGGTGCCACACAAAAGATTATTGCTTAAGATAAAAAATCACGGGATTGGGGGTAATATTCTGGCATGGATAGAGGATTGGCTATCTAACAGAAGGCAGAGAGTTGGGATAAATGGTTCATTCTCGGACTGGCAATCAGTAACTACTGGTGTACCACAGGGGTCAGTGCTGGGTCCCCAACTCTTTACAATCTATATTAATGATCTGGAGGAGGGGACCGAGTGTAACATATCAAAGTTTGCAGATGATACTAAGATGGGAGGGAAAGTAGTGAGTGAGGAGGACATAAAAAACCTGCAAGGGGACATAGACAGGCTAAGTAAGTGGGCAGAGATTTGGCAGATGGAATACAATACTGGAAAGTGTAAGGTTATGCACTTTGGCAGGAAAAATCGTAGAGCAAGTTATTATCTTAATGGCAAGAAACTGGAAAGTACTGAAGTACAAAGGGATCTGGGGGTCCTGGTGCACGAAACTCAAAAGGTTAGTATGCAGGTGCAGCAAGTGATTAAGAAGGCCAATGGAATGTTGGCTTTCATTGCTAGGGGTATAGAATATAAAAATAGGGAGGTATTGCTTCAGTTGTACAAGGTATTGGTGAGACCGCACCTGGAATACTGCATACAGTTTTGGTGTCCATACTTAAGAAAAGACATACTTGCTCTCGAGTCAGTACAAAGAAGGTTCACTCGGTTAATCCCGGGGATGAGGGGATGGACATATGAGGAGAGGTTGAGTAGATTGGGACTCTACTCATTGGAGTTCAGAAGAATGAGAGGCGATCTTATTGAAACATATAAGATTGTGACGGGGTTGGATCGGGTGGATGTGGGGAGGATGTTCCCGATGATGGGTGAAACTAGAACTAGGGGGCATAGTCTTAGAATAAGGGGCTGCTCTTTCAAAACTGAGATGAGGAGGAACTACTTCACTCAGAGGGTGGTAGGTCCATGGAATATGCTGCCCCAAAAAGCTGTAGAAGCTACATCATTACATAAATTTAAAACAGAAATAGACAGTTTCCTAGAAGTAAAGGGAATAAAGGGTTATGGAGAGCGGGCAGGAATTTGGACATGAGTCTAGGTTCGGATCGGACATGGCCCTGTGGGTAGCGGAGCGGGCCCAGGGGCCGTGTAGCCTGATCCTGCTCCTATTTCGTGTGTCTAATTCTGATAGATTCAGGAGATGGTTCTGTGATAGTAGATTGGCGGTTAGGATCAGATCAGCCATGATCTTATTGAATGGCGGAGCAGGCTCGAGGGGCCGATTGGCCTACTCCTGCTCCTATTTCTTATGTTCTTATGTTCCACATTGAGGGCTTAGGATTACTTGCAATTGTCAGTATGGTGGTCAAATTGTTAGGAATCTGCTGGTTCTTGGCCATTGTCGAAGCTCTGGTAAGAAGCTGCGAGGCAAAAGTGCATGATTGGCGAGGCTAAGCAAATCTGGCCAAGGTGAGTGTGTTCCTTGCATCCCGGGCAGCAATGTTCTCGCGTACTGCTGCCGCTGGTTGATGGGCCTCTGCAAGGTATTTCTTTTCGCTCTCCTCCTCCTCCTCCTCCACCTCCTCCTCCTCCTCTTCCTCCTCCTGATCTGAGGAGGATATGTGAGGAGCCTCTTGGTCCTCAGGAATCTGCAAGCCACGACGCTGTGCCATGTTGTGAAGTGCACAGCAAACCACGATGATTCTGGAGACCCTGGCGCTGTTGTTGGTGCTGCTGCTGTTGGTGCTGCTGTTGTTCCTGGTTCTGCTGGTGCCGCGGCTGGTCTTCGTCCTCATCTGATGTCCAGAAGGGAAGGAAATAAATGGCTCCCATGCTTCTGGTATATGCCTCAGTTGAGGAAGTGCTCAGTCAAGGTGGCGAGAGGGGTTTCCCAGGAGGTCACACTGGAGATGGGTGTCAGGCTCCAAATTTCTACCCAGAGAGTGGTGAAACATAGAAACATAGAAACATAGAAGATAGGAGCAGGAGTAGGCCATTCGGCCCCTCGAGCCTGCTCCGCCATTCAATGAGATCATGGCTGATCATCCAAATTCAGTACCCTGTCCCTGCATTCTCCCCATATCCCTTGATCCCTTTAGCCTTAAGAAATATATCTAACTCCTTCTTGAATATATCTAATGAATTGGCCTCTACTGCTTTCTGTGGCAGAGAATTCCACAGATTCACCACTCTCTGGGTGAAGAAATTCCTCCTCATCTCTGTCCTAAATGGTTTTCCCCTTATCCTTAGACTGTGACCCCTGGTTCTGGACTCCCCGGCCATCGGGAACATCCTTCCTGCATCTAGTCTGTCTAGTCCTGTTAGAATTTTATAAGTTTCAATGAGATCCCCTTTCATTCTTCTAAACTCCAGCAAGTATAAGCCCAATTGACCCAATCCCTCCTCATATGTCATTCCTGCCATCCCAGGTATCAGTCTGGTGAATCTCCACTTCACTCCCTCCATGGCAAGAACATGAACCTGTGGAATTCTCTACCACAGAAGGCAGTTGAGGCCAACTTATTAAATATATTCAAGAAGGAGTTAGATATATTTCTTAAGGCTAAAGGGATCAAGGGATATGGGGAGAAAGCAGGGACAGGGTACTGAATTTGGATGATCAGCCATGATCTCATTAAATGGCGGAACAGGCTCGAGGGGCCGAATGGCTTATTCCTGCTCCTATCTTCTATGTTTCTATGTTTCTATATAGGGCTTTGGTTGGACCACACCTGGAGTACTGTGTACAGTCTTGGATCCCCTACCTAAGGATATACTTGCCTTAGAGGGGATGCAATGATGGTTCACTCAGAGGGTTGTCCTCTGAGTAGATTGGGCTTATACTCTCTGTAGTTTAGAAGAATGAGAGGTGATCTCATTGAAATGTATAAAATTCTTAGAGAGCTTGACAGGGTAGGCATTGAGAGGTTGTTTCCCCTGGCTGGAGAGTGTAGAACCAGGGGTCACAGTCTCGGGATAAGGGATCAGCCATTTAGGACTGAGATGAGGAGACATTTCTTCATTCAGAGGGTTGTGAATCTTTGGAATTCTCTACCCCAGAGGGCTGTGGATGCTCAATTGTTGAGTATATTCAAGACAGAGAGCGATAGATTTTTTGGCACTAAGGGAATCAAAGGGTATGGGGATCGGGCAGGAAGGTAGAGTCGAGGTAGAAGAGCAGCCATGATATTGAATGGTGGAGCAGGCTCGAGGGGCTGAATGGCCGACTCCTGCTCCTATTTCTTACGTTCTTATCAGCCTTCAGTGATGGGATGGGGGGAAGCATTAATCTGGCAGCAAAGCAGTAGTGGGTGAGAGGTGCTGACAGGTACAGGGTGCGGGAGATGCCTTTAAGATAGGGTGGAATGAAAGCTGGAGAAGGATCTTAAAGTTGATTCACAGCGGGCAATGGTTGTACAGAAAGAGGTCAGGAGTCACTGAACTCCAGATTAACTTAAATGTATGAAGGGTGGAGGCAGGAACGATGGCAAGAAGACTATTGGCAAAGTCAGTACTTGAGGTATGGATGGAGTTTTGATTCATGAACGTTATTTTACTCTATAACAGAAATACAAATGCAAAAGGCTTAAAAGAGAAAGTAAGAAAACAATAAACAGTACTCACAGCACATTACACAACTGAATGTGAAATCTAACTTAATATAGAGAAAAAATAAAAGCAACCATTTATTTGTATAAATGTTCGGAGAGTCTCCACCCCAGATAATGCATCACCTTTAACTTCAACAATCACATAAACAATCTTTAAAATAAAGACACAGGAAGGAAGAACTGGCTTATAGACAGCGCCTTACACAACCTCATAACGCTTCAAAGGCAATGAAGTATTTTTTAAATTGTAGTCACTGCTGTAATGTAGCAAACACTGCAGTCAATTTGTGCACAACAAGCTCCCACAAACAGCAATGAGATAAATGACCAGGACACCAGGAGATCTCCTGTTCTTCAAATAGTGCCATAGTGCCACGGGATCGTTCACATCCAACTGAGAGGGCAGACGGGGCCTCGGTTTAACATCTCAACTGCAAGACAGCACCTCTGACAGTGCCGCACTCCCTCAGCACTGCACTGGAGTGTCAGTTTAGATTATATGCTCAAGTGTCTGGAGTGGGGCTTGAACTCACAACCTTCAGACTCGGAGGTAAGAGAGAGTAAGACAGCCATTCCCTTGAGATAGCTTGTAGAAGGGGGTTGTGTTGTGATAATAAGGAGAGGAACTAAGCAGCTCCCAGCCCGCAATAATGCCCAACAATAACAATTCATCTCAAATTGACTTGGGGCCTATTTAGGCCACTTCCTCACAGCAGTACCTCAGTCATGGCATTAATGGGATGAGCTAGGTTCGTAACTAAACATTACAACCAAACCCAAAAGCTACAGGAGATGAAGTCATAGAACATAAGAACATAAGAAACAGGAGCAGGAGTCGGCCATGTGACCCCTCGAGCCTGCTCCCCCATTCAATAAGATCATCCATCTCACTCCACTTTCCCTCCACAGGTCATTCTGTGTCTATTTTTCTTTGAAACTCAGCGAGTTTTATTAAGTTAGATTTGGTGATCGAGGTTGTCGAGCTCACTCGTCAATAGTAAAGGTAGCAGCGGGTGTTTCACCCGATGTTGGAGATGAACAGAGTGATCAGTTCTAGAGGGACGCAGTCAAACAGAGGGCAGTACGAGCTCACTTTGCAGAGAATCTCACCTCCTGTGGCAAAACCTTCCTTTCAATCCCGACCTTGGACATTTCCCATTCCCATTCTCTCTCGGTGCCTCTAAAAGACGATACGCCATCCAGCGTTTATAGCGAGCTAGTCGCGTTAACACCAACCTGCCCGCTATAAGTGGTGGGAACCATATATATATTGCTTTCTTCACAAGAGAGGTGAGATATTATTAAAGGAGCACCATAATCTGTTGGATAAGGTGGGATGTGTATCAATAGATGGACATGACAGGTGGTGGATCCATGGACTGTCTGACTGCGAATTGATTTGTTAACCAGACATCTGCGATTGTGATTATGTGCTTTAAGTCCATAGCCTAGGGCTCATGAAGGGAGTTCCCTGCCTGAAGTATAAAGCTAGCTTCAAACGAGCTTGACACGGCCAAATGTTGATATTTGTACCGCTGACTGTACTCGAGTTAAAGTGACCCCGGGACAAATTCAGCAATAATTATTTCAGCAAAAAATGTCAAACAGTTGATAAGCTGTCACATCAAAACTATAAAGGCTTGTTCCAAAATAAAGTCAGCATAATTATGGAATTTTATAATGTGCTAGAAATCCTTACACATAGTGACCTAACTCTTTTTTGAAGTTGTGGTTCTATTTAAAAATAATTTTAACATGTTGTGAATTACCAATAATAAAGCAAATGAAAGACCAGAGGGCAACAGCAGTAATAAACGTGAGGAGGGTGAGGAGAGCGTGGAGGGTGAGGAGGGCGAGGAGGGCGATGAAGGCGAGGAGAGCGAGGAGGAGGGCGTGGAGGGTGAGGAGGGTGAGGAGGGTGAGGAGGGTGAGGAGAGAGAGGAGGGTGAGGAGGGCGAGGAGGGCGAGGAGGGCGAGGAGGGCGAGGAGGAGGGTGAGGAGAGAGAGGAGGGTGAGGAGCAGGGCGAGGAGAGAGAGGAGGGTGAGGAGGGTGAGGAGGGTGAGAAGAGAGAGGAGGGTGAGGAGGGTGAGGAGAGAGAGGAGGGTGAGGAGGGTGAGGAGGGTGAGGAGGGTGAGGAGGGCGAGGATGGCGAGGAGGGCGAGGAGGGCGAGGAGGGCGATGAGGGCGAGGAGGGCGAGGAGGGCGAGGAGGGCGAAGAGGGTGAGGAGGGCGATGAGGGCGAGGAGGGCGAGGAGGGCGAGGAGGAGGGTGAGCTTTTGATGCGTTCACCAATGATTAGAAACAAACTCTTTCTGTATCTTTATGGGAATCATGAGATCGATGTAATTAAAGGACAGCGACTTTATACTGAGGCCTCGGAACCCCTCCCGGGCGGTGGCACAGAACGAGCAGTGTCGGATCAGCCGCCTGTTATACGCCGAACCCGCGGCAGTCAATGGAACTGAATGTCCAGCGCTGCGGACAACGGGCAGCTGATCCGATACCGCCTGCTTTGCACCATCGCCTGAGGCGAATTTCCAGGCCTATCAGTAATAAAGTTAAAAGTTAAGAAAAATTGAGAAAAGTCAGATAGAATTTGTCAGCCAAAGGGTAATAATGGAACACGTTGCCTGAGAAAGGCTATTAAAGCAAACTGTATAAATGGATTCTAGGCAATTAGGTGTGTTTCTGATGAAAGAAAGGATTGAGGGATATGTGAGAGGGTGGGTCAGTCATGGTGAGAGGGTGGGTCAGTGGCGGTGAGAGGGTGGGTCAGTCATGGTGAGAGGGTGGGTCAGTGGCGGTGAGAGGGTGGGTAAGTGGTGGTGAGAGGGTGGGTCAGTGGCGGTGAGAGGGTGGGTAAGTGGTGGTGAGAGGGTGGGTCAGTGGCGGTGAGAGGGTGGGTCAGTGGCGGTGAGCAGGTGGGTCAGTGGCGGTGAGAGGGTGGGTCAGTGGAGGTGAGAGGGTGGGTCAGTCAAGGTGAGAGGGTGGGTCAGTCAAGGTGAGAGGGTGGGTCAGTGGCGGTGAGAGGGTGGGTCAGTCAAGGTGAGAGGGTGGGTCAGTGGCGGTGAGAGGGTGGGTCAGTGGCGGTGAGAGGGTGGGTCAGTGGCGGTGAGCAGGTGGGTCAGTGGCGGTGAGAGGGTGGGTCAGTGGAGGTGAGAGGGTGGGTCAGTCAAGGTGAGAGGGTGGGTCAGTCAAGGTGAGAGGGTGGGTCAGTGGAGGTGGGAGGGTGGGTCAGTGGCGGTGAGAGGGTGGGTAAGTGGTGGTGAGAGGGTGGGTCAGTGGCGGTGAGAGGGTGGGTCAGTGGCGGTGAGCAGGTGGGTCAGTGGCGGTGGGAGGGTGGGTCAGTGGAGGTGAGAGGGTGGGTCAGTCAAGGTGAGAGGGTGGGTCAGTCAAGGTGAGAGGGTGGGTCAGTCAAGGTGAGAGGGTGGGTCAGTCAAGGTGAGAGGGTGGGTCAGTGGCGGTGAGAGGGTGGGTCAGTCAAGGTGAGAGGGTGGGTCAGTGGCGGTGAGAGGGTGGGTCAGTGGCGGTGAGAGGGTGGGTCAGTGGCGGTGAGCAGGTGGGTCAGTGGCGGTGAGAGGGTGGGTCAGTGGAGGTGAGAGGGTGGGTCAGTCAAGGTGAGAGGGTGGGTCAGTGGCGGTCAGAGGGTGGGTCAGTCAAGGTGAGAGGGTGGGTCAGTGGAGGTGGGAGGGTGGGTCAGTGGCGGTGAGAGGGTGGGTCAGTCAAGGTGAGAGGGTGGGTCAGTGGCGGTGGGAGGGTGGGTCAGTGGAGGTGGGAGGGTGGGTCAGTCAAGGTGAGAGGGTGGGTCAGTGGAGGTGGGAGGGTGGATTAGTGGCGGTGAGAGGGTGGGTCAGTGGAGGTGGGAGGGTGGGTCAGTGGCGGTGAGAGGGTGGGTCAGTCAAGGTGAGAGAGTGGGTCAGTGGAGGTGGGAGGGTGGGTCAGTCAAGGTGAGAGGGTGGGTCAGTGGCGGTGAGAGAGTGGGTCAGTGGAGGTGGGAGGGTGGGTCAGTCAAGGTGAGAGGGTGGGTCAGTGGCGGTGAGAGGGTGGGTCAGTCAAGGTGAGAGGGTGGGTCAGTGGAGGTGGGAGGGTGGGTCAGTCAAGGTGAGAGGGTGGGTCAGTGGAGGTGAGAGGGTGGGTCAGCCAAGGTGAGAGAGTGGGTCAGCCAAGGTGAGAGAGTGGGTCAGTCAAGGTGGGCAGGAGGCCTGTTGCAGAGCACTGTGAGCAAGAGGGTGAGAGGAGCTGGTATTCAGGAATAGTCACAGATAGTCCAGGAGATGAGACCAGGCTCCAGATGCTCATTCACTCACCAACCCGAGACATAACCTTACACTGCTTATACATCCAGAAGTCCAACAATCACTGTAGCCCCAACACTTACTCATTTGCCACTGCCATTTGCACTGGATCCAGTTAAAGGCAATAAGGTTCAACTCACTCTGCCAAACAACAATGGGGTTTGCTGCAAGCACATAAACAACTCTGCTCACAGGTAAAGATGATGTTCAATTATTCTGAAATTGTCATTGCACTGATTCATGTTCTTGCTCATTAATTTGGTGATTTCCACAGCTCTCTCCACATTCTTCAGTCACACAGAGAGACAAGAGTGTGAGCATTAGCAACGAATGGTCAGCTATCATTGTCAGCTTGGAATCATTAGACTGAGCAAATTCTAAATTAAAATAATGTAGCGAAATTAGCATCAAACATCTCCCATAAGATTGTGCATCAGCAGGCAATAGCAGGAGTCAGGTACAACAACACCTTGCATTCATATAGTGCCTTTAACATATAGAAATGTTCCAAGGGGCTTCACAGGGGCCTAACTCAGACAGAAATCAACACCAAGCCAAAGAGGAGTGTGAGGTGATGCATTTTGGCAGAAGGAACAGGGAGAGGCAATATTCACTTCATGGCACAGTTTTAAAGAGTGTGCAGGGACAGAGGGACCTGGGAGTTAATGTGCATAGGTCCTTGAAGGTGGCAGGACATATTGAGAGAGTGGTTAACAAAGCATCTGGGATCTTGGGCTTCATAAATAGAGGTATTGAGTACAAACGTAGAAAAGTTATGTTGAACCTTTATAAAGCGCTGGTTAGACCACAACTGGAGTATTGTGTCCAGTTCTGGTCACCACACTTTAGGAAGGATGTGAAGGCCCTTGAGAGGGTGCAGAGGAGATTTACCTGAACGGTTCCGGGGATGGGGGATCTTAGCTACAAGGACAGGTTGGAGAAGCTGGATTTGTTTTCATTAGAGCAAAGGAGGTTGCGGGGTGATTTGATAGAGGTGTACAAGATTATGACGGGTTTGGATAGGCTAGACGGGGAAAGGCTGTTCCCACTAGTTGATGGTACAAGGACTAGGGGACACAGATTTAAGGTTTTGGGCAAGAGATACAGGGGGGATGTGAGGAAAATCTTTTTTACACAGCGAGTGGTGAGGACCTGGAACTCGCTGCCGATGGAAGTGGTGGAAGCGGAGACACTCAGGCCTAGAAATTCGGTGGGCTGCGCCACCAGTTAGCACCTAAAGAGGGCACTCAGTGGCTTTAGTGCCACTGGCCGCGCCTCCTGCGATATTTAGCTGGGACGCTAATGGCGGCATTAACCTGTTGCGCTGCGCCACCTCCGATGACATCATCGGTGTGCGCAGCGCCCCGCGACTGCCCCGATCGCGATATTTGGCAGCGACCGCTTCTGTAGCGCCGTTCGCAAATGGCGCCCGGTTCACGGGGCCTTCCTGTGGCGGCAGTGGCACAAATTAAGGTGGAGGTGCGGGGCGGCCATTTTTTTCGGCGGCCGCCTGCCAGCACCTCCGTCCCCAGCCTCCTGATCGCCCCCCGTGGCATTGCCAGCTGTTTTCCGAGAGCCCGGCACTTCTCCTCGGTGCCGGGCTCTTTTGCTGGCACTCGCGATCTCCGATCGCGCTGGTGCAGGCCCCTCCCCCTTAAGAATGGGAGGAAGGCCTGCAGTACCGCAACGCGCCGTGCCGCAGTGTGTGGCGCTGCGGCACGTTGCGCTGCGATATTCAGTTTCAGCGCCCTAAGAGGGACGCGGAGCGCCTCGAGCCTCGCCTCGTGTCCCTCTTGGGGCGCTCAAGCTGACTTTCTGGCGGTCACTACTGCTCCAAACGCTGCGCTAAATCCGGCGCCCAGGCGAGCTTGGCGCCCCGTTTGCGGCTCCACCCAATTTCTCCCCCTCAATGTTTTCAAGGGGAGACTGGATGGGCACTTGAGGGCTACGGGGATAGAGCAGGGGAATGGGACTGACTGGATTGCTCTACAGGGAGCTGGCATGGACTCGATGGGCTGAATGGCCTCCTTCTCTGCCGTTATGACTCTATGACTATGAGAGGGAGATATTAGGAGGGGTGACCAAAATCTTAGTCAAAGTGGTGGATTTTAATGAGTGTCTTAACGGAAGAGAGGGAGGTGGAGAGGCGGAGCGGTTTAGGCAGCAAATTCCAGAACATTGCAGCCAAACGGCGGAAGGCTCGGTCGTCAATGGTGGGCAAAAGGAGTGAGCGATACACAAGGCCAGAGTTGGTGGAATTCAGGTTTCCCGGAAGATTGTAGGACTGGAGAAGATTACAGGGATAGGGAGGGGCGAGGCCATGAAGGGATTTAAACACAAGAATGAGAATTCTAAATTTGAGATACGGGCGGTGTATGCACAGAAATTGGAGTGAGACATTAGGGGGCTGAAATCTTATGCATGCACAAAATTCAGTCGAATGGAATAACCCAGAGAAAGTGTAGAAGAATTGGGAGGAGGGCTGTACTGAAGCCCCAGGCATTTAGCTGAGGGTCGGCCTCGGGAGGGAAAGATTGCCAACAGGAAAAGGATAATATTATTAGCAAGTTGAAAATCCTTTGGTTAATTATTTCATAGAAACATAGAAGATAGGAGCAGGAGTAGGCCATTCGGCCCCTTGAGCCTGCTCGGCCATTCAATGAGGTCATGGCTGATCATCCAAATTCAGTACCCTGTCCCTGCTTTCTCCCCATACTACTTCATCCCTTTAGCCTTAAGAAATATATCCAACTCCTTCTTGAATATATTTAATGAATTGGCCTCTACTGCCTTCTGTGGTAGAGAATTCCACAGGTTCACCACTCTCTGGGTGAAGAAATTCCTCCTCATTTCTGTCCTAAAAGGCCTACCCCTGGTTCTAGATTCCCCGACCATCGGGAACATCCTCTCTGCATCTAGTCTGTCCAGTCCTGCCAGAATTTTATAAGTTTCAATGAGATCCCCTCTCCTTCTTCTAAACTCCAGCGAGTACAAGCCCAATCGACCCAATCTCTCCTCATACGTCATTCCTGCCATCCCAGGTATCAGCCTGGTAAATCTTCACTGAACTCCTTCCATGGCAAGAATATCCTTCCTCAGATAAGGCGAACAAAACAGTACACAATACTCAAGATGTGGTCTCACCAAGGCACTGTACAACTGTAGCAAGACATCCTTGTTCCTGTACTCAAACCCTCTTGCTATGAAGGCCAACATACCATTTGCCTTCTTAACCGCCTGCTGCACCTGCATGCTTACCTTCAGTGACTGGTGCACAAGGACACCCAGGTCTCGTTGCACTTACCCTTCTTCCAATCTATTGCCATTCAGATAATAATCTGCCTTCCTGTTTTTGACACCAAAGTGGATAACCTCACATTTATCCACGTTATATTGCATCTGCCATGCTTCTGCCCAATGACCCAACCTGTCCAAATCATCCTGTAGTTTTTTGGCATCCTCCTCACAGCACACACGTCCACCCAGCTTTGTGTCATCTGCAAATTTAGAGGTATTACATCTAGTTCCCTTGTCTAGATCATTAATATATATTGTGAATAGCTGGGGTCCAAGGACCAATCCCTGCGGTACCCCACTAGTCACTGCCTGCCACTCGGAAAAAGACCCGTTTATTCCAACTCTTTGCTTTCTATCTGCCAACCAGTTCTCTATCCAAGTCAATACCTTGCCCCCAATCCCATGTGCCTTAACTTTACACGCTAATCTCTTATGTGGGACCTTATCGAATTACCAGTTACATCCTCAAAAAATTCCAGTAGATTAGTCAAGCATGATTTACCTTTTGTAAATCCATGTTGACTTTGTCTGATCCTGTCACTGTTTTCCAAGTGATCTGCTATTACATCTTTTGTAATGGACTCTAGCATTCTCCCCACTACCGATGTCAGGCTTACCGGTCTGTAATTCACCGTTTTCTCTCTACCACCTTTTTTGAATAGTGGGGTAACATTAGCTACCCGCCAATCCATGGGTACTGTTCCAGATTCCATTGAATGTTGGATGATGATCAGCAATGCATCACTATTTCTAGGGCCACTTCCTTAAGTACCCTAGAATGTAGATTATCAGGCCCTGGGGATTTATCGGCCTTCAATCCCATCAATTTCCTTAACACCATTTCCCTACAAATACTGATTTCATTCAGTTCCTCCCTTTCATCAGACCCTATGTTCCCCGACATTTCTGGGAGGTTATTTATGTCCTCCTTTGTGAAGACAGAACCAAAATATGTATTTAATTGGACTGCCATTTCTTTGCTTCCCATTATAAATTACCTGATTCTGACTGCAAGGGACCTACGCTTGACTTCACCAATATTTTTCTCTCCACATATCTATAAAAGCTTTTACAGTCCGTTTTTATGTTCCCTGCAAGCTTACTCTCATTCTATTTTCCCTTTCTTAATTAATCCCTTTGTCCTCCTTTGTTGAATCCTAAACTGCTCCCAATCCTCTGGATTACTGCTTTTTCTGGCCAATTTATATGTCCTCTCCTTGGATCTTATGCTATCCCTAATTTCCCTCGTTAGCCACGGTTGAGTCACCTTTTGTGGTGATTATTTCCTATGTTTAATAAGAAGTATTGTGATTGGTGAATGGGGTGGTTGTTCTCTGTGTTAGTAAGAAGTATTGTAATTGGTTGTTTGTTTCTACCTTGAGATATATGCTGTAAACTCATTGGTAGTGGATGTCAGGTGATTTGTGGTGGCCATCTTAAATTCAGTTCTCTCCAGTCATGGTTGGAGACTGGTGTTGAAAGATGTGCTACTGGATTTTTAAAGTTAATAAAGCCTAGATTAGAAAGGCAAATCTATTCTTTATTTCAATTTATTAACTTTTTATCAGAATGGAGCGATATCTTCAACCAGAACGATTCAATGCTGACCCTAATTCTGCAGGAGTGGATGATAAATGGAAACATTGGTATTGTACATTTACAAACTTTTTGGGTGTGTTGGAACAAGAGTCTCTGAATAAGCTGAATATGCTGATCAACTACATGCTCCGGATGTGTATAAGTATATTTTGGACTGTAAAACTTACGAATTGGCTATTTCTACATTGGAGAAGATTTTTGTTAAACCAAAGAATGAGGTATTTGCACGTTATCTTCTATCTGCCCGTAGGCAGCAGGTGGGAGAATCTTTGGATACTTATTTACAAGCACTTCGGCACCTTAGTGCTAACTGTAATTATAAAGCCATGACGGCCGAAGAATATAAGGAAGAATCGGTACGGGATGCTTTTATTAATGGACTACTGTCTAGGTCAATTCGTCAGCGGTTGTTAGAAAATAAGACTTTGGATCTCAAGAGTGCTTTTGAGCAAGCTTCTACATTGGATATGGCTCAGAGAAGTTTGGATTCTTATGCTCTTTCTAATCGACCTGCGACTGTGGTTTCGGCAGTTCTGGATGAAAAAGAATTAGGTGGACTTAATGGGAGTGGTTTACTAGATTCTGAAACAGTTTCTACTTCGGCGGCTGTTGCCTCTAGGATTCAGAAGTGTTATTTTTGTGAGAACGTCCGGCATCCTCATTTGAAGTGTCCTGCCCGGGAGGCTGTGTGTAGTAAATGTGGAAAGACAGGTCATTATGCACGTGTTTGTAAATCATTAGGTTCAATTACCTCCTCTTCTGCGACTATTCAACCTGTAGAGAGGGCGTTTATTGCATCAATTTCTGCTGCATTTGCTCATGGCCTAAACAAAGCTATAGTTATGGCCCAAGTTAATGGGTTAGAAGTGAAGGCTCTCATAGATACGGGCAGTACCGAGAGTTTTATAAGTCTTCAGTTTGCGAAGGAAAAGTGTTTGAAAATCTTGCCTGTTACTTATCAGGTGTGTATGGCTCAGACGACCCTTACTTCACAAGTAGCTGGTTGTTGCCTTGTGAAAATGATTCTTCTTGGTAATACGTATACTGATATACGCCTATCTGTTTTGCCTAATCTTTGTGCGGATATTTTGATTGGTCATGATGTGCTTAAATTACACGAGTCTCTCAGTCTTTCGTTTGGAGGGACTAAGCCACCCTTATCCATTTGTGGATTAACTTCTTTATCCATTTCTCCATTATCACTTTTTTCCAATTTGATGCTGGATTGTAAGCCAATTGCTACCAAGTCAAGAAGGTATAGCAGTCAGGATAGAGAATTTATTCATTCTGAAGTCCAACGTCTTTTATTGGAAGGAATCATTGAACCTAGTTGTTCGCCTTGGCGGGCTCAGGTAGTTGTCACCACTAACGAGAGACATAAGAAACGAATGGTGATAGCCTACTCTCAAACTATTATTAGGTATACTCAATTAGATGCGTACCCTTTGCCTAAGTTTGATGAGCTTATCAACAAAGTATCTCAGTATAAGTTTTTTAGCACTATTGATTTAAAGAGTGCTTATCATCAGATTCCTATTGTTAAGAGGGATCAACCATATACAGCCTTTGAGGCTGGTGGAAAGCTGTATCAGTTTTGCCGAATACCATTTGGTGTTACTAATGGTGTTGCTTGTTTTCAACGGGCAATGGATGCTTTTATAAGTGATAACTCTCTCTCTGACACCTTTTCATATTTAGATGATATCACGGTGTGTGGTAAATCAAGGGTGGAGCATGATTCTAATTTAGAAAGATTCCTTCAAGCTGCGGAAAAAGTTGGTTTAACTTTTAATAAAGAGAAGTGTATCTTTTCGACTACTGAGGTAAATCTACTGGGGTATATTATCTCGGGAAATAAGATTAAACCAGATCCAGAAAGTTTGCGACCATTGATCGATTTACCTTATCCTACTAATTCTAAGGCTTTGCAACGAGTTGTTGGACTGTTTTCTTACTATTCTAATTGGATTGCAAACTTTTCGCAGAAGATCCAGCCCCTTATTCGGGTTACGACATATCCTCTATCATGGGAGGCCAGGACATGTTTTGATAATTTTTAAAAGGATATCTTAGGAGCAGTTGTGCATTCTATTGATGAGCAGGTTCCCTTTGTGATTGAGACGGGTGCTTCTGATTTTGCAATTGGGGCTACTCTGAACCAGAATGGAAGACCTGTGGCCTTTTTCTCACGTACCTTGAACAATAGTGAAAAAAGACATTCTTCAATAGAAAAAGAGGCATATGCAATAGTAGAAGCACTGCATAAATGGAGACATTATTTATCGGGGCGACATTTCACGTTGGTAACCGATCAAAAATCTGTGTCCTTTATGTTTGATGTTAAACATTTTGGAAAGATCAAAAATGATAAAATAATGAGGTGGAGGATTGAGTTGGCATGTTACCATTTTGATATAGTTTATCGTCTGGGGAAGGATAATGTTGCTGCTGATGCACTGTCGAGGGCTTATTGTTCTGTGATTCACGGAGATACGCTTATTAATCTTCACAATGCCTTATGCCATCCTGGGGTTACGAGGATGATACACTTCGTACGCAGTAAGAATTTGCCCTTTTCAGTTGAAGACGTCAAGCGGATGACTTCATCATGTTCTATCTGTGCTCGGTGTAAACTGAATTTCTTTAAGCCTCAACGAGCTCATCTTATAAAGGCTACTTCTCCTTTTGAATGTCTGAGTGTTGATTTTAAGGGGCCTCTTCCTTCAACGACTCAAAATCGATACATATTTACTGTTGTGGATGAGTTTTCAAGGTTTCCTTTTGCTTTTCCTTGCGCAGATGTATCAGCTGCTACAGTTATCAAATGTCTGACTCAACTTTTTGTCATCTTTGGGATGCCTGCGTATATCCATTCGGATCAGGGAAGTTCTTTTATGTCTTCCCAGTTGAAGGAATACCTTCAGAGTTGGGGAATTTCTACTAGTAGAACTACCCCGTATAACCCCCAGGGTAATGGACAGCGCGAACGATACAATGGGGTGATCTGGAAGGCAGTTATGTTGGCTTTGACATCCTGGAACCTTAAGAATACACAGTGGGAAATGGTACTGCCTGATGCCCTGCATTCCATTAGATCATTGCTTTCAATGGCTACTAATGTGACCCCCCATGAAAGGCTCTTTAATTACCCGCGGAGATCTACTACGGGATATTCGGTACCTTCATGGCTTACTATGCAGGGACCTGTGCTGCTTCGACGCCATGTTAGATTGTCAAAATATGATCCTTTAGTGGAGGAGGTGGAGCTGTTGGAGGCAAATTCCCAATATGCTCATATTCGATTCCAAGATGGGAAAGAAAGTACTGTTTCAATTAAAGATTTGGCTCCTTGTGGTGGCCAGCCCTCTTCTGAGGATACTAATAATAGTCACGATTCAGATAATGTGGATGTTGTTATAGATACTATGAATATTTCCAATCCTACTGCAGATAATTATACTTCTATTAGTCAGCCTTTGATGGATGTTCATGACTGTCCTAGTTTACTTCCTGATGGGATTTCCAATCCGGAAACCGTTGATAATCGGGATATGGATAGCCTTCCTGCAGAAGATACTTCAGTGTCTCCGGGTGTGGGAGGGCAAGGAATTTCACCAAGGTTAAGAAGGTCGACACGAACAAGATATCCGGTCGACCGATTGAAAATGGACTTTTAAATTGATAGTAATGTTTTAAAATTGTTGAAATATTATATTTGTATTTTAGTTGTAAATAAATTAATTATAAATTGTAAAGGTTGTTTTAGGTTGGAGCATGTTTTAAAAGGAGGGGTGAATGTGGTGATTATTTCCTATGTTTAATAAGAAGTATTGTGATTGGTGAATGGGGTGGTTGTTCTCTGTGTTAGTAAGAAGTATTGTAATTGGTTGTTTGTTTCTACCTTGAGATATATGCTGTAAACTCATTGGTAGTGGATGTCAGGTGATTTGTGGTGGCCATCTTAAATTCAGTTCTCTCCAGTCATGGTTGGAGACTGGTGTTGAAAGATGTGCTACTGGATTTTTAAAGTTAATAAAGCCTAGATTAGAAAGGCAAATCTATTCTTTATTTCACCTTTTTTGTTTTATTTTTATGCCAAACTGGGATGAACAAATTCTGTAGTTCATCCATGCGGTCTTTGAATGTTTGCCATTGCCTATCCACCGTTAACCCTTTGAGTGACATTCCCCAATCCATCCTACCTAATTCGCGCCTCAGACCATCATAGTTTCCTTTATTTAAATTCAGGACCCTAGTCTCTGAGTCAACTACTTCATTCTCCATCTTAATGAAGAATTCGATCATATTATGATCGCTCTGACCCAAGGGGTCTCATACAACAAGATTGCTAATTAATCCTTTCTCGTTACATAATACCCAGTCTAAGATGGCCTGATCTCTGGTTGGTTCCTCGACATATTTGTCCAGGAAACCATCCCGTAAACACTCCAGGAATTCCTCCTCCACAGTATTGTTACTAATTTGGTTAGCCTAATCTATATGTAGATTAAAGTCACCCATGATAACTGCTGTGCCCTTTTTGCACACTTCTCTAATTTCCCTTTTAATACCATCCCCAACCTCTGCATTACTGTTTGGAGGTCTATATACCACTCCCACTAACGTTTTCTGCCCCTTGGTATTTCTCAGTTCTACCCATACAGATTCCACATCATCAGAGGTAATATCCTTCCTTACAATTGTGTTAATCCCTTCTTTAATCAGTAATGCTACCCCACCTCCCTTTCCTTTTTGCCTATCTTTCCTGAATATTGAATACCCCTGGATGTAGAGTTCCCAGTCTTCGCCACCCTGGAGCCATGTTTCCGTAATCCCAATCAAATCATACTCGTTTACCTCTATTTGCGCAGCTAATTCATCCACCTTATTATGAATGCTCCTCGCATTAAGTTTTAATGTGTTTCTAAGTTTAAAATGTTATACTTTAGTGTTTATATAGTTGACGGGCTTAGGAAACAAAATGGCCACAAGAATTCAGAAAAAAAATTAAATGATTTAGTTGGTCAGTTCAATGGTTCAGGAATGGTGTCATTGAAAGAAAATTGAGGGATTTGTTTGCTCAATTTTCAGCTAGTTGCTCATTCCTCATTAATACTTTTTGCAATTCCCGTTTAGTCAATTAGATACTGGATTGGAAACTCAACAGGTAAGTGGATATTTGAGCGAATTTGTTACCCGACAGAGATGTAAGATTTATGGAGGTGCGGAGCCTCTGAAGCCACACTTTAGCTATGACTCCTCTGAAAGGTGTCAGGCCAAGGATCTGCACTTTTAATTATATTGGTATATAGGGGGAAATATTCAGCACCTTAGCACCTCCCATTAGTGCCGGCAAATGGCGGTAACGGGGTGCTGATGCAATAGCGCTGGGCTGAGGCGAATCCAGTAACGCGCGGCAAATCCGTCCCCCCATTGCACCGCCCGTACGAGGTACCACCGGGGACTTCAATTCCAGGCAGATCGTGATGTCAGTGAGTGCTCACTGGCCGCCCGATCTGGAAAATTCATTGTCGCCACTTACCTTTGCGCCTCGACCAGACAGCGACAGGGAGAGCTGGCGTGCAGCTCCAGGGAGCCGGCTTCAGTGACGTTATTTAAAGGCATCAGCATTAATCACTCCCAGCTGTCAGGGCAGGTTAGTTTCAATGGTTTGTTGTCAGTTTCACCCACTAGAACAGTCCCTATGAATAAATTCAAGCTTCCTTTGTATCAGCAGTCTTCTGGCAAGTGCAAAGTGGCTACATTTATTGTTCAAAGTTTCAAACTACTACACTTGACAACATTAATGGGAACTGTACTGGCGCCACCTCGGAGGGAGGGAGCGTAGGCAGCCAGAAATACGGGAACATGTGCGCAGAGGGATGAGGAGGGTCATCAGGGCTCTCACCAGGAGGCCTTACCCTCCGAAGGTATTCCAAGAGCACTTCTCCTACCTTCAATTAAGTGAGGAGCAGTGTATTAGATGGGTCTACATCACCAAGGTGGTGGTCACAGAACTCTGCTGCCTCCTCCAAACAGACCTCCAGCCTTGCACCAGGATGACTTAAACCCCAGATTCCTTTTACTCACCACATTCTCATCATAACATCCCTGTGTCATACCATAACACAGTGTCCTCCTGGGCACAAAGATGAAATGAGAGAGACCACAAAATATTGCAAACTCCATTAATAAATTCATGCATAAGCATATCACACATATCACAATAATTCTAATAACTAATGACCCTTATGCCTCCCAGAGTTGAATAGCTGTCATTGTGTGCAAGGTGTGAGATGTGGGTGTGAGTGTTGGTAGGTAGAGATTGTTGGTGGGTGAGCATTGGGGGTCTGGTGCTTTGGGCAGTGTGTGAAGCTTGTGGTACAGATGGTGGTGTGTTGCATTTATTGAAGCATTCAATCACCCTGACCACCCGACTGAGGTGGATCTGCCATGAGCACACCTACTTCAGTCCTCTGGCTCCTTCTCGTTGTTGTGCTTCTCCTTGCTGAGGCAGCTGCACAACCAGCAATGCTGAGAATGAGGTGCTGCAGCATCAATGAACCTCCCCTTTAAGTACTGGGAAAAGCCTGTGGCAATAATGAGTTGCGATTAGACTGCACCCGATATTGGTCCACGCTTTGAGTGTAACGTCACTGAGCGAGGCCTTTAAGACTTGAATTAGCGCTCCAGTCATTTCTTTGAGCGGTGGGAATGAATTCTAAGTGCAGTCTAAAGCATTAGCACCTGGCGCTAATTCTCAAACTTTTCGAATGATACCGCCCATTCCTGGGCTGTAATGAATTTCTAACCCATAGATTTTAAACTTGCAGTAGCATGATTGATAATGCAAATATTATTGTGTCACAGAAGAAACAATTCACATTGGATATGACTGCCTGTAGAAAGAATTTGACAAACTAAAGTCCCGCTAAAATGTTGTGGTGTTGGCAGATGTCCTTCTGCATAAGAAGCCTTTTAGCGCAATACTGGGTGGTACACAGGAATAAACATTAAGGCTAAATTTTGTGGGGCTCGATGTAGGGCGCCTCACAAAATTTACACTGTACAGCTCAAATATGATACATCGGCCTTTTTAACATGTCAGCTATAAGAGCTAATAAGGACCAGCTTTCAATTCTGATTCCAACATTGTGCTGTGGGCTGCCTTTGTAAGCAGATACCGTAGATCCAAGGAACAGTCTGGCC
Organism: Somniosus microcephalus; assembly: GCF_052327205.1. Classification (NCBI taxonomy): domain Eukaryota; kingdom Metazoa; phylum Chordata; class Chondrichthyes; order Squaliformes; family Somniosidae; genus Somniosus; species Somniosus microcephalus. The sequence goes on from NC_141003.1 coordinate 91,650,746, forward strand.
AGGGCTTTACTGGATAATGTAAACCAACACTTCTTTTGCATGTTCAAAGCTAATAAGCTGCTTATTATAACACAACCCATCATTAAAGTATTTACATCAGAACCTGATTCTAGCAAATGTGGTCATTACAACCCGTCCACTGCATTTTTCAGGTCCCAGCCTGCTTTGGCCATTAAAGGAATTCTAGCCTTGTGAAGATGAACTCCAAACAAGAAAAACGGTTTTGCTAATTTGTACGATCTCAGAATAATGGAGGTCAGCTATAGATAGGGATCTTGGCTTGAGTTGCATTAATCCTAAAGTCTGCATTGTGTTGCTGCAGGTTAGCTTTAATCAAGAATGATTGCGTGCTCTTCGGGAATTTGTAGTTCAGGGTCTTCTAACACAATCTCACACTCCTGTATCCTGTTCATCTCCATTTGAAAAGTTAAATGACAGGGTTAGCAGGAGAAAAGAATAAGAAAAGCAATCTTGGGAAACGCTATAATCATCAATAATTGCTCCCTTTGTCCAGAGATTTGAAGTGTTACATTGCAGGTTTTAATGTTTCGGTTCTTTGCCCAATATAAGTGTTTGTGGTGATTCTCCTCCTCCTGACTTCTATCCCACAGCAACAGGCTACAGTTAGACAACCACATTCACGTCAATGAGAAGGGGTTTTGGGTGCACACTAACATGAAAAGTAGCATTGTAGCTCAAGATCAGCTACTGACCTCTCATCAGAATGTATTAAAGCAGAATGCGGTGAGATTCCCTCCAAGACGGTATCTCGTTTCAGAACATAAGAACATAAGAAATAGGAGCAGGACTCGGCCATTTGGCCCCTCGAGCCTGCTCCGCCATTCAATAAGACCATGGCTGATCTTCGACCTCAACTCCACTTTCCTGCACTATCCCCATATCCCTTGATTCCCTTAATATTCAAAAATCTATCGATCTCTGTCTTGAATATACTCAATGACTGAGCCTCCACAGCCCTCTGGGGCAGAGAATTCCAAAGATTCACCACCCTCTGAGTGAAGAAATTTCTCCTCATCCCAGTCCTTAATAGCCAACCCCTTATTCTGAGACTGTAACCCCTGGCTCTAGACTGCCCAGCTAGCCGAAACATCCTCCCTGCATCTACCCTGTCAAGCCCTGTAAGAATTTTGTGTGTTTCAATGAGATCTCCTCTCATTCTTCTAAACCCTAGGGAATATAGGCCTAGTCTACTCAATCTCTCATCATAGGACAATCCCTCCATCCCAGGAACCAGTCCGGTGAACCTTCGTTGCACTCCCTCTATGGCAAGTGTATCCTTCCTTAGGTAAGAAGACTAAAACTATACGCAATACTCCAGGTGTGGTCTCACCAGGGCCCTATATAATTGCAGTAAGATATCTTTACTCTTATACACAAATCCTCTTGTAATAAAGGCCAACATACCATTTGATTTCTTAATTGCTTGCTGTACCTGCATGTTAACTTTCATTGATATGTGTACAAGGATACCCAGGTCCCTCTGAACACCAACATTTCCCAATCTCTCACCATTTAAAAAATACTCTGCTTTTCTATTTTTCCTACCAAAGTGGATAACTTCACATTTCTCCACATTATATTCTATTTGCTATGTTCTTGCTCACTCACTTAGCCTGTCTATATCCCCTTGAAGCCTCCTTGCATCCTCTTCACAACCTACATTCCCACCTAGCTTTGAATCATCAGCAAACTTGGATATATTACATTTAGTCCCCCTCAACTTTGGTCCAAATCATTGATGTAGATTGTGAATAGCTGAGGCCCAAGCACTGATCCTTGCGGTACCCCACTAGTCACAGCCTGCCAAACCGAAAATGACCCGTTTATTCCGACTCTGTTTTCTGTCCATTAACCGATCCTCAATCCATGCTATTACCCCCAATCCCATGAGCCCTAATTTTGTTTAATAACCTCTTATGTGCCACCTTATCGAATGCCTTCTGAAAATCCAAATACACCACATCCACTGGTTCCCCCTTCTCTATTCTGCTAGTTACAACTTCAAAAATCTATAACAGATTTGTCAAACACTATTTCCCTTTTATAAATCTGTGTTGACTCGGCCCAATCCTATTATTATTTTCTAAGTGCTCTGTTACCACATCCTTAATAATAGATTCTAGCATTTTCCCTACTACTGATATCATTAGTACATGATAGACTTCAATAATTAAATAACCTTGCCCTCAAAAGGATTAATATACAAGCTCTCTCTGTCTGCCTTCATTACAATCAAATGCAGAGAAAAAGACGATAGGAACATCTTTAAATGAATGTCAAGGTTGTCAAACTTATAACACGAACTACATCTTGAAAGGATCTAGCCGGTAACTGTGGAATATTGATTAACCTTGTTCTTTGACTATAGCAGTCTATTTGTCCAGTTCCAGCAAATCCAATTCCCACCAGGCTCATTAGCCCAGTCCATGCTAACCAAAGCTCTCCATTTCCTCTGGCCTATCAACTTGGACTGAAAGATCCATTTACATCAATGGAAAGAGGAACTAATTTGTCACACTTGCCAGCAATAACTTTGGATCAGCTTGAAGGTAATAGAGGAAATGTAAGTGTAATTTATAGAACATTGGCACTGTCATCATCTGAGACAGAACCTTCCAACTTCCCCTTCACTCTCCCAGTGATAATTTCAGTCTATATATTTGCACTTCGACATCTCTCATTTTCTCTGCTCCATTAAGAATCTAACTGCTCTTTTTCCCAAAATATATTACTTCATATTTGTTTGCATTGACCTGCATCTGTCACCGATCTGCCCACATAGCTAATCTATATCCTCTTGCAATTTCCTGCATTCTTGTTTAACATGCCTGTAGAGATTCACGTTTCTCTGGTAAACCGGATCGAGTGCAAACCAATATGGTGGGTATATTGTGTTTAATCGGAGTTTAGGACAGACTGTAACACACTAGTAATACAGCAAAAACATACGACCGTGACAAGTAGCTGGTACCGGACCCGATCAGACAGACGGCTGAAATGCGTGAACAGTTATCTGACTTCCGGCCTCTCTCTCTCTCTCTCTCTCTCACCTCCGATGGTGAGCGTGGGATCACTCTCAAAAGAACGTTTGACCAGCCCAATTTCTCTTTGCAACTCCTGTTTGGCTCTCCTCTCCACCGTCTGTGTGGGCAAGCCTTTGGGGTGTCACTTTTATTCTCGTTTTAGGGGTGGGCCTGAGGCCAAGTTATTGACAAGACCATTTAACCCATAGAGGTTCCTCTAAAACCTCATCAACAGTGGGGCGTCAAGTTCTTTGTCTCAATTCTTGGATGAAAGCCCTCCCCAAAAGGGGGTCTCATTATCTTACCCAATTTAATTTTCTTGTTTTTACATTTTGAAGGTTCCTCCATTGGAATTCATCTTATCTCTCTTGACTCTATCCTCCTTAACTCAGCAAATACAAGGCCCGGCCCTGTCCCTCTTAATCATGGCCCCAGCCAGAGCTGTCACACGTTAGTCAGTCGCTATCTCACCTTCATCTAGCAAAATGGCCCATTCTAAGATAGATACCTTAGCCTCCTCAAATTTCTTTCATTCTATGTCTTTTCCTAATTAACTTTTAATTATCTTCGCAAGCAATTCTGCTAAACAAACTCCAAATTCTATCTGTGGAGATTATAATATGGTTATTAGTAATAATGGAAGAAACATAGGTTGGGCCTTCACTGGCCAAATTAAAGATACATTCATAAAGTCAAAACCCTAACTTTAAACAACAGATAACTAGCCTGGCAGGGCCATCCTATGGGCCCCCGCGTGAAATGTTTATGTCTCACCTAATCTAACTGATTAAAAAGACTGTCTCAAATTCTAATGCAAGCTTTCCAGAAAAACGAAACTTATCATTTAAACAGTGTTATTCTTGTAGCCATATACATTTTTAGGCACCCCTAGTTTCTAACGTGCCTTCTAATTCCAGCAAGCTTCAACATCAATCCTCCTGTGTCTACCTCCAATCATTTATACAAAGGCAAATCAAAAGAAATGACAATGCAGATCCCTGAGTCTCACCAATATCTATATCCTGCCAACCCAAAAAACATCCATTTGCCTCTACCCTCATCCTTCTGTCCCCTGGCCATCTCTTTATGCATGTGCCAGTTCTCATTTCCACTTCCATTATCATTAGTACGGACAATTGTTGGTCTATCATTACATTGAAATGAGACTGTGGAGGTGGGGGCGGGGTAAGTCGGACAGTAATTGATCTGCTGTTCTTCAACAAATGAGCCTGGAGATTCCGCTCGATTGCACTGATTTTTTCAGCGTAATTCCCCTGATAATGGCGTAACCGACGCAAATGATCGCGGAATTTTAAGCACAAATTGCGTTCATCGCAACTCGAGTTTCCGCGATCTTTTGCGCTAATTTTAAAAACATCGCGCTGGAAGCAGGCCCCGCCCACAAAACTGGCCCCACTCCCGGGGTGAATTAATCACTGCGGCGAGTTTCCGCTAATTGCGCTCGTTTGCGAGCCTTCAAGGAGGCTCCAAAAATTAAGCTGGAACTTTTAGGGTGCGAGGACATTAACAGGCAGGTTTTAAACAGTTTTGAATGAATTTTTTAAAATTTACTAAGGAACTGACGACTGTACCCCAATACAACTAGAAAATAGTTTTGTGTATTTTTTAAAAGCCTTTTTCAGCAATTTAAAATCAGGTTACTCAGGTGGTGGATTGACACTGATTTAAAATGCTTATTTTTTTGTGATAAACCCATTTTCAGCTGCATTAATCAAACTTTACCAAGTTACCACTCTTAAATATATGAAAGAATATTATTTAAAGCAATTTTTTTTAAATTACGTTTTAAAACGTTGCCCGATCGTGCTGGTTCATGGCAGATTTTGCATTTGGCGATATGCAAATGAGTTTGAGCAGAAACTCTAGGGGAAAAAATCTTTTCAAAATGGGCCCAATTTTGGATGCAATTTGCACCGGAATCGTCACATGCGCCCAAAGCAGAAACTCTACCACATGCCCTTCGGCAGGGAGCCTTTCAGAGTTTCTTTGCTGACAAAATTTAGGGCACTAGGGGCTGGATTTTGTCAATGGGGTCGCGTTGGGGGTGGGACTGCTGCTTGTCGGATTTCAGTCCCGCCCCCAACGGCGTCCGGCCAACCCATGCTATTTTCCCTTGATTGACCTTGTTAAACCCGCCCTGCTGGCTTAGCCGGCCAATTAAGGGAAAGCCGGTGACAGAGGACGTCAGCGTATGACGTTTCATCTGTCGAAAAAATGTTGACAGATGAATTGTCAGCGTTTGACAGCTTTGAGAAGCTGTCACTCAAACATTGACAATCTCTGTTCTAAAGTGAGCCCTTGTACTGAAGACTGACCAAACCTCTCTCCTCAGCAGAAATCAGATGGCTGCTACATCTGAGAATGCAGCAGCCATTCTGTGATCTCTGCCGTTGAGATGAGGCACCTCCGATCCCCAAGGGTTGAAGCCTGCAGAAAGAAGCAAAGGTAAGTAAACTTTTTCTAACACTTTACACTCGCCTCTCATACTTACCTCTCCACACTTGCACCCATCACTCACCTCTACAGCGGACTTTTCAACTCCTCTCACCCCCGCCGACCCACTGCTCGCCTCGCTGACCCTGGCAAGGTTCGCAACCATCGGGAAGCCCGCACTTGCAGGGGTAAAATGGGGATAAGCCTCAAAACTGCCTGTTATCTACCTGTTAACAGGCAGTTAATTGGCTCTAATCCCCTTCCCGCCTCGAGGAGACGGGTCCCTGCACGAGTCGGTGACCCACCTCCTGGGAAGATGGCATGGAGGCGGGTTGGGAGCGGGGTCGGTACCTGCCCACAGTTTCTTCCATTTTCCCCGCCTCCACAGGGCTGGGAAAACTCCCCCACAGGACACTGTTACAGATAACAAAATTATGCCGTGGAATCATTTTCTTTCCTGAATGAACAATAAATAGAATCTATACACTTGGGATAAATACTGCACTCAAAACTTAAAATAGGATATCATAAAGTTGCATGAAAATGAGTGTCTTTGTTATTATCTGTGTAGATAGATCTCAAAGGTGCTTTGGCCAGATGGCGATGTATTGGCACTATCCTGAGAATTGTCCTCCTCAGCAATACATCAGAAACGCACCGGGTCATCTCACAGTGTGGTAATCATTAGACCAGAGGTAGTCAGTGGGCCACATTTCACTGTCACACTAACGGTGAGGCTAATGGCACTCACCGTTATTTATGCAGAAATGGTGCTGCAATGTCAAGTGAGGGGCAGATGTGCAATTAGACACAGATATACTAAAGTTGTTGTCCGAGTTGCACCACTCCACTGTTACCATCACAAAAAGGGCATCTTGCAGCGGCCTCACCAGCGACACGCATTCAATGTCGTGAAGTCGCTGTATTTGCGCGATAGATACGAACTAAACCCACCGCAGATATTTGGGGCTAGTAATTACAAGCACAAGTACCCTTTTAACGACATGATGAGTGTTAATAACTGCCAGTCAACCTCTCTGACACCGAAAATTAACTATTATAAGTCTGGAGCCTCATTCCCTCAGGTTGTGAATTGTTTTAAGAGATTTTAAAAATGTCAAATTCTTTTTTTTTCTTACTTTTCCTTTCTGTCTCTTTGTTCTCTCTTAGTCCAATCATTCTTTCCCTCTCTTCAATTCTCTTTCTGTACATGATTTAGATTTGAATTCACTCCCTTTAATTCACCCTCCTTCTCAGTCCTTCCGCTGGTCTTTAAATTTCATTGGTTAAGGAGATGCACAGGTGTCGTGCTTCCCTCGTGGCGCCGTTATCAGCTCGCACTTTCAGCGAGTTTGTGGGCAACATTTGTTTGAGCTGAATGGTGCAGGGGCAAGTCTAACTAATGGCAGACGCTGTTAGATGCCCAGTGCTGTGTGTCCAATATTCACTAGCACTGTGTGGTCCTGAAGCTAATAATGATTTTCAATATCTCAGATTGTAAACTCTTTATAGAAGGTTTTATAAGATTTAAATATAAGTGTATAATACATGAAAGGAAATAAAAGCAGATGTAGAAAAATCCACTACTTATGAAGCTTAATGTGACTAAAACCATATTCATGCATATTACCCTGGTTCACTCAAATCAGGCTCAAATCTCGAAATACAATCCTAAAAGCATATTGCACCATAATAGCCTGTGATTATGGAGTCTTCTCATAATATGTGTAGCTAGTTTGTGTCAAGCTGGCCTTTATTTGGAGGCTTCTTGTGCCCTTCTGTTAGGGTCATGAGATGAGTCCTATGTTAGGACAAGACCTTCACTAAGATGCTCCACCACTTGGAAACAATTAATGTCATTTGTTTTTATAAATCAGAACACCTCTCAAGCCTGACTTCCTTTCTTTTCATTTTGTCCTGGGTGCCTGTATAATGCAGGGCATTGAAATTATCGGCAGTAGGAGTTGTCCTCCTCAGTAACATCGCGCAATTAATTCCTGGGCCTGAAATTTGCGGTCAGTGGTGAAGCAAAGGTGTTCGCCGCTGACCCCGAAGTAAGCTTCGCACAAAGATCTCACGATCCCTGTATCAAGAAGGTCTGGTTTTCCGACATTCAATTCAAATCAACAGTGTATAATGGGGGTCCCCCAGCGCGAGCTGCTGTGACATCAACAGGCTGTCTGAGTGAGCAGCCAATCAAAACGCAGAATTCTCAGCGAACCAGGAAATGAGGAAGCTCTTAAAATTCTAACAATTTAAAAATGTTAGAGAGCCAAACAAAGACTGGGGCTCTCACACGGGGAAAAGGCAAACCTGAAATAAAGATGAACAAACTATTTTTAAAAATTTAAATTTTCTTTTCAAAGTAGTAAGTGCAAAATAACTTACCAATTTAAATACAAATGATGATATAATGCAGTGCGATATGTATTCGAACATATTGACATTCAGATAAGATTTCCCTGTCTGCTAGTTTAACAAAGGCAATACCCCATTTAAGAGATTAATGCCTCCACTAAAATGGCAATGTGTTATACAAATATTGTAAAGCACTATTTCACCCCACAACTGCTATCAGTCTGAAAGCTGCTAAAGCCACTATTATCTGGTCTGGTATTGGTTTAGGTTAGTGCCTCAGTGTGACAGGATCCAGTTTTTTGCGTGTTATTCTGTAGATGGCAAGTTTCCAATCGGAACTCAGCCATCTGAGGAGCTGCCAAGCAGAGCTGTTTCCCCACATGGCACAGCTTTTGTGATAGCTGGACATACAATACACCAAAGCACACAGAAACCTCGAACATAATAATGTCAACTTCTAATTATCAGCGTCACATGCAGAGCAGAGATCCATTTGCCCTCTGCAGTTTACAGTTCAGTATAAACCCAAAACCAGTATTTTGGTAAAAATATATATCCCATTTCATATTTAGACATCACTTTCCTAACCTCTGTGATTTGCTGAATGGGCAACATGTGGAACAGTATATGCAAGCGAGTTCTGCAAGCATCTGTTAGCGATCTCTGCGCATTGAACATCAACTCAAGATAATTCTGATCCTTGTGAGAGAAATTGGGTCAGTCCACCAAGACTGTTCATGACTTTTTCCAGAGTTTTTCTACTGCTGTGTTATTTTGTGTGTGTGGGGAGATGAGTATGGAGCAAGATAGAGGCAGATGTACTGTGAAACATACCAGACACACACAAACACACACACTCACTAAATGATTGGCTCTCCAATCGTATTTTAAAAATGTACTGATTTTGTTTCTTTCCTCTGCATCCTTGTGTGGTAATAAAAATGCTGTTTTCTTGATTTATCTGCCAACATTCTCTCCTTATAACAATTCAGCTCCTTTGTGCCTCCGGGTGGTGCTAATGGGTTATTGCCTGGGTGGGCGGCGGAAAAACTGCCTCCCGTGAAATTCGGCGAGGTGTTGCTGAGGCACTAGCCGATAGCGCCGTGCCCCCACCGGTAGCGCCCCAGACCGCCGTGCCTGCGGCAATGACATCATCATCGTGCGCGTCCACCCCTTACTGCCCCACGAGGCTGCCGCGGGCAGCAGTTAGAGGGGAGGTGCGGCCGCGAACCGCGCCGCCATTTTATTTTTGTTGGCCAAGCTCCAGGTCGGCCCTCCATGGTGGGCCGTGGCGTGGTCCGTGGCCGCCATCACACAGCCCAACACTGCGTATCGGCACCGGGCTACTGCCACGGCACCACTCTGTGCTGGTGGCCTAGCATGGGCCATCGGAGGCCCTGCAGAGTGCGCAGTGGCCCTCCCCTTTAACTGAAGGGGAGAGGCGCTGAAATGCGGCAGCGCTCTGCGGAGCCTCGGTGACTGCCCGACATTGTGCTTCACTCCCTGGGCGGGGCGGTAAGGCGAATTTCACGGCCGGGACGGGACTTCCTCGCCGGGCACAGGATGTCCCGCCTCGCCAGTGTTACCGCCCCAAAACACGGCGCTAGCAAATTTCACACCCATATGTTTTTCATCAACATTGTTGTAATGCCGTCCATGCGGCAGACACTGCAAAAAATGTCAGTGAACATGTTGCCAAGAGATGGAAGCAATAACACCCTTTAGTTATTGGGAACTAAGGCTTGTCATTTTTATTTTGTTCTTGCACAGATGTATTTTTTTCTTGGAGAACAATGTGCTCAGTAAGGACCAGAGATTACGATTGACTTTTACATATAACATTGCTCAAAGAGCTGGACAACTAACATCTCTGCAACCTAGCTTTCAGTCTCCCCCTTTTTTAATCTCTTGCTTCCTGGCTCACCTACTTTCTATTTGTGAAGTGCCGCAGGATTTTTTTTTACATCAAAGGCACTTCCTAAATGCAAGTTGTTGCATTTAACTATGATGGCTGACATCCATGTGGCAGCCTGGAACTCCAGTACAAGCAAAGATTAATATTACAAGTCACTCTTTTATGAGTCTTGGGTGCAAAATCAATGCTGCATTTCTGAAACAAACTGCAGTCAGGTCCCCATCTTCCACAAAATAGCCATTTGAAAATGATCAAATCAAAATGATTGGCACAAATGTCTATTCAGAATGCTGCTCTGTCAGAAAAATAGCACGTCATTAAAGAGAATCTTCACATCATTTATGATGCTTAAAAGAATAAAGAGTATTTCATGGCTTCCAGCTAAATACCTGTTCCCTAGTTAATCTACTATTATCACGGCCTGGTCATTTACATAATAAATATATTATTACCTATTTTTCATGCACATAAACTTACTCACAATTACTTGTTCACACACACAGTCATTGCAATCCCCAGTATGTTTTCCGTAGGCAAATTGAATTTTCCAGACTCCTACAAATGGTAGAAAGAAAGAAAATTCATGCATATTGGCCAAAAATATTTATCTAGGCATAAAAAGGTAATTTGTAATGTTGGTCACAGCCAAGTAAATATTGATATTGCACACCCTACAGCCATATTAATCCATGACGTGATGGTAATGGATTTGGAAGCAATTGCTTCTCGCAGGTGGGTTTTATTTTCCACAATGTTAGGTTTAGAAACCTAGAAAATATTTTATTTCACTTTTTATTTAATGGTCACAGAGCTCATGTAATGAATTGTTATTTTACTGGTTCCCATCTGTGAACATTACTGTGTTGATTCTGAACAGGAGTAAACATCCAATATTAAGCTCCCCACTCACCATGGTGGAAGTGACTGAAAGGCTGAGGCGCTCAGACTGTGTTGTAACATGCATTCTCAAGGACTTTAGTATCTTGACACTGTCACCCTGCTGCGAAAGGGGGATGGTTCTCGTAACAGCTGAGAATACCCAAGATGTTACTAAACACAATGGGAGCATATCACATGGCAGAGCACTGCAAATTTCCTTTGATCTTTTTAACAATTTACTTTTCAAAGTGTTTATATAAGTTGATGAACATGCAGATATGTTTATGTAAAGATCACATGGCCAAAAATGATACTGGAAAAAATAAAACTAACAGCTTATATTTCTGTGACGCAGCATGGATGAGCAGGTTACTGGGGTGAGATTAGGTGCTCTTGATGATGGACTGGATGTGGGTTTGAAGCCCAGTTCAGAGTTGAAGATGCCAACTGCTGGGCTGGGCTTTAGTCGATGCCCAGGGAGGAGAATGGGAACAAGCTTGCCAGTTCACGTAATAAGGGAAATTCACTTTGAGTGAAACCATGAAGCCCCTTTCACTAGCATTGGTCTCGCCAATGTTCAGACACAAAAGGTTTTGGTTCATCCAAGACTTGATGTCAGACAACCGATAAAATAGCACAGCAACAGTCATGGAATGGAGGCTGATGATCAAGAGGTTAAGCTGGCTATCGTCAGTATGCACATGATTTAGATTTGCATTTTAGTGATTTTTCTCTGGAGTAGGTGAGTTCTGTATATCAAGGAAAGCTATTGTACTTTTGTTCTTATTTAATGATATTTGATTGCAAGGACAAATTATAGTTCTTTAAATATATAGCTTTATCATGCAGTGTTCACTGATACAAAGACACCTTTATCTTTTTAATATGGATAATCATTAAGAATTCTAAATCAATGGGAGGCATGTTAGCCAAAGATCTGGAGCATGGGACTCTTAGGTCAGAAGTGGGGATGTTCGCTGATGACTGCACAGTGTTCAGTTCCCTTCGTATCTCCTCAGATAATGATACAGTCCATGCCCACATGCAGCAAGAAATGGATGACATTCAGGCTTGGACTGATAAGTGGCAGGTAACATTCGTGCCACAGAAGTGCCAGGCAATGACTATCTCCAACAAGAGAAAGTCTAACCACCGTCCCTTGACATTCAATGGCATTACCATCGCCGAATCCCCCACCATCAACATCCTGGGGGTTACCATTGACCAGAATCTTTACTGGACCAGCCACATAAATACTGTGGCTATGGGGAAACGGCGGGTGAGTGGGACTAGCTGAAGTGCTCTTGCAGAGAGCCGGCACGGGCTCAACGGGCCGAATGGCCTCCTTCTGTGCTGTAACCATTCATAGAATCATAGAATCGTGGAATGGTTACAGCACAGAAGGCGGCCATTCGGCCCGTCGAGCCCGTGACAACTCTCAGCTAGTCCCACTCGCCCGCCCTTTCCCTGTAGCCCTGCAGTTTTTTTTCCTTCAGAAACTTATCCAACTCCCTTTTGAAAGATAAAATTGAGTCTGCCTCCAGCACCCTTTCAGGCAGCGCATCCCAGATCCAAACCATTTGCTGCGTAAAAAAGTTTTTTCTTATTCGCCTTTGGTTCTTCTGCCAATCACCTTTAATCTGTGCCCTCTGGTTCTCAACCCTTCTGCCAATGGGAACAGTCTCTCTCCATCTACTCTGTCCAGACCCCTCAGGATTTTGAACACCTCTATCAAATCTCCTCTCAATCGTCTCTGCTCTAAGAAGAATAACCCCAGCTTCTCCAGCCTATCAACGTGCCTGAAGTCCCTCATCCCTGGAATTATTCTTGTAAATCTTTTCTGCACCCTCTCTAAGGCCTTCACATCCTTCCTAAAGTGTGGTGCCCAGAATTGGACACAATACTCCAGTTGAGGCCGAACCAGTGTTTTATAAAAGTTCATCATAATTTCCACACTTTTGTACTCTATGGGGGGAAAAATTCAGTATCGCCCCGTTTGGGGCGCCATTATCGGCCGTGTGCAAAGTTTAGCACCTGGCGCTAATTATCACCTCCGATGGCAAACTTGGCTTTTATCGCCCCTGGAGGTGATTGGAGCGCTAAATCAGGCGCTTCACACCTGTCTTAAGGCGCAAAGGCCAAGGAGCGAGGCGCTACCTCAGAGCGCTGGTGAAGCAAGGAAGGGCAAATCAAAATGAACCTGCAAAGTGCTGCTCAGTACCCAAACGTCCTTCACACAGCGTTGAACCTCCCCAGAAGTCTCTCTCAGAATGCGTGGTGCAAAAATGTCACCAACTAAAAAAGGCAGGAAGCGGTCGCCTTTAAATAGCGCTCCCCCAGTCCCTTCCTGACTGCAAAACGCTCCCCTCAACCTGTCATTGCTAGCAGCAGGTGGTAAGGCAGGGGACGCCACTCAATATCCGGTCCAGGGCGCTACCGGGGCGTTGCGCACTCGACTGATGTCACGATCTGCTGGCGCAGTGGCAGCAGTGTTTAGCGCCGCCGCAAAATGTCAAGATAATTTCGAGAGCGGCGCAAACATCGCCGTGCCTGGGCGCTAGTTGCTTTGCGCCCCCATTAGCGCCCTCTTAAGGTGCTAATGGGAGGCGCAAACAACTGAATTTTCCCCCATACCTCTATTTATGAAGCCCAGGACCCCGTATGCCTTTTTAACTGCTTTCTCAACCTGCCCTGCCACCTTCAATGATTTGTACACACATACCCCCAGGTCTCTATGTTCGTGCACCCTATTCAAGATTGTACCATTTAGTTTATATTCCTCTCCTCATTCTTTCTACCAAAACGTATCACTTCACACTTTTCTGTGTTAAATTTCATCTGCCACGTGTCCGCCCATTTCACCAGCCTGTCTATATCTTTCTGAAGTCATCACTCTCCTCACTGTTCACTATACTTCCAGGTTTTGTGTCATCTGCAAATTTTGAAATTGTGCCCTGTACACCCACGTCCAAGTCATTAATATAGTACCAACCCCTGGAGAACACCACTACTCTCTGTCTCCTGTCATTTAGCCAATTTTGTATCCATGTAGCCACTGTCCCTTTTATTCCATGGGCTTCAACTTTGCTGGCAAGCTTATTATGTGGCAGTTTGTCGTATGCCTTTTGGAAATCCATGTACACCACATCAACCGCATTGCCCTCATCAACCCTCTCTGTTACCTCATCAAAAAACTCGATCAAGTGGGTTAAACACGATTTGCCTTTAACAAATCTGTTCAGGCTTTCCTAATTAATCCACACCAAGTGACTGTTGACTTTGTCCCTGATTACTGTTTCTAAAAGATTCCCCACTACCGAGGTTAAACTGACTGGCCTGTAGTTGCTGGGTTTATCTTTGCACCCTTTTTTGAACAATGGTGTAACATTTGCAATTCTCCAGTCCTCTGGCACCACCCTACGGAGGATTGGAATATTATGGCCAATGGTACCGCAATTTCTGCCCTCAATTCCCTCAGCATCCTAGGATGCATCCCATCCGCTTCTGGTGACTTATCTACTTTAAGTACAGCCAGCCTTTCTAATACCTCTTCTTTATCAATTTTTATCCTATCAAGTATCTCAACTACCTCCTCCTTTACTATGTCTATGGCAGCATCCTCTTCCTTGGTGAAGACAGATGCAAAGTACCCGTTTAGTACCTCAGCCATACCCTCTGCCTCCATGCATTCTATGAACCTTTCATAGAACCATTCTATGATTCTATGATTCTAGTTCTAAATTAAAATGAGATAGACGATGACACCGGGTAATACTGACTGCTTTAGAGGTTTCCTATTAGGAAGTTGAATGGTCACCAGGGTTGCACCTGCGATTTGACCTTATTATATCTGCTGAGCAAACAGTCGCTAAGAAGGGATTCAAATCAGAGTCCACAGACCTAAAAGTGATTATATTTTATAATGTTACATTAGTCAAAATTGAAAAATATTTTGTGATTTAAAAAGAGTTGGCCTTCAACTTAATGTCACAAATATGGATAAATATTGGATAAATATTCTACCTTCATATCTCTTATGAAAACATTTTTCTTTTCCTATTATCAGTCCATCAATGTTTTGCTTTGAAGTGCAGAACACAAACCTGTCAGTTACATATAATAATGCAAATTCACTTTGAATGAAACAAAGAAAAATCCTTTCTTTGGCACAGAAGATCATCTACTTAGATACAGAAGGTATTTGACTTTATCTCATCATCCTGCCGCCAGTATTGAAAGTGCTAGTGTGAAACAATGATTCAGCCTGTTCTTTCTGTTTAATGCAATGGTCTGTCAATGCATTTCAGGATGTTATCACGATGCTCAGTCATGTAAAACTTTAGGATTAAATATACTTTTCATCGCTGGTAAAAAAAAGGAATTTAATTTTTTTTTAATGCTATTAATTAGGCACAGCTGTCACCCCATTACCCAGTTCTCCTTGAACCGTACCCGGCTAAGGGCACGGCTGACGGGGATTGCCAGGATCTATCTGGTAAAAGCTGAGCAATGCAGCAGTAAACATGAACAAAAGAAGCCGTGACCAGCCAGTGGTAGCTGACTATTAAAATAAAAGGTTAGCATCTTAAATGGGAAATATGAGAAAAGCCTCCAAGATAAGGGCCGGGGTGAGTCTTTCCAGCTTTAATTGAGCTGTCTGGAGGAGGGAGGAAAGTTAATCTGGAAGGAAGGAGTTTTCTGCAGCTGCTAAATGCAACTCTTGGAAGGGAAATACTGTACAAGAACAGCTTGGTGCCATCATGGACTTAACTGTAAACTGAGTCACCTTGTTCATTGCTCATCATAGCAGAAAGACTGCCAAGGGTGCAGTATTCAGGGGTTACTGAAAGTTTCACATTATCACCTGTCAGGATTATTCCTGCGAGCGGATTTCAGACACACGGGGATTGGGGACCGGGAAATGGCTCAAGGTTGCATTTCGCTGTCTGCCCACTTTACTCACACATTGCGTGATTTCCTGGGGGAGGGGGCCTTGACTGTGGACGCTCAATGTTCTCATACAAATGTTGCAAGAGCTTTGCAATCTCATGCAAATCAACTCGTGCATAGGTTACTAATCCTGATTTCAAAATCCTGAGGGGTTTTGATAGAGTAGATCAGGAGAAACTGTTTCCACTGGGAGGAGGGTCGGATAACCAAAGGAGACAGGTTTAAGATAATTGCCAAAAAAGCCAGGCGGGAAATGAGGAGAAATTCTTTTTACTCAGCACCTTATGATGATCTGGAATGTGCTGCCTGAAAGGGCGGTGGAAGCCGATTCAATAGGAACTTTCAAAAGGGAATTGGATAAATACTTGAAGGGGAGGAATTTGCAGGGTTATTGTGAAAGAGCAGGGGGAGTGGGACTAACTGGAGAGCTCTCAAAGAGCCGGAACAGGCACGATGGGCCGAACGGCCTCCTCTATGATTCGTGTCATCCTGAAAGGCCACTCGTGTTTTGCCCGTTTAGTAAATACTTTTTTAAAGGTGAATAGTTTGAAATTTTCTTGCTCCAAACAAAGCATTGTCTAAATGGGAAAAGAAAAACAAAAGGTCGGGGGTCATCGACCTGAAACGTTAACTCTGTTTCTCTCTTCACAGATGCTACCTGACCTGCTGAGTATTTCCAGCATTTTCTGTTTTTATTGTCTAAATGGGGATGGCCTTCAATGCTCCTGTATCCATGTGCTTTTTGGAGGTCAAAGAAGAAGATGAACAAAGAGATGCCAGGGTGCTTAGTCTGAACACAAAACAGCTGCCTAGGTGCAGCTACCCAGGACCATCAAAAGAAGACAGCCTTTGGAAGCCAAGGTTCATCGGGTAGATAGAAATGGAGTTTTGTCATCTGCTGCAAACTGACCTACAGACAACCTCAGCCTCAGGGACGTCACTGCTAGTGGCAGGCAAGGTTACTGCCCTCGAGCTCTCTGCCCCCATTTGTTTTGAGGCTGGTACAGGAACATTTGCAATATCAATGTTCAGCTGTGCCCAGATGCATCATGCAGGTCAGTAATGCTTTGTTCACCAGGTCCAACAGCTTTACCATTTTCCCCATAAAAAAATGACAACAGAATGACAGGGCTGCAATACTGCCACATCGCAGATTCACCAAACTCCAGGACATTACTGATAGCACCGATACAAAAGCAAAATACTGCGGATGCTGGAAATCTGAAATAAAAACAGAAAATGCTGGAAATACTCAGCGGGTCAGGCAGCATCTGTGGAGAGAGAAACAGAGTTAACGTTTCAGGGCGATGACCCTTCGTCAGAACTGGAAAAAGTTGGAGATGGAACAGGTTTTTAAGCAAGTGCAGAGGTGGGGAGAGGAGGAAAGAACAAAAGGGAAGGTCTGTGATTGGATGGAAGGCAGGAGTGATTAAATGACAAAAGGGGTGATGGTGCAAGGCAAAAGGAGATGGTAATGGGAGAAGTTAAGAAACAAAAGATGACTCTAGATGAAGTGTAAATGGCAGAATCATCAACAGATGCCATGTGACAGAAAAAAAATGATAGCACCTAAGTGGCTACCCATAATCCTAAACACAACATAATTCTTTCCATGAAATGACAAAGGCTTTCACTTCATCAATGTCTAGATGACCAGGATCCTGTAGATGAAAGGTTTCCCAAGTAGCAGTCACAATTATTTTATTTTAAGGCAGTCTCTGTGCATGGGCTATTTGAAGCCAGACTTGAAGGAAAGTAAATGCGCTTCCATTATGTCATGAGTGTGTGCGTAGGCAGAGAATAACATGAGAAGCACGGTACCAGCCCGCAGCATGGCGAAGACCTTCGGCCTCACTCTGTCCTACTCTTCACACGTTCTCAATTCTGGAATTTCTGGCATAGCCTCTTCAAAGGCATCAAGGGGTATGGGGAGAGAGCGGGAATATGGTATTGAGATAGAGGATCAGCCATGATCATATTGAATGGCGGATCAGGCTCGAAGGGCCAAATGGCCGACTCCTGCTCCTATTTTTCTATGTTTTTCTATGTTTCTAAAGGTATTCAGGGACTGAATGTCCTGGTCTGCTCCCTTTGGATGTATGGCACCTTGTCCTGCAGGTGGAGCACTGCTTCATGATGCCAATGATATGCCCAACAAGGACCCTGGCTAGCTCTGTGGGCCGTATTGTATCAGTGCTCAGGTTCTGTCCATGGTTACCACAAGATGCCAAGAGCCAAGGCCGAAGAGGGGACTTTCCCCCAGGAGCAATCCTTCCACTTACCTTTCCCATTCAAGTAATTTTCTCCTAGATGAGATTCAAAGAGTCAATGTATTGTGTGGGTGCAGGGAGACCAGTACTGGTTCAGCTCTGCTGGCCACAGACCAGCTGGAATCGAAGAGAATAGAACTCCTGTTTTGTTCATGTCACCTATACTATTATGATCACAGGCCCAAATGCCTATATGTTTGCCACAAAACAATGTGGAACGCCAGCAGTGAGGGAGAATAATGCATCGCTTGCACACTTCTGCCGCTGGTCAATTGGTCTTCCTGATAAATCATCAATCACCTCCTCGATACACCTGTGTGCAGCAAACTGGGTGCCTTTGCAAATACGGATGGGTTCGTCTGAAGGTCCTGATTCCGTGTTAGCCTGGTCACTGCCTCCTCCCTGCTAAAGTGTAGCCTGAAGCACTGCTCTTTGGCCAATCCCCGATAGCTGTCCCTGAGATAAAGCACTCAATGTGTAGCGTAGCGACAGATCTGGACAGCATGCATTTGGTACGCATTTAGGGCTGGATTTTACCAGCCCTGAGGAGGCAGGTCTGGAGGCGGGACTGCTGGGAAAATCAAAAAGAATGGGAATGGGTCCCAAACCCACTCCCAACCCGCCCCCAACCAATCTTCCCGGGAGTCGGGTCCCTGATTTGCGCAGGGTGCCGACTCCTAGCGGCAGGAAGAGGATTATAGCCACTTAACTGTCTGTTAACAGGTAATTAACAGGCAGTTCAGAGGCTTTTTCCCATTTTGAGACTTCTGCTGTGGGTTTCCTGACGTCGGGGAGCCCCGTCAGGGTAAGTGAGGCGTGCTGTGGGTCTGTTGTACTGTTTGTTTATAGATGACAGCTGCAGAAGTGGTGTGAAGGATGCAATGGGACACTGGTGAGTTTTAGAGGTAAGGAAATGTTGGGAAAGTTTTTTTTAATATGTTTAGATTTTTCTGTAGGTGACAAGCTTTGAAGTGTTTGTGTGACCTCACCTCATTGGGAGAAGTGACAGGTCGCTTCTGTACCCTCACCTGCAGCTGCCATCTGTTTCATCCTAAGGAGAAAGTCATTGGAGAGCCTAGGTAAAAGGGCTCATCTTTGTACAGTGATTGTCAGTGTTTGACAGCACCTCAATGCTGTCATAACTGTCAAATCATCTGTCAAAAATAAATGGTTCATGTCCCTTTAAGAAAACCAGCAGATGAAGCATCATCAACTGACGTCATCAGACACTGGCTTTCACTTAATTGGCCAGCAAGGCCGCAGGGCGGGCTTAACAAGGCCAATCAGGGGAAAATAGCGTCTGTGCGCCGGACGTCGCTGGGGGCAGGACTAGAACCTGGAAGGCAGCAGTCCCGCCCCCAACTCGTCTCAGCTGGTAAAATCCAGCCCTTCATCTCTGCCAGTCCATTCCTGCTCTTCTTCCTCGGCCAGATCGAGAGCTCGGAAAATAATGATTGCATCCCCATTGTGCTGTCTATCTAAAACAATGTGGTCACAACATCAGTTGTTTCCTGGGAAATCTACATGTCTCTGTCCCAATACATAAATTGCATGGATGGAATCACACATTGCATGAATATCACTCACCCTCCATTTGACCAGCAATCATGCTGGTACTAATAGCCTGAATTGTAGTTACACACATATTGTGTCCTTTAACATATGAAAGATTTCTCATGTTGGCAGTAATATGGAACAGAACGTAGATTGATTGGAAACATGCTCTAAGCCGCTCTCTCATTTTTCATGGCACTTTTCCCTGAGTTACTGCCAGTGTAAGATTTTACCTTGATGGGAATTTCCAGGCTCATGTTGAAGTCCTGTGATGTGGCAAAGAAGAAAACTAATAGGATGCTGGTTATATGGCCAGATGAGCAGAGTTCAAGTTGTCAGAAAGTATGACTGAAGCTGGAAAGTGCTCTTGCAGATAGGGTTCGATGAAGAAAGGTAGGAGGAGGCTCGTGTGGAGCATAAACACTGGCATAGACCAGCTGGGTCGAATGGTATGTTTCTGTGCTGTAAATTCTTTGTAAGGCTACTCCTGGAGTACCGCACACAGCTCTGGTCCTTATGGAACAAAGAGGCCATCCAGACTCTAGAGGCAATGAAAGGACAGCATTGAGCCTAATCCCCAGTGTCAGAGGGGAGACCCATGAGCAACATCTTGATGAGCAAGGACTTCGAAAAGAAATATCTCAGAAGAATATTTTTTAGGAGATATAAAAATACTTAACCAGATAAAGGAAGTAACCCGGTATCAGGAAGTATTTGTTTGCACCACATGAGCCAGCCATCCATGTTAGACACGAACAGTCAGTATTTTGGGGTCCGGTCCATTTGGCTGCGCTCACAGGTGGAATGCAGAGTAGACTGGACCACTGCCCCTCAGCGAACCACACGTGCAGCAGCTGGAATCGCTTAGAACAGGAACAGCAGGACTCCGGCAGGCCTGGCAGCTGTGAGGAAGGACAAAGCTGGAAGCTATGCTTTGCAGTGAATAGAAACGGGAAATGCCTTTGGGGAGGAGGAAAAGGGGGCAGAGGCCAAGTGTGGCTGTTCGCTGGGGAGGGGGAAGGAGAGGGAAGCTGGGAGCAGCACTTCAGGGTGGCAGCAGGAGTCCAGGAGCGGTGCTTGGCTGGTGGAAAATGGCCAAAGTTAAGAGCAGGTCTTTGGTGGGAGAAGGAGAATGCCAATGTTGATTGAGGAGATGGAGAGTTCCATCAGGAGCGGGGAAGGAGGAGGTCACCACCTTGACCTGCAGGGGCTGCTGTGTTTAATAATGGGCCAACATTTGTGATCGGAGGTTTCAAATGTCTATGAATGTATCTGGTGGCCGGACAGAATGGCGGCTTGTGCTCCTGGGCCTCTCCGGGTCCGTCCGCCTATCCCAGGGGCGCAAGCGGCTCACATGGGCCGGCCCAACCAATGGAAGGAGGGAATTCCCCATTCATACTTTTGACAGGTCTGTACATGCGGAACTCTCCCATGAGGACGGCCTCAACCGAGATCTTGGGTTCATGTCACGCTACATGTAACCCCACCTGATGCAGGGTCATCTAGACTCGAGTCGACATTGGCTTGTTCTCTCTACACAGATGCAGCCGGACCTGCTGTGATTTCCAGCCAAAAAAAATGTTTTTTGTCTTTTTTTGTTTTTCATACAGACCCCAGCATCTGCAATATTTGACCCCTTGTGACCCCACCTCATTGTTCTTTGATGTAATGTTTCCCTGACTGACCTGTTTGGACACCATTCACACCTTTGACTGCTGTGATTATCTCTCTGCCGAGGTGTGATAAATGGCAGTTGGAAAGGTTACCTGTAAACATCTGACATGATTCTCTGACTATATAAGCTGTGTCTTTATGCATTTCTCCACTTCACCTGAAGAAGGAGCAGCGCTCCGAAAGCTTGTGATTTCAAATAAAGCTGTTGGACTATAACCTGGTGTTGTGTGATTTCTTACATTTCTCTCAAAAGTATGAATGGGAATCACCTAAAAAAGCACCAACACATTAAATACATTTTTAAAAACATTACGTATTTAAAATTCATTAAAATGCCATTTAATTAAATATTTTAAACAAAAATTTAATTTTTTGAAAAAAAATCAATGTTTTTACAGGCTAAAAATAAACTTAACTTTTTGAAGAGTATTTTTAATTTATAAATGAGTTATCAAATTTAATTTCTCTATATTTTAAAAGTCTTAGCTGGTAAAAGCAAGCCTTATGTCTGCTTTTACCAGGCGAAGAATCTGCCGGTCATTCAGCGGGCGGAGGTTGTGCAGAAAGCGGAACTCTCCCCCCCCAGAGGCACTTTCCCCCAGGCGGAGGATCAGTGCAGAGACATCGCAAGTGCCGGGTGTTAGCGCCTGCGCTTCGCGCCCTGAAACCGACACTTAGCGACCCCCACGGGCGCGGACACACCTCACACACACCCGTGGGGGTCGGAATATCCGGCCCAATAATAATAGTTAGTCTAAACCTTAATAAAACGGATTCCCTTTTCATTCATTCTCAGATCACAGTGAATGTTAAAACAAGTTGAAATGAATAATTTTACACTCCCTGTTTCTTCAGTGTTAACAAGCTGTTGAACTGTAGAGGGAATCACTCCCGACCCTGACCCATCCAGAATCCACACACTGCTCTGTCCAGCAGAGGTTACAGGAGCAGCTGACAGAAGCGAGAACTCTGGCGGATTTTATTTCCCTGTGCTTGGCACCGGAGTATTAATCCTTCCACCGCCCTGGCCGAGATCACCATAACCAGCACAGTCCAGGGATTTAAATGAAGTATTCGTTTGTCCTGATCCAATATGCTTAATTAGAACTTACATAATTACCATTGTATTGCCCTTTTTCCAAACCTGCATTCCCAATTGCATTTTGAAATGAATAAAAAAAAGTTTTTAACATATGATTAAGATAATCAGAATGTTAATGTTGCTCATTAGGTTTTAATTGTCACAGATAGCTGACTGCTGTGTTATTGGTAACAAGGAAGGAATGTATAAGCTTCAGATTTAAAGACCAAATCTAGAAGCAAAATAGCCACAAATCCCAGTAAGACATTATTTATTAATGATATAAGTGCGGGGATTACAGGCAGTACACCACTGGCAAACCTTCAATGTCAGCCATTATGATCATTACCACCTGCTGTGGAGTCATTTTCTCGCTAGTAAGGACTATAGTTTTTATTTTCTTCTCTCTTCTGATTAATACAAAGATGTTCCGGAATATACCTGCTTCACTTTTTTACTTCCTACCTTTTCACTCAGCTGAGAGGCGAGCCCAATCCGACCTGAAACACGAACCCTGTTTCTCTCGCCACGATGCTGCCTGGCCTGCTGAGTGTTGCAGCCCAATCTGTTATTGGTGAGGGTCTTTCAGGCAACCCAACACCCATTAGCCTTACCTCAATACCATGTCAAAATAATGGAATCAATTATTAGAAGTTAACTTGAGTATTATCTGTATAATCACGAGTGAACAGCGGTCAGCAGAAGAGAAGGATATTCCTTCACTAATCTCTTGGGCTTTTTTGAGGAACCGAGATTCCAAGTGGACCTAGACTATTAAAGGACATTTGGCAAGTTCTCCTCAAAGACTAGTATTTGAGCTCAGTGCTGTAAGGACTCGAGGTAAATCTTTGAGAATGGCTGAGAAATTGGCTGAAGGGTAGAAACAGTGAATATTTGTTGGCGAGTTATGTCAGAGTGGAGGGAAGTCGAGTGGGGTGATCCAGGGATTAGTACTGGGGTCACTGAATTTCTACTTCACGTGAATTCAGAAATTCATTGCACGTTGGTCAAATTTGCATGCTGCCAAACTAAAAGGGGAGGTTGATTCTGAGGAGGTCGCTTCGGAAATAAATATGAGTTGGATAAGAGCCTGAGCAGTGATCTTACAGAGATATGCAAATGTAAGAAATCACACAACACCAGGCTATAGTCCAACAGCTTTATTTGAAATCACAAGCTTTCGGAGCGCTGCTCCTTCGTCACCTGAAGAAGGAGCAGCGCTCCGAAAGCTTGTGATTTCAAATAAAGCTGTTGGACTATAACCTGGTGTTGTGTGATTTCTTACATTTGTCCACCCCAGTCCAACTCCGGCATCTCCACACCAGAGATATGCAAGATAGTAAATGGTCTGGAAACAGTAAATCCAGAATATTACTTCAAATTAAATTACAAAAGTAAGGCAAGAGAACGTGGGTTCAAACTAGTAAACTAATGTCAGGAAACTTTTGATATGAAGAATGTTCAATACTTGGAATGGATTTCCAAGTCAAATAGTTGAAGCAAAAATCCTAAATCATTTAAGAAAAAACTAGATCCTGCAACTGGAAGGGAGTGGAGAGTCACAGGTATCAGGTCTTTCTGGATGGATGGGCTAGCACGGGCCAAATGTCCTTCCTCCTCTGTACTTATCTTGTGAAGTCACTTTCTTTTGCACATCAGAAAAAGTTTCTAAACTAGGCTTTCTGTTTAAAGGGTCGCAAATGGAGCTTTGAGTTCGCAGGAGGACTTGCTCGGAAAACTCAGCTGCTAGTCACTACACAAATGTTTACAATGCAGTTTTTGTTGATTCATTTTAACTTTTAATAATAAATTATCAATTTGTAATGTGAGATAGGTCCAGCTATGCAATGATGCCATATTGCAGGTCGAAATGTGAAATGATTGAACTCAACATCCTTTGGGAGAGATACATATCGGAAGAATGTCCTGCACATTAAATGTAAAATATTCAAAACTAAAATAAGGAAGGAAAAAAATGCAAGCAGAAAAAAATACAAACAGTGTGTGTGAGAGAAAATCAGATTGAGGTCTCGAAACCGGTGATATATTCCTGTGTTTAGCCAGGATTCACTGATTCCACAGTTATAATGCATTTAGCGATGGTCTTAGACTCCAGATCATATACAGTCCGACCCATGAAACTTCAGCAGATGTGTGGATTGGGAAAAGCCGTGTGAGGTGGTCTGGCTTCTGTCAGCCACAGGCTTCTAATTTCCTTTACTAATAAGGTTATTGCAAAAAAATTGCACAATAATAAAATCAAATGTTACTTTTGATCATGGTTTACACAGGCATTTCACACTGATAATCAGCAATCTGGGGTCTCGATCAGTGTTTCAGCATTCGCAGCACTAATTAGCATAACCAGACCTGCTCCCTCTGCCCTGCACCCGCTCATCTTCCCAAAATCAGTGCTTAGTGCACTGGAGAGGTTCCACTCCTCCAGTTTACACCATAACTACTGACTAATGGCTGGAACACTAGCTGTGAATACCGGAAGAGGAGTCCCCACCCAGCATACAGAGGCAGCAAAGCCAGGCATTAGCACCGAAAGCTATGTGAGAAGGAGCCGTAGAACTGGGGTAAGAGTGGAAGCATGGCAAGGGGAAGAGACAGAATGGAAAGGGAGGGCAGACCAGAATATTTGGCAGGTGGAGGGGAAGTGGCAGAGTGTGTGGCAAAGGAGGAATGGAGGAGGGGGAAGGAAAACGGATAGCAGTGAAAGAGGAGGTGGGGTGGTTGGTGTAGTGTATGTGCCTTTAAGTCAGAACTACTTTTACAGCTCCTGTATACTGTAGTACCGGCAGTGACCACACCTGTATATAAGCTTTGCGCATGCCTCTGTACCCCCAGTCTTGAGACTACCCTCCTCCAGTAAAGACCTGTTTATTGTTAATGTACAGCATCCGTGTGATTATTTAATAACAGCATATCCTCTGAATCACGGATCCAACAGTGGCGACGAGTGTCGATTCGAATCTACCTGCAACATTAAAAAAAATAGTCGAGGCCAGGAACACGGGCGTCGACCACGAGCAACCGTCCAGCCGTCAGGCAGAGATTGAACTTCGCAGGGGAGGCTGTGGAGAGCCGGGCTTGGTTCCCCAGCCACGACGATCAGCAAGAGACCGACAACAGGTCCAGCGCAGAACCTTCCTGAGCAGCGGTGGCTGGAGCCGACCGACGGTGGAGAGAAAGCCGAGCAGCATCGACGGGGTAAGACAGAGGGTGAAGAGCGCAGGGCGCAGCCGGGGGTTGAACACCGAGCGGCGTCGAGAAAAAGAAAACAAACCGGAGAGAGAGAGGGTAAAGAAACAGCCGGGTTCTAGACTGAGCGGCGTCGAAAAATATAAAAAGAAGAACGCGCAGAGCACAGCCAGGGCTCACGGGCTGAACAGGGTCCGCGGGGCGAAGAAAGGGGAGTGCGGGAGACGCCATTTTTAGAAGCCGCAGCGGAGAAGAAGGGCGAGCGCGGGAAGGAAGGAAAGCGCGGGAGACGCCATTTTGTGCCAGCGGAGAAGAAGGGGAAAAGCAGGAGACGCCATTTTTGACAGTTAACTCACACCCAAGGATACCGGGATGTGGCAGTATATCTACGTTCGACAATGAAGTCGAAGATTGGGCGACATATGTGGAACGTAGTGAGGTGTACTGCAGGGCGAATTAAGTGCCAGATGCTAATAAAGCACTGGTTCTGTTAAATTCCATGGGTGCAAAAACATATGGGTTACTGCAAAATCTAATAACCCCAAAGAAGCCGGTGAACAAGAATTTTGAAAGCATAGTAGAAATCCTACAGGACCACTTAAACCCCACACCGCTGCTGATAGCAGAATGATTTAAGTTCCATAAAAGGAACCAACACAAAGACGAAAGCAATGCTGAGTACCTAACGGAACTGTGCAAGCTATCGAAACACTGCCAGTTTGGAGCGGGACTAGCAGATACGTTAAGGGACAAGTTTGTGTGTGGGCTACAAAGTGAAGGAACCCAGAAACGGCTTCTATCAGAAAAGGATCTTACGCTGGACAAAGCTTTCAGTATGGCAGTATCACATGAAGCAGCCGCAAGGGGCGCTGCAGAGATACAACGGAGACCGCAAGAATATGGCACCAATGAAATGTCCTATGGAACAGGGAAGTGCTATTGCTGCGGCAGAACAACACATGACCAGAAAGATTGTTGGTTCAAGGACCAAGTGTGCAGACAGTGTGGGAAAGCAGGACACATAGCAAGAGTCTGCAGGTCTGGGAAGAAAACCAACAGTAAGAAATCTCCAAAGGAGAAGTACAAAAAGGTACACCAGGTGATGGACAGTGGTTCAGACGAACAGAAAAGTGACACAGACTCCGGAAGCAAGGAGCTGGGTTGTCTGAAACTACATAAGGTAACCGAAATGGAGGATCACCAGACTATCTGGGTTACACTCAAGATAGACGGAGTCCAAGTGAAAATGGAATTGGACACAGGGTCAGCTCTAACAGTCATAAATCAAAGAGACTACAAGCGGCTATTTTCACACATACCCTAGAAAGCTACAGAGATTGTCTTGAAGACGTATACGGGGCAAAAAAGTCTACCCCAAAGGAAAAATAAGGGTGAAAGTGACATATAAAGGCCAGCAAATACCTAAAATGGATATATATGTATTGCCAGATGGAGGACCACCACTGCTAGGACGTGAATGGATCCGGAAGATACAATTAGATTGGCATTCCATACAGGCACTGAAGGTTGAGGCCAAAAAGGATGACGACGTCACACCTGGACGACTGTCAAAAATGCTAACTGACGCAAAAGAAGTGTTCCAGGAGGGACTAGGAACACTAAAAGGAATAACAGCAACGATTAAAATAGAGCAAAATGCAAGCCCAAAGTTTCTGAAGGCCAGACCAGTGCCTTATGCGATCAGACCAGCTGTTGAAGCAGAGCTGGAAGGGTTGGAACATTCAGGAGTACTGTCCAAAGTGGACTGGAGCGAGTGGGCTACACCCATCGTTCCTGTAATGAAGAGGTCGTTGAGTAATACGCCTGGGGAACCAAAGAAGGTCCGCATCGGTGGGGATTTAAAGGTGACAGTGAACCCAGTCCTTCACATGGTACAATATCCGCTTCCACGAATTGAGGATATTTTTGCCTCACTATCTGGAGGTAAATGCTTCACCAAAATTGATCTAGCCCAGGCGTACTTGCAAATGGAGGTAGAAGAAGCTTCGAAACAATACCTTATGATCAACACTCAAAGGTCTCTATCAATACAACCGGCTGGTATTTGGAGTAGCCTCAGCTCCGGCTATCTGGCAAAGGGCGATGGATCAGGTCCTGCGAGGGCTTCCAGGGACCCAGTGTTATTTGGACGACATCTTGGTCACGGGCGAAAATGACAGTGATCACCTCGCCAACTTGGAGAAGGTGCTCACCAGATTAAAGGAGTATGGGCCACGAGCTAATCGCCACAAGTGCGAGTTTTTCCAGAAACAGATCTCGTATTGTGGCCACGTCATCGATGAAGAGGGGTTACATAAGTCCCCTGACAAGGTTGAGGCAGTAGTCAAGGCTCCAGCACCAGAAAATGTGTCACAACTGAGGTCGTTCCTCGGGCTGGTAAACTACTACCACAAGTTCTTACCAAATTTGTCTACGGTATTACACCCACTGAATGCCCTACTGCAAACAGGGGTACCATGGAAGTGGGATGACGAACGTAGATGAGCTTTCCAGAAGTGTAAAGAATTGATCACATCAAAAGAGGTGTTGGCCCATTTCAACCCAGCACTACCAATTCGTTTGGCATGTGATGCATCACCCTATGGTATTGGAGCGGTGCTGTCGCACAAATTCCCAGATGGGTTGGAGAGGCCAGTAGCCTTTGTGTCTCGGTCACTAACCTCAGCCGAGCGCAACTATGCCCAGATTGACAGGGAGGCCCTTAGCCTAGTATGGGGAGTAAAAAAATTCAACCACTATCTGTATGGGCAGAAGTTCACCTTGCTGACTGACCACCAACCACTTGTCTCCATCTTTAATCCTAAGAAGGGCGTGCCAGTAATGACTGCACAGCGGTTACAAAGATGGTCCCTGTTTCTAGGGGTGAATCAATATGAAATAGAATATAAAGGTACGAAACAGCATGGGAACGCTGATGGGCTATCGCGCCTGCCACTGCCTACTGTGGAGGAAGCACCAGCAGTGGATCCTATCGAGATATTTTATTGGTCAGTAATTGAACGATTGCCAGTAACAAACGCGGATATAGAGAAGGAGACCCACAATGATCCGACGCTGTCTCGGGTATATGAATTGACCGTGAGGGGATGGCCAACACATGGCGACTCACTGTTGCCAGCATTCTCATCCAGAAGAGAACAGCTGTCAGTATGCCAGGGGACAGTGATGTGTGGATCCCCAGAGTGGTGATTCCACCCAAGTTAAGGGAGAGAGTGCTAAATGAGCTACATGAAGGTCATCTGGGGGGAGTGAAAATGAAAAGCCTTGCTAGGGCTTATGTGTGGTGGCCAGGAATCGATCAACAAATCGAAGACCTAACTAAGTGCTGCTTAGGATGCCAGAAGGTCCAAAATGCACCACCACATGCCCCTCTACACCCATGGGAGTGGCTCTCCTCTCCATGGCAATGGGTGCATATTGATTTCGCTGGTCCATTCATGGACTCAATGTTCTTAATAGCAGTGGATGCTCATTCAAAGTGGCCTGAGGTGATAAAAATGTCTTCAACCAGTACAGAGAAAACGATTGCAGTCCTACGGACCATATTTGCCAGAAACGGTTTGCCAGAGCAGATTTGCTCTGATAATGGACCACAGTTTGTGTCCGACGAGTTCCAAAAATTTATGAGAAGGAATGGGGTAAGGCATTACACATCCGCCCCGTATCATCCAGCCACAAATGGATTGGCTGAGAGGTTCATACAAACCTTTAAGAAGGCGATAAAGGCCATGTGCGACGATGAAATTCCACTACAGCAAAAGATGGACAATTTCTTGTTAGCCTACCGAAACGCGACACATGCAGTTACCAACCAGACCCCGGCCATGATGTTCTTTAACCGAAGGTTGAGATCTCATCTGGACTTGCTCAGACCAAATGTGCGAAGAAATGTTGAGCACAAACAATTCCAGCACATCAATGAGAAGCCGACAAGGAGCTTCAATGTAGGGCAACCAGTCTTGGCCCGTGACTATCGAACAGAGAAATGGCAACCCGGAACGATATGTACAAGGCAGGGGCCATTAATGTACACAGTGGATGTCGGGGAGAACATTGTGAGACGCCACGTCGATCAGATCTTAGCATCACAGGAACGCGTCAACCCCATGTCTCGAGTACCTGGTGATGAACCCGACATACCGGTAGTATCTACTTCAGACCCAGTAGCAGTGGAACCCGATGAACTACCCGATGAAAAGGGGTCAGAATCGCCTCTGCACCAAGAACAAGAACCTCCGGAAAGGCGCTATCCCGAAAGGGTCAGGAAGCCGCCCCAAAGACTGAATCTATAAATGGACTTTTGTTGTTTAATGTACATGTTGAAATGTTAATTGTTATTTGAATATTAGGGGTACTACTAATCTAAAAGGGGAGGAATTGTAGTGTATGTGCCTTTAAGTCAGAACTACTTTTACAACTCCTGTATACTGTAGTACCGGCAGTGACCACACCTGTATATAAGCTTTGTGCATGCCTCTGTACCCCCAGTCTTGAGACTACCCTCCTCCAGTAAAGACCTGTTTATTGTTAATGTACAGCATCCGTGTGATTATTTAATAACAGCATATCCTCTGAATCACAGATCCAACAGTTGGCAGTGAAATAGGAGGGAGGGGGGAGGGGTGAAATCCATGGCAATGAAGGGGGAGGTAATTGAATGGCAATAGAAGAAATATATGGTAATAAATGGGAGAGTTAGGGGAGCAGTAGCTGGAATCAGTGCTTTGGGGTTGGGGTGGTGGAGGGAGGAGAGTGCCAGCATTAAATGAGAGGGAGTGGGGAGGGAGAGTGCTAGTATGAGCTGGAGGTGAGGCAGAATGCCAGCATGAATTCTGGGAGAGTGTAAGATTGCTAGTTCAGATGGAGGAGTGTGGGAGAAGAATACTAGCTGAACTAGGTTGGAGGGGAAGAGTGGAAGATTGAATTGACAAGAGAGAGGGAGAAGAGTGTCATTATTAAAGGGTAGGTTAAAGAGGAGCGAGACTCTGCGATAGAGTTAGGAGTTGAATGGAGTACAGTGTGTCTGTAAACTGGGTCCAGCTATTATAACAGCTTCATGTGGGACAGACTCAGGCAAGACTTCTTTCAGGTCTCCAAAGCTTTTCTATTTTTGGCAGTCCATTTTTCCTAGACAAATACCCAAATCTTCTTAGCATTTTTATGTAAACCAGCAATAAAGCAGGGCTATCATTAATCGCTCCCATAAATTCATGTTCACCATATTCGAGTATTGCTTGGAGACAGTCACTGTCAAAGACATCACAACATTTTCACTCATTGGTTCCTAAATATCATCAAAATATAAAACACATGTTGTGATGGAGTTCTGCAGATCTTCTGCTCCATTCTTCACTGTAGTGTCCTCGTTCTAACTCTTACTCATTGAAAGTCTTACTTTGCACATCAGTTGATATGTCTAATTCATTGCTGATGGTACCTTTACATCCCAATATGTTCCTGAAATAAGACATTGACATAAAAAGCGTTTTATTTCAACAGTAATGCTGCAGGCCAGTCTTTAAACAATTCTGGGATTTTCATTTTGCCACAAAACACACCAGGGCTGACATTTATGGATCTGCAATTTACTCCAAATTGTGGACCTGCAAAGGTTGCAATTCAAATAAATATTTTTATTGTATTGAAAACGAATGTTGTAAATAACAGTCTTTCCATTCTGCGATTTAGTGTCAGCGTTTCATAAGCTGAGCTAATATCGAGTTACATTAGAGATAGCAACACACGGGAAATGTTATAACAGGGAAAGAAAGCTTACCTTACAGAAAGATGATTTTCAATATTACAAATTAGTACCACATTCACTCACTTTCATTCATATTTAATTTATATTATTGGAACGGATGATTGAGTAGTTACCGTTTAAAGGCTTCTGCTGTGGTCCTAACTCTTGGCTTTGCCCGCCATGCTATTTTCTTTGGTTTTGGCATTGGACGCTGTGTGTTCTGTAACTATTCCATTTTCTTGGCACTGGACATAATGTAACACAGAATAAATGAATGCAGGAAGATTGCTCTGCTCCGCTCTGCTCTATTCATGGCAAAAATCCAGCACATGCAGCAAGAAAATACTTCCAAAGTGACGTTAAACGAAAGGCTTTGTTAAGAAGAGTC
Source organism: Somniosus microcephalus (assembly GCF_052327205.1). Lineage (NCBI taxonomy): Eukaryota > Metazoa > Chordata > Chondrichthyes > Squaliformes > Somniosidae > Somniosus > Somniosus microcephalus. The sequence goes on from NC_141003.1 coordinate 91,682,284, forward strand.
ATTAATAATAACTGTCTGTTGTGTAGAAGTGAAGCTCATTTTACATCAATTGCTCCCAGAACAGTCCGAGAGATTTATATAATTTACCAGGAACTGTCACGATAAATTTGGGCTTACTTTCCAGACCGATGCTAGAAGATGATTTTGGCCCGGATTTTGCTTTGAGAATAACGGTGAGGCTAACAGCGCTCACCTTTACCACGGAGTGAATCGGACAGCAACTTCTGGCGTCCGCACATGCGCGGTTAAACGTGGAAATCAGGAAGTTGCTGTCAGAGATACCCCCCTCCTCCACAAGGTGCACTGTAACAGCCCTCGCCGATAGACTCAGCACTGAAATCAATGCAGTGGCGTGAACTTGGGGTACTTGTCTGCTAGTTCCCCACTAATCTGTGCGTCAGCTGTAGCTCAGTGGGTAGCACACTTAAGGGGAGGAGAATCAATCTAAAAGAGTATTTTAAATATAAGCTAAAAGATCATTATAAGGCTCTGTGGATGTTTTATTCAGAAAGGAATTTAAAGATAGTATTTTACAATCAATTTTTAAAGTACAATCGATTAATATATGTTACAAGAGACAAATTAAACTTCAGGTTTTGATGTTAAAATGTGGTGGCGAAATGGCTGTGCAGAGCGGCGGAATGGAATTGTATGATACAATGAAATCATCATGATGTTGTAAATGTTCTTAATGTTCAATAAAGTATATTAATAATAAAAATTAATCCACTCCAGGGACTTGAGCACATAAAACTAGGCTGACACTCCAGGGCAGTGCTGAGGGAATGCTGCACTGTCGGAGGTGCTGTCCTTCAGATGAGGCGTTAAACCAAGGCCCTGTCTGCTCTCTCAGATGGACGTAAAAGATCCCATGGTGTTATTTTGAAGAAGTGGAGTTATCCCTGGTGTCTTGGCCAATATTTATCCCCCAATCAACATAACAAAACCAGATGATCTGGTCATTATCACATTGCTGTTTGTGGGCGCTTACTGTGCACAAATTGGCTGCTTCATTTCCCACATTACAACAGTGACTCTACTTCATTGGCTGTAAAGTGCTTTGAGACATCTGGTGGTCATGAAAGGTGCTATATAAATGCAAGGTTTTAAAGGCACTAGAAACAGTTAGGGCTGGTGGGTCCATGGAATATGCTGCCCCAAAAAGCTGTCGAAGCTACATCATTACATAAATTTAAAACAGAAATAGACAGTTTCCTAGAAGAAAAGGGAATTAAGGGTTACGGGGAGTGGGCAGGAATTTGGACATGAGTCTAGGTTCGGATAGGTCATGGCCCTGTGGGTAGCGGAGCGGGCCCAGGGGCCGTGTAGCCTGCTCCTGCTCCTGTTTCGTGTGTCTAATTCTGTTAGATTCAGGAGATAGTCCTGTCATAGTGGATTGGCGGTTAGGATCAGATCAGCCATGATCTTATTGAATGGCGGAGCAGGCTCGAGGGGCCAATTGGCCTACTCCTGCTCCTATTTCTTATGTTCTTATGTTCTTATTCAGGAGTAAGTGATTTTTTTAACTACATGGTAAGTGATAATTACTGCTAAATAACCTCTCTAGCCCTGAAAAGTTAGTTTTACAAGTGTGGGGTCTCATTCCTTCAGAGGTTAATTAGTGTTGCAGATTTTTTAAAAATTAAAATACCTTTTTTTAACTTTTTCTGTCTGTCTCTTTTATATCCCTCTCTCTCTCTCTTAATCCAATCTGTCTTTCCCAATCTTTATTTTACTTTCTGTATATGATTTAAATCTAAATTAAATTTCCTGCTTTATACTTCCTGGTTTAGACTCTGCGTGTCTCAGTGAGGATTCTTCAATCTGATATGTTGAAGAGCCTCACTGTTGCTTTCCCTGCTCACACACGCCACAGATCCCTGAAGAGGGTGCCACGCTGCATCCGACAGCGGATTAGAGCAAGTCTCCACTCTAAAGCTGCGAAAACTCTGCGGGAAAATGTCAGCGAGGTGAACCGTGTGTTCCGTTCATTCACCACTGACTGCAAAATCCGGGCCATTATTTTGTAACAACACCATCTATAAAATCTACACGAAAGCCGTATAACATGTAAGCTTTCAATTTAGAAGTTTTTAAATAGGTAACCTCCTCTGAAACATAGTGCACTATGGTCTATTGAAAGCATAAATGGGGAAGATTGGACCAGGCATTTCCTGGAACGGCCCGTGTCACTTTTCCAGTGTAGAAGTTCCAGGAAGTAATGGAGTGAATGAGTTATGCCGTTATTTACACTGCACCATAATGTCCTGGGGCTTTTGCGCTGCTCCACCAATAACCCTCACTAAAACTGAGAAAAGTTCATTATCATAAAGAAAGAAAGAAAGACTTGCATTTCTATAGCGCCTTTCACGACCACCGGACTTCTCAAAGCGCTTTACAGCCGATGAAGTACTTTTTGAAGTGTAGTCACTGTTATAATGTGGGAAACACGGCAGCCAATTTGCGCACAGCAAGCTCCCACAAATGGAAATGTGATAATGACCAGGTCGTCTGTTTTTTTTGTTATGTTGGTTGCGGGATAAGTATTGGCCAGGACCGCCACCAATGGCAATCACACATTTCCTGGCTTCACGCCCGTTTACTCGCTACAGCCACTTAGACTGAAGATTAACGGGGCAGATGGCCCAGTATTGACTTGATTTACGGCCCTCACTTGACTCTCAGCCTGAGGGGGGGGGGGCAACAAAGGGACCATTAAAGCATTGGCTCCTCTTCCCTGCAATCTGGAAATTGTTCTCAGATTTTCTTTTCTGATTCTCTCAGCTTTAGAAGTCTGACTAGTTTTGCCATCCAGAATCCTGTGGTTGTCTCCCCATCCCCCTCCTCTCTACGCATTAAGAAGGGGAAAGGAACGGCCTATCCACTGGGCTTTCCCCTGCTCTTGATTCTCATGGACGATCTGGAAGAAGATCAGAGGGAAGAAGCACAGCGCATAAGGCACCGCGGTCTGAGACTGCAGCGACCTTGCTACAATACCCCACCCGCCCCCCCGCCAGCCCCCTCCCAGAGAGTGTACAGGGAGTGAATACCATGCGAGGTACCGTCGGAGGAGCTGTGCGTGTGCAAAACATACTTCACAAAGGAAGCTCTACATGGGTATGGTAACATAGTGGTTCTGTTACTGGACTGGTAATCTAGCAGCTGGACTAATAATCCAGTAGGTGTGAGTTCATAATCCCACCACAGCAGTTGGGGAATTTAAATTCAGTTAATTAAATAAATGTGGAATTTAAAAAAAGCTAATGTCAGTAATAGTGACCATAAAACTACTGGATTGTCGTAAAAACCCATCTGGTTCACTAATGTCCTTTAGGGAAGGAAATCTGCAGTCCTTACCCGGTCTGGCCGATATGTGACTCCAGACCCACAGCAATGTGGTTGACTCTTAACTGAAATGGCCCAGCGAGACACTCAGTTGTACCAAACCACTGCAACAAAGTCAGCAGTGCGGGAGCACCTTCACCACACGGACTGCAGCAGTTCAGGAGGGCGGCTCACCTCCACCTTCTCAAGGGCAATTAGGGACGTTCAATAAATGTTGGCCTTGCCAGCGACGCCCACATCCCGTGGATGAATAAATAAACAAAGGCAGTAATTTGGCCAGCTCGGAGCAACGCTGCAGGTAGAACTGAAGCCACGATTTGCCTCGTCAGCGAGAATGAAAGTGATGACAGCCCCCAATTTCTACCATTCCAATCAGCCACTGGAGTCCTCTAACATCAGACAAGGAGCAGTGAGGGCCTGCAATCAACAGGTGACGCAGGGCAGCCGACTTCATTCAATCTGGCTAGTTTCGTCTCTGCTCTACCTCTTTGAGGAGGCCTGCACGGTTCTCATCCCCGAAATTCTGGCCCTCTTCATGACTCTGCAGCAGATGTGCAGGAAATGGGACGTGCAGACACTACTGTGTCTTACAACTAAAATGAACTCTTTAAAATTGATTTTAGGTGATTTCAGAAAAGCCAGCTCCCTAACCTCCCAATGCCAATCTTCACTCTGAATTATGATGTCTGTTGTCAATGGTGGCAGGTGGTAGGTCTGCGGAGTAATTGTCTGCACTGTGACTGAGGTCCGCGATACGTCATTCCGCTCACTGCACCACAGTCAAATCAATCTTCCAGCAAATCTTGGCCTAAGCACAGCGCCAGAAAAAGCAGAGAGTGTAATTGCCTGATTTACGGTAGAGCATGTCATTCTAGGAAATTCCGGGCCAAGAGATTAAGGAAAAGAGAAAGATGAATTGGCAATGCAGTGATGGTTCATTCATTAATGCAGGATCTTCCTGGAAAGCAAATTTTCAAGACTGAAATCGATAGATTTTTGTTGGGTGAGGACATCGTGGGTTATGGAGCAAAGCAATGTTCCCTTTAAGCTGCGCTGCTCCGCGGCTATCCCGCGCAGGCCGTTCACCGGCTTCTGAATGGGAAAACCGCGCATGCGCGGAAATTTGAACGGGCGTGAAGCCTGTTAAAGGGGCCGCGCACCCGAAACAAAATTAAAAGGAACATTGGAACAGCGGCGAGTAAATGGAGTTGAGGTACAGATCTGCCATGATCCAATTGAATGGCGAAACTGGCTCGAAGGGCTGAATGGCCTCCTCCTGTCCACAACCTTTTAGGAGAACAAACTCCAGATTTGCACAGATTGATTTGATCAGGAAGTTTTACCGCACATCTAATCAATGGGAAACCAGACTTGGCATTGTTTTGTGTTGGCACCTGATGCAAGAAGGGGAAAGTTGTTCAATTTTGACTAAAGCATATCCTCCGAGAAAATATTCTCCGAGCCAGGAGTCATCACATTTGCTGGAGTCTGAAGCATGGAATAACTGAATTCAACACAAGAACAACATTCAGTGTGAACCGACATGTCCAATTGTATAACAGTTTGAAGTGACTGGAATCAACTATTTTCTAGCTGTGCTTTCAATGTCAAATTGTACGCACATTTTGATCTCATAATGTAGCCCATAATAAGTGATTTTTATGCTTATATCATTTGTACAAGAATTTAGAGATGGGCAGTAAGTGTAGCCTTGGCAACATCACTCACATCCCGAGAACAAACACATTTTATAAAGTATAAGATACTAGTAAAATGGATCCAATATTTCAGACCTCATATTTACGTAATAAAGAGGAAACCTATTGGTAATCTATATAAAATATAGGTAATCTTCTAAGGATGAAGCTAACAGCAGGCTAGAGATCTGAAATAATCTGATTCTGATTGATTTGATCAAGCAAAGTGAATACCAAGTTTACTGATAATATGGACGTTTGATTTTTTGAAGCATTGATAATGTGTCTTTTTTATGGAAATTTACTCCTGCTGCAGAGAAAATTCTCAGACCATCACATGCATGGCCCGGATTTTGCAGTAAAAATAACGGTGAGGCTATCAGCGCGCACCATTATTAAAGCGTAAATCAGACAGCAATTCAGGCGTCCACACATTGCGCGGTTAAACGCAGAAATCAGGAAGTTGCTGTCCGAGTTGCTCCTCCACAAGCTTCGCTGCACCAGCATCGCGCCGAGAGATTCGCCATTCGAACACATGGAACGCATGAAGTTGCTGTTGAGGCCAATTCATTAAATATATTCAAGAAGGAGTTAGATATATTTCTTAATGCTAAAGGGATCAAGGGATATGGGGAGAAAGCAGGGATTTGGATGATCAGCCATGATCTCACTGAATGACGGAGCAGGCTCGAGGGGCCGAATGGCCGACTCCTGCTCCTATCTTCTATGTTTCTATGTTTCTATGTCCTTACCCACAACATTCTCACTAAACGCGCCAGAAAAAGTTAAAGCTTGTCCATTCTAGTGTAAGTGAATTTCTAACGGCATGAAAGGTCTTACTTACTGCCAAACAACCTCTCTGGCACTGAAAATTTTATTTTACAAGAGTGGAGTCTCATTCCTTCAGATTTTAATTATTGTTCCTGATTTAAAAAAATAAAAAAATGTAAATAATTTTTGTTAACTTTTTCTTTGTTTCTTTTACCTCTCTCTCTCTTAATCTCATCTTTCCTTCCCTCTCTTTATTTCACTTTCTGTACATGATTTGGTATTAAATTAACTATTCTAACTTACACTTCCTGGTTCAGACTCTGCGCATCTCAGTAAGAATTCTTCAATCTGATTGGTTGAAGAGTCACACTCTTACATAGAAACATAGACATAGAAGATAGGAGCAGGAGTAGGCCATTCGGCCCTTCGAGCCTGCTCCGCCATTCAATGAGATCATGGCTGATCATTCAAATTCAGTACCCTGTCCCTGCCTTCTCCCCATATCCCTTGATCCCTTTAGCCTTAAGAAATATATCCAACTCCTTCTTGAATATATTTAATGAACTGGCCTCCACCGCCCTCTGTGGCAGAGAATTCCACAGGTTCACCACTCTCTGGGTGAAGAAATTCCTCCTCATTTCAGTCCTAAATGTCCTACCCCTTATCCTTAGACTATGACCCCTGGTTCTGGACTCCCTGATCATCGGGAACACCCTTCCAGCATCTAGTCTGTCCAGGCCTGACAGAATTTTATAGGTTTCGATGAGATCCCCTCTCAATCTTCTAAACTCCAGTGAGTATAAGCCCAATCGACACAATCTCTCCTCATACGTCATTCCTGCCATCCCAGGTATCAGCCTGGTGAATCTTCGCTGCACTCCTTCCATGGCAAGCACGTCCTTCCTCAGATAAGGCGACCAAAACTGCGCACAATACTCAAGGTGCGGTCTCACCAAGGCCCTGTACAACTGTAGCAAGACATCCTTGTTCCTGTACTCGAACCCTATTGTTACGAAGGCCAACATACCATTTCCCTTCTTAACCGCCTGCTGCACCTGCATGCTTACCTTCAGCGACTGGTGCACAGGAACACACAGGTCTCTTTGCACTTCCCCTTCTCCCAATCTATTGCCATTCAAATAATAATGTGCCTTCCTGTTTTTGCCACCAAAGTGGATAACCTCACATTTATCCACATTATAGTGCATTTGCCATGCTTCTGCCCAATCACCTAACCTGTCCAAATCGTACTGGAGTTTCATGACATCCTCCTCGCAGCATACCCTCCCACCCAGCTTTGTGTCGTCTGCAAATTTGGAGATATTACATCCAATTCCCTCATCCACATCATTAATATACATATCTTGCTTGCCCTGTTCACACAGGTCCCAGATTCCCTGTAGGGGGCGCCGTGCTGTTTTGGATTTCTAATAGCTGCAAGTTCCTGTTACGTCCGTGTATAATCAGACACAGACTGCAGAGAACGGTACAACAGGTGTTTACTCAACGTGGCTCAGACTGCAACTGATCTGTACAGATTACTACTCAGTGTTATATACAGGTGTGGTCACTGCCGGTACTACAGTATACATGAGCTGTACAAAGTAGTTCCCCCCTTAAAGGTACATACATTACAATTCCTCCCCTTTTAGATTAACAGTACCAAAACACTCATTTAACAATTAAATATCAAACTAATTACAATTAACACTTTTAACATGCAACATTAGCTGCAAATAATCTATTTATAAATTCAGTCTTTGGGGAGGCTTCCTGATCCTTTCTGGATAACGCCTTTCCCGAGTGTCTTGCTCTTGGTGCGGAGGCGATTCTGGCCCCCTGTCGTCAGTTGGTTCATCAGCTTCCGATGCTACTGTTTCTGGGGTAGATGCTACCTGTACGTCGGGTTCATCACCAGGTACGTATGGGCGAGGCATGGGGTTGACTTGTTCCTGTGACTCTAGGATCTGGTCAGCATAGCGTCTCACGATGCTCTCCCCAATGTCCACTGTGTACATTAGTGGGCCCTGCCGTGTGCATATCGTTCCTGGCTGCCATTTTTCTGTTCGGTAGTTGCGGGCCAAGACTGGTTGCCCTACATTGAAGCTCCTTGTTGGCTTCTCATGGATGTGCTGGAATTGCTTACTCTCAACATCTCTTCGTACGTTTGGTCTGAGCAAATCCAGGCGAGATCTTAACCTTCGGTTAAAGAACATCATGGCTGGGGCCTGGTTGGTGACTGCATGTGTCGCATTCCGGTAGGCGAACAGGAAATTGTCCACTTTGTGCTGCAGCGGAATGTTGTCATTGTACATAGCCTTTATTGCCTTCTTAAAGGTTTGTATGAACCTCTCAGCCAATCCATTTGTGGCTGGATGATACGGGGCGGATGTGTAATGCCTTATCCCATTCTTTTTCAAGAACCTCCGGAACTCTTCGGACACAAACTGTGGTCCGTTGTCGGAGCAAATCTGTTCTGGCAAGCCATTCCTGGCAAAAATGGTCCGTAGGACTGCAATAGTTTTCTCCGTGGTGGTGGAGGACATTTTGATGACCTCAGGCCATTTCGAGTGCGCATCCATGGCTATTAAAAACATTGAGTCCATGAATGGACCAGCAAAATCAATATGCACCCATTGCCATGCAGATGAGGGCCACTCCCATGGGTGTAGAGGGGCCTGTGGTGGTGCATTTTGGACTTTCTGGCATCCTGAGCAGCTCTTGATCAGGTCCTCGATTTGTTTATCGATTCCCGGCCACCACACATAAGCCCTGGCTAGGCTTTTCATTTTTACCCCTCCCAGATGACCCTCATGAAGCTCATTGAGCACTCTATCCCTTAACTTGGGTGGAATTACTACTTGGGATCCACACATCAAGGTCCCCCGGCACACTGACAGCTGTTCTCTCCTTGTCGAGAATGCTGGCAACAGTGAGTCGCCATGTGCTGGCCATCCCTTCACCGTCAAATCATATACCCGAGACAGTGTCGGGTCATTTCGGGTTTCCTTTTCGATACAAGCGTTAGTTACCGGTAAGTATTCAACTATAGTCGAATGGAATATTTCGACAGGATCCACTGCTGGTGCTTCCTCCGCAGTAGGCAGTGGCAGGCGTGATAGCCCACCAGCATTTCCATGCTGTTTCGTGCCCTTATATTCAATCTCATAGTGGTGCGTCCATAGAGAAAGTGACCATCTTTGTAGTCGTTGCGCAGTCATCACCGGAACGCCCTTCTTCGGATTAAAAATGGAGACAAGAGGCTGGTGATCAGTCAGCAAGGTGAATTTCTGCCCGTGCAGATAGTGATTGAACTTTTTCACTCCCCACACTAGGCTGAGGGCCTCCCTGTCAATCTGGGCATAGTTACGCTCGGCTGAGGTTAGTGATCGTGACGCAAAGGCTATTGGCCTCTCTGAGCCGTCCGAGAATTTGTGCGACAGCACCGCTCCAATGCTGTAGGGTGACGCATCACATGCCAACCGAATTGGTAATGCTGGGTTGTAATGGGCCAATACTTCTTTCGATGTGATTAGTGTTTTGCTCTTCTGGAAAGCTCGTCTACATTCATCACTCCACTTCCATGGCACCCCAGTTTGCAGTAGGGTGTTCAGTGGGTGTAGTATTGTAGACAAATTTGGCAAGAACTTATAGTAGTAGTTTACCAGCCCGAGGGACGACCTCAGTTGTGACACATTTTCCGGTGCTGGAGCCTTGACTACTGCCTCAATCTTCTCTAGGGACTTATGTAACCCCTCTTTATCGATAACGTGGCCACAATACGAGATTTGTTTTCAAAAAACTCGCATTTGGGGCGGTTAGCTCGGAGCCCAAATTCCTGCAATCTAGTGAGCACCTGCTCCAGGTTGGCAAGGTGATCACTGTCATTTTTGCCCGTGACCAGGATGCCGTCCAAATAACACTGGGTCCCTGGGATCCCTTGCAGGACTTGTTCCATTGCCCTCTGCCAAATAGCCGGAGCTGATGCTACCCCGAATACCAGCCGGTTGTATTGGTAGAGACCTTTACGGGTGTTGATTGTGAGGTATTTTTTTGATGCTTCTTCTACCTCCATTTGCAGATACGCCTGGGCCAGATCAATCTTAGTGAAGCGTTTCCCTTCAGATAGCGAGGCGAAAATATATTCAACCCGCGGAAGTGGATATTGTTCAGTGTGAAGGACTGGGTTCACTGTTACCTTAAAGTCCCCACAGATGCGAACCTTCTTTGGTTCCCCAGGCGTGCTGCTCAACGACTTTTTCATCACAGGGACGATGGGTATAGCCCACTCACTCCAGTCTACTTTGGACAGTATACCTGAACGTTCCAGACTCTCCAGCTCTGCTTTGACGGCTGGGCGGATCGCATAAGTTACCGGTCTGGCCTTAAAACATTTTGGGCTTGCGTTTTCTTCAATTTTAATCGTCGCTGTCATGCCTTTTAGTGTTCCGAGTCCTTGCTGGAACACTTCTTTCACGTCAATTAGGATCTTTGACAGTCGCCCAGGTGTGACGTCGTCATCCTTTTTGTCAGCCACAGTCAGTGCCTGTATGGAATGCCAATCCAGTTGTATTTTCCGGATCCATTCACATCCCAGTAATGGTGGTCCTCCATCTTGCAATACATACAGGTCTAGTTTTGGTGTTTCCTTACCGTTATATATAACGGTCACCCTTATTTTTCCTTTGGGGTAGACTTTTTGCCCCGTGTACGTCTTCAAAATAATTTTTGTGTCTCTCAAGGGTATGTGTGAGAATAGCCGCTCGTAGTCCCATCGGTTTATGACTGTTAGGGCTGATCCTGTGTCCAATTCCATCTTTACCTGGACTCCTGCTATCTTGAGAGTGACCCAAATGGTTCGGTGATCCTCCATTGTGATCACATTATGTAGTTTCAGACAACTCAGTTCCCTGCTTTCGGAGTCGTTATCACTCTTTTGTTCATCTGAACTATTCTCCGTCATCTTATGTACCTTCTGGTACTTTCCTTTGGTAGGTTTCTTATTGCTGGTTTTCTTTGCCGACTTGCAGACTCGTGCTATGTGTCCTACTTTTCCACACTGTCTGCACACTTTGTCTTTGAACCAGCAATCATTCTGGTCGTGTGTTGTTCTGCCGCAGCGATAGCACTTCTCTGTTCCATATGACATTTCGTTTGTGCCATATTCTTGCGGTCTCTGTTATATCTCTGCAACGCCCCGTGCTGCTGCTTCATATGATACCGCAATGCTGAAAGCCTTTTCCAGCATAAGGTCCTTTTCAGATAAAAGCCGTTTCTGGGTTCCTTCACTTTGAAGCCCACACACAAACTTGTCCCTTAAGGTATCTGCCAGTCCCGCTCCAAACTGGCAGTGTTTCGATAGTTTGCGCAGTTCTGTTAAATAATCAGCATTGCTTTCATCCTTATGCTGGTTCCGTTTGTGAAACTTGAATCTTTCTGCTGTCAGCAGTGGTGTGGGGTTTAAATGTTCCTTTAGTATCGTTACTATGTCTTCAAAACTCTTTTCCATTGGCTTCGTTGGGGTTACTAGATTTCGCAATAACCCATACGTCTTTGCACCCATTAAATTCAACAATACCGATGCTTTCTTGTCATCTGACACCTCATTTGCCTTGCAGTACACCTCTATTCGTTCGACATATGTAGTCCAATCTTCGACTTCATTGTCAACTGCAGTGATACTGCCACTCTTCGGCATTTTGGGTGTGGTTTAAAATGGCATCTCCCAATGGCTTAAAATGGCGTCTCCCGCGCTTTCCTTCCTCCCCCGCTGCTGCCGACGCCACTCCCGGCGGTTCTCGTGGCAATGGCGGCGCTCTGTAGGTTTTGCGCGCTTCTCCTGCGCTGCTGCCAACGCCGCTCTCGGTGGTCCTCGTGGCAATGGCGGCGCCTCGCGGGTTTCTGCGCATCTCTCTCTCCCTCTCTTCGACGCTGCTCGGCCCCTGAACACCGGCTGCACCCTATGCGCTCTGCCCTCTCTCTCTCTCCCCCGTCGATACTGCTCGGCCCTTTGCTGTGCCGCTTGGTCGGGCTCTAGCCCGCCGCTGTCCGGGAAGGGTCTGTGCACTACCTGTTGCCAGCCCGTTTCGCTGGACCACCTCGACTGGAAAGCCAAGCCTGGCTCTCGACAGCCTCCCCCGCAATTCTCGAGTCTCTGCTGGATGACTGGGTGGTTGCCCGTGGTCGACGCCCAAGTCTCTGGCCTTGACCTCCAATCCACTGATCTCCAGGAACAAATCCCCGGGAGGTGATGCAGAGTTGCAGGTAGGTTCGAACCTGCCTCGTCGCCAATGTTACGTCTGTGTATAATCAGACACAGACTGCGGAGAATGGTACAAACGGTGTTTACTCAACGTGGCTCAGACTGCAACTGATCTGTACAGATTACTACTCAGTGTTATATACAGGTGTGGTCACTGCCGGTACTACAGTATACATGAGCTGTACAAAGTAATTCCCCCCTTAAAGGTACATACATTACAGTTCCAGTGCAAAAGGCCACAGAAACTCCGTGGGCAAGTGTAAACGTTACGAACGGCACCACTGACCGCCAAATCAGGGTCATGATGTCCACTCAAGTCAGAATGAATTTGTTTGTAACTTTTGCAATCTCATCTAATTTGTAAGTCGGTCATTTTCAAACAGATAAACTGCTTCAGATGAACACAATCAAAATTGGAACAATTCAGTCAAAGAAGCAAACCTGATTCTGTCCTGGGTTAGTTCAGATTTTTTCTAGATATTACTGAATCTTTTAGCTAATTCACGATCTTGTTTGATGAGATTGTTTTCTCATTTTTCATGGAATATCTTTACCGTAGTGAAAATGGATGTTGCAAATACCAACCTTTTCAATAGTCCTACTCTTGTAGCATTTAAAGCATTCGACTTTCAGGGGCCACGGGAAGCACATTAATGTGGGCTACAACCTTGCTTCAAATTACGCCATTGTTCAAACGCAGCGGTACTAATTGGTGCACCGTGAAACCCTAATTAACCCCGCTAGTTAAAACGTTTAGAATGAATTCATTCTTCATTGGACTATATTTTTCTGTTTTACAAGTAAAGTTAAACAAAAATTCTTTTACTGAATTGAGGTTAATAATAGCAGTTTAACCTTCCATACACAGAAAAATCGATATAGATATTTGTCCCCGACAGCAGCACGATGTGCTCTTTGTTGTTCTTAAAGCACTGAGAAACATTCCACCAAAAGCCCACTCCCAAACAACTGTCCTCGGTGTCGAAAGTGCCGTGACTTTGAGTTCCAATTAGTTCACCAATAAAGTACCCGGCGATGGGGCGATAGCATCAGTGCAAAGCTTAAAGCTGTGGCCTGTCTGGAGCTCCACCCCTGCCTGTTCCTGCTTACTCTGCAAGTGTGTTACCACACTTGTCAGTAGAAAGGCCCCATCTGCTGTGCATTATTGATGACCGCTTCCCTGGGGCGACACAGCTGAAGCTTCCCTTTAGCATTGCACAAGCAAAACATTCTTCAGCAATACTTCACAAACCAATAACGTACGAGCTGGTGATTTTCGACTATCCAGGGTACAGGCGTATTGTCAACACATTCTTATTTCTTTAGGATGTTAAAGTTAGCTTAGAAACAAAGGAAGATAAGAAGTGACTTCTACCTCGGTTCAGCTCTGTACGAAATGGTCCATAACTTGGTTAAACTCAGGGGCTGAATGCATCCTCCTCGCCTATACGGTCCATCTTTTTCAAGTTTTCTTTTAGTATTGATCTCTATCTCCCTTCCCATTCGTGTTTTCATTAATAAGAAAAAAAGGCAAGAGAAAAGAAAAAAAAATAGAGACTAGTGTTCATTTTCCGACTGCGCTTTCCCGTCGAATGAAGCTCTACCCTGGGAGCAAGGTTTTGTAAACTTGGTCCTTCTGCCTTTTCTTTCAGGCTTCAGAATGTTCTGATGATATTGTATTGTGCCGTTGTCAGTGCAGATTCCTCGCCGACTTTTAAAAGAGAACTGTACAATTTCCAAGAGAAGAGGACATTTCAATTAGTAAGAAGTAGTTGGCAGGATAGCTGGGAGACTCCCAACAAATTTCCCAGGTTTTTTTCCCTAAATTGGCCACAGGCCACAGACTGTGGGGAGCGGTGCTGGATTTGGTTGCGGTGTACCATAACCGCACGGGGGAGGCTTGATGGACCCGTCCTTTTTCATGTTTGTCTGTTTCTATAGTAACCTAAGGTAGCATATTGTGACATGTTGGTGATTGGTCTGGTTTCATGTCATGAGATTCTAGGGATCTAGAATAAATCCTTACGGGACCTCAGAGGTAACAGTGTCGGAGCAGGAAGAAAATAACGGTCCTGAGTCTGCGGTTGGAGGCTTCCCGCAGGGAAACGCCTCCGATCCGCAAATAAAATGCCCGCGTAGCGGGAGGTGCGGAGACTCGCGGTCCTGGGCCTCTCTGGGTGCCCGCTGGTAGAGGCCCCGTGTATCCCGGGGTTCAGGCGGATCGCAAGCGCCCCTGGGATCACGTGGGCCAGCCCAACCAATGACAGGAGGGAATCCCCATTCATACTTATGGAGATTCCATAGGTACAGAAACCCCGTGAGCATGAATGGGAACACCCCAAAAATACACCTAGACAGCAAATAAATAAATAAATCACATATTTAAAATTAATTAAAATGTCATTTAATTAAATATTTAAAACAAAAATTGAATTAAAAAAAACTAAATTTACATGTTTTAAAGGGGCTAAAAATAACCTTACCTTATTGTATTCAAGGTGGAGATAGACAGATTTTTGAAAAACAGTGACGTCAAGGGTTATGGGGAAAAGGCAGGAAAGTGGAGTTGAGGTTGAAGATCAGCCATGATCTTATTGAATGGCGGAGCAGGCTCGAGGGGCCGTATGGCCGACTCCTGCTCCTATTTCTTATGTTCTTATTTCACAGGTTTTTAAGTGTATAAATTATTGAAAAAAAATAATTTTTCTGTTTTTTAAAACTCTTACGCTGGTAAAAGCCAGCCTTACATTTGCTTTTACCGAGCGTAAGAATTTCATGGGCATTCGCTGGGCAGAACACTGCGCCCGCGGAGACCCATTTCCCAGGGATGCGTGCGATCCGCCGAGAAGGTTCTTGACAGACCGCAAGTTCCGTATTTTCGCGCATGTGCAGCGCATGCCTAAACCCAGAACTTGCGCGGCCCTTACCGGCACGCGCGCACCTCGTACACGCCCGTAGCGGCCGCAAGTTACAGTCCGTTATAATGAAAGAGTGGCCTTTGAAATGACTAAAATAAGTTTGATTTGCATTTGGCATTTGGCACACAAAAACACTTTAATTATAAGAATATTGCAGTTAAGTTTTTTTTGAGTGGGTCAGTTTGTGTTCAGCGCTTATTTGCAGCTTTGAAGATTTTATGCAATGATAATAACATAACAACTTGATAAGAGATGAATTGTGACAGAACGGTCCAGCTGAAACACTGTACCAGCTCAGTCTCAACTGGGTCCTTGCAGCAGAAAGGTTCATGTAAAGGACAATATCGGACTACAGAACACTCCCTTATCCGAGTGCAATGGTGCCTGGTTCGGCAGTGCCCCCTAATTCAGCATGGTCAAACTGGTGACATTTCCCATCCTGATGTTTGATGATCTTGGGTTCTGTGTCATAGTGATTCAGATAAAGAACAGCAGCTTGTTGTCCTTACAGTTGAGTAAGACAGCCCTTTGATTCCTGGTTGTAAGAGGGTAATGTCAAAGCCAAAAAATTAATACCTGTGTTTTAAAGAGTAAAAATATCACAAAAATAGCTCAAGCTAACTTTGTTAGAACATAAGAAATAGGAACAGGAGTCGACCATTCGGCCCCTCGAGCCTGCTCCGCCATTCAATGAGATCATGGCTGATCATCAATTTCAACTCCACTTTCCGGCCCAAATAGAAATAGAGCTGTATCGAGTAGCTGTGTTGAAGTAGTGGGGGGGGGGGAAATTCGGTTGGTTTGCGCCTCCCATTAGCACCTTAAGAGGGCGCTAATGGGGCGCAAAGCAACTAGCGCCCGGGCGCGGAGATGTTTGCGCCACTCGCGAAATTGACCAGACATTTTGCGGCGGCACTAAACACTACTGCCAGGATCTCCTGCGCCCGCAGATCGTGACGTCAGCCGAGCGTGCAACACCCCGGTAGCGTCCCGGACCGGATATTGAGTGGCGACCACTGCCTTACCGCCTGCCGCTAGCAATGACAGGTTGAGGGGAACATTTTACACTCAGGAAGGGACTGGGGGAGCACTATTTAAAGGCGACCGGTTCCTGCCTGTTTTTTTGGCGACATTTTTGCACCACGCATTCTGAGTGAGAGAGAGAGAGAGACTTCTAGAGATATTCAACGCTGTGTGAAGGAGTTTTGGGTACTGAGCAGCACTTTGCAGGTTCATTTTGATTTGCCCTTCCTTGTATTGATTTAGAAGAGACTGTGGGGGCTGCACTCTGAGCTCTTTCCCTGGGTCTCTCCATTGTTCTTTCCAGCAGATTTGATGTACAGGTCTCTCCAGGCAGAGATTCAAGGCTGCAATGAGCAGGGTGTGGATGGAGAGCAAGATCGACCCTCCCCTTTAAGAACTGGCCGGTGCCAGTGTGTCTGTGTTCCATTGCTGACTGACATCACATGAGCTTCGTCAGCGCTCTGAGGTAGCGCCTCGCTCCTCGGCGTTAGCGCCTTAAGAGAGGTGTGTAGCGCCTGATTTAGCGCTCCAATCACCTCCAGGGGCGATAGAAGCCAAGTTTGCAGCCGGAGGTGATAATTAGCGCCAGGCGCTAAACTTTGCGCCCGGCCGATAATTGCGCCCCAAACGGGGCGATACCGAATTTCTCCCCCTAGGATTCCACAGTGACTATCTGTGGGTCTCTCGGAGAAACCACTTGGCACTCGTTATTTATTCAGCCAATGGATGCTCTACTTTTTGAACTTCAGCAACAATTTATCAAATTTGAACAATGAATATAAGTCTTACCAGCTTAATTCATTAAATGTCGTGCACCAATCTCAGCTCAATATGCTTCTGTGTAATCTTTTGAATTCCTCTGATCATATCTTTACTGCTATTCTACAGTATGTTGGAAACATTAGATCTTATATTTCTTCTGTTTTAATGCAGCCAGCACTTTCAGCATTAAAGTTTTTGTCTACATTGTTTGAAGTATCCTCTGCAGTAAGGGCTCTGATTCATACGGATTCCCAACCATGACACAAGGAGGCAATCTTTTATCTTCATCCCCTGGGCAGTAATCTGGGCCGTGATTTCACCAACCGAGGCGGGTCCGGGGCAGTCGGGGGCAATGTCGCGGTCCCAGCCCACTGCCCACTGCAGCCCGCACTCTCACAGTGATTTTTACGGTAATAGGGTTTGTTAAGCTCCGCCCAGCCTGTTTATCGGCCAATTAATAGGAAGCGGTTCTGATGACGTCATTTGATGACACGTCATCAGCCGGTTTCCTTAAAGGGACCATGGCCAAATTGATTTTGACAGTTGTGCTGTTAGTGTTCTACAGCATTGAGATGCTGCAAACACTGACAGTCGCTGCACAAAGGTGCACGGCTGCACCCAGGCTCTCCCATGACTCTCTCCACATGCTTATGGAGGGAGTTATAGCACACAGGGAGGTTCTCTTCCCTTCCCATGGGCGGAAGAGACCTCGCCAGGAGATCAACACAGCCTGGTTGCACATTGCACAGGAGGTCACAAGCAGGGATGTCATCAGGAGGACCAGGCTGCAGTGGCGCAAACCTTTCAATGCTCTCAGTAGATCATGAAAATGTTACTGCAAAGCCACACTCAACCTCATCCTGCTGTGCTTCTCATCACATCCCCATCACTCTGCCTTCCCTACCCTACTCCTGCATATCCTTACTCACACCAACTTACTTCGCACCTCCATCCCTCTCTCTATCTACATTATCACATCCCCATCTCACTAGCCACCCCTCACACTCACCCTCAACGTACTGCAAGTAGACGAACTAACAACACACAAGGGTAGGCACTTGGGTGGTTTAACCAATGGTCATGTGAAGTTTCTGTTAATGTGTTGGCAAATATTGAAATCTGTATTTTCAATGCTTTACCTTATTGGACAGATCTGTGCTCACCTTTGGAAGTGTCTTAGTGAGTTCCTGTGAATGTTGCGACATAACTTCCCCTCCCCACCAATGGTGATGAGTGTGAAAGGAATGGCTTGGACATTGTAGGGATGCTTTATGGTGCTGGTGTGGGGTGGTGTCAACCTGGTACATCATGTGGCAGCCAGGGTGTACAGCATCAAGTGAAGTAAACCTGGCCATGGTGAGGCTATCCCTGGCCTCCTGAGCAGCAATGTTGTCGGGTGCTGATGCCCTGTGTCCTGTGCAGTATCAGTTGATTACGGAGAAGGTTGGTGTTGTTGTTGGTGATGTTGGTGTGCCTGCTGATGTTGGTGCTGGGACTGATCGTGGAGGGATTTAGAGGACCAATGTGAGATTGATGTTGCTGGAATAGATGGCAGCTGAAGTTGAGATGACAGATGCGATCTGTCAATGGTGAGAGAGCTTGCTCCAAGGAGGTGACAGTGGATAGAGAGTTTACTCCAAATACTTCCAAACTACATAAAGCTGAAAAGTGTCTTCCAAGTCCTGAAGGCTCAAGCTTCTGACATTGGAAAGTGACCAGCTGTGAAATGGTAGCTTTCAAACCACTTTTGCAGCTGTCACCTATTCACAGCAATCGGGAGACACAGAGAACCCGACCTACTTACCTGACGTGATCTCTATACGACGTGAACCCCGTTAAAAAAGTGGGAAAATAGAAATTGGCTGGCAAAATAGTAGTTAACAAGCGCTTAACAAGCATTTAACTATCTTAAATGCCTCCCCTGCCGCTTGGTGTCGGGTCTGGTCTGAAATCGCAGACCTGACACTTTCAAAACTTACATGGATGCGGGTTCGGAGCGGGTTCCCAACCCGCTGTCAATCATTTCGATTTTGACAGCAGACCAACCTCCAAACCCGCACTCTGAGCGCTGGCAAAATGGTATGGGAATCACCCACCCTTTATAGAACCCGATTGATTGTCATTCCATTGATTATCATTCCATTGATTTCAATGGGGTGAGGATTGGGCGGGATCTCCAGCCCAAGCCCCCCGACTCCAAAATTACGAACTAGAAGATGAAAATCTACCCCAACATGTATAAGGAATTCTGTTACCCAGCACTAAGCTCAACCACCTGGTGATCACAGCTCCTCTCCCTCAGGAAGTGACATATGCTGATCTGAAATATAACCAATCACTGCAAAGTGTAAATTCAAGAGATGGCCCCCTCTGCGTCAAGGGCTGTTTCTAAAACCTCCATACACATGCAAGTTAGCCAATCTACACGTATCCAAATAACACCCAGTATATTCCATTAACTACATGTAGACCCTTCTGCCAATTCCCTTCCTAAATAATGCTGCATTCATAGTTTACAAGTTTAGTGTCAGTTCAAACCCAAAGTGCCTTGCTGTACTTGAAGTTTAAATCGGGTGTTGAGGCTCGAAGTGACACTGAAGAAAAGCCAAGGGAAGCTCTCTCCTCTCAGAGGTCTCCCTCCACTTTCTTCCAATGTTAGTTTGGACCCCTTCACACCAATGCTAAATACATCCTTAAGCACAACAGGAGCTCACAGGAAGTCTGCAGAGGAAAGTCTATAGAGGAAAGTCTACAGAGGAAAGTCTAAAAATGAAGGCATTATCACTGCTTCCTGGGAAGCGGGCAGTTGCCCGCATCATCCTGTGTTGCTGGTCAATGACCACCTAAACATTGATGAAGCTCTTGGGGGTTCTTGAAGCCCATAAGGTTCTATGTAGGAGCCCTTTTGGCCACACGGATACCATCAATCATGTCCTGAACTTTAAGGAATCTTGTGATGTGAAAAAAATTCAGCGCCATCTTATTCTGTGGCCAGGTGTCAGGGAGAAAGTGAAAAAGCTGTTTGCTCTCGTGACAGACACACCAGTGACCTGCTTAATGTATCTAAGCACTGTGAATTGATTTACTGATGTTCCCCCCGGTAACTTGTGTCAGCCCAAGGCACATAAGTTTGAGGCTGTGGTAACCTCGACATGCGGAATGAGAAATCTATCCATGAATATCTCCAAAAGCCCTTAAAGATACCATCAGGGATTACCAGGCTTTTCATCCATTGCTTTCAGATCTTCTCTAGCGCTCCATTGTTCAGTATCGCAATCGTTTCAATACTAATTGTCCAACTTAGGAAACTATAGAGTTTTTTTTATAATTTACCATTTCAGAAATTAAATAATTTGTCTGTAAGTTATTCTAAAAAATATGATCAGTGTAAAGTAAATAAGGTGCATGTCAGTGCTAGAAGCCATGAATTATTATGAAATGAATGGCTTTTCATAAGGTTCTTCGTAAGGTCCAGTGCACGAGTCTGTTTTTTGATCCCTGTGTGATTTCATGCCCAAACCTATTACTGAATGCGCAGAAACCCACTGAATTAACATAGTTGCCTCGCTGTTGTATTTACATTAATACTTGGATTACACGTCATCCATCATATAATATTTACAAGGACACTATTTGGTAATATTTTTTAATTTTGAAATGGAATTCATTACCTAAAGAATATTGTCTTACAAACAGTATTTACTGAGTTGAACACGTGTTACCACACAGGAGGGTTACCAGCCTGCCGTGGGTTCATGACAGCTTCAGCTTTATGACTCTATCTGGTATTATGTATCATTGGACAATTAACCAACTGCTCCATCTATTAATTGCACCAAGCTCTCATAACATTTCAGATCACCACCTCACATGGTGTATGAAAAACAAGCAATCAATCACATTAGCAATACAACCAGGAAATAATTCGCAATTTCATGTTATTGAGCATTCTTTTACATTCTATTCAAACTCCCAGAGGCCAGGTGGCGCTGAAAGGTGTAGGGAGGTGACGTATGGGCCGGAATTAAAAAGGGAACAACAGAGAGGAGATAACGGATATTGCAGGGATCTGACTCCAGCTCATTCTTTTTGTTTCTTGGCAATGTTTTGATAACTTGAATATTTACGGTTTGCAGCACTCTCACTGCTGAGTCAGAAGGTTCGGGTTAAAGAGCCACTCCAGTAGGACAATACTGAGGGAGTGCCACAGGTTAGAGGTGTTGTTCTTTGAATGAAATGTTAAACTGAAGTCTTGCCTGTCTGTTCTAGTGGTCCAGTTAGGCATTGAAGATCCCATAGCATTATTTGAAGACGAGTAGGGCTCGAACAAAGAGTGCTCCACATATCCCACGAAAAGGCAGGCATAGCTAGGACCCATGCGGGTTCCCATAGCAACACCTTTGATTTGGAGGAAATGAGTGGAGTCAAAGGAGAAGTTGTTCAATGTGAGAACAAGTTCAGCCAGGCGGAGGAGGCTGGTGGTGGATGGGGACTGGTTGGGCCTCTGTTCAAGGAAGAAGCGGAGCGCCCTCAGGCCATCCTGGTGGGGGATGGAGGTGTAGAGGGATTGGACGTCCATTTTGAAAAGGAAGCAGTTGGGGCCAGAAAACTGGAAACTGTTAAAGTGGTGGAGGGCATCAGAAGAGTCGTGGATGTAGGTGGGAAGAGACTGGACAAGGGGAGAAAAGATAGAGTCGAGATAGGAAGAGATAAGTTCCGTGGGGCAAGAACAGGCTGAAACGATGGGCCCACCAGGGCAGTCCTGTTTGTGGATCTTGGGAAGGAGGTAGAAGCGGGTTGTGCGGGGTTGGGGAGCTATGAGGTTGGCGGCCATGGGGGGAAGATCTCCAGAGGAGATGAGGTCAGTGACAGTCTTGGAAACGGTGGTTTGATGTTCGGTAGTGGGGTCATGGTCCAGGGGGAGGTAGGAGGAGGTGTCGGAGAGTTGGCGTTCAGCTTCCGCTAGGTAGAGGTCGGCTCGCCAAACAACAACAGCAACATCCTTGTCAGCAGGTATAATGACAATGTCGGGGTTGGATCTGAGAGAATGGAGTGCTGCAAGTTCAGAGGGAGGTAGGTTGGAGTGAGTGAGGGGAGCAGAGAAATGGAGACGGCCGATGTCACGACGGCAGTTTGCAATGAAAAGATCTAGAGAGGGTAAGAGGCCAGAGGGAGGGGTCCAGGGAGAAAGCGGGAGAAAGACTCCTGGCCAAAGAAGTGGGCACAGAAATGAAGGTGGCGGAAAAAGAGCTCAGCATTGTGCCGAGCTCGAAATTCATTGACGTGGGGGCATGGGTGCTGACAAGGGTGCTGTCACAGGCCTTCCCTTTTGATAACTGTATCGGTGCCGTTTCCTGCTCTCGCCCTGAACTAGATAATTTCATTCACTTTGCTTCCAATTTCCACCCTTCCCTCACCTTCACAAGGTCCATCTCCGACTCTTCCCTTCCCTTCCTCGACTTCTCCGTCTCCATCTCTGGGGATAGGTTATTGACCAATATTCACTACAAGCCCACTGACTCCCACAGCTACCTGGGCTACACTTCCTCCCACCCTGCCTCCTGTAAGGACTCTATTCCATTCTCCCAGTTTCTCTGTCTCCGCCGCATCTGCTCCGACGATGCCACCTTCCATACCAGTGCTTCCGACATGTCTTCCTTTTTCCTCAACCGAGGATTCCCCTCTACCATGGTTGACATGGCCCTCGACTGGGTCTGTTCTACCTCCGCACTTCTGCCCTCACCCCTGTCTCTCCCTCCTGGAACCACGATAGAGTTCTCCTTGTCCTCACCTTTTACCCCACCAGCCTCCACATTCAACGGATCATCCTCCGCCATTTCCGTCACCTCCAGCATGATCCCACCACCAAACGCATCTTCCCCTCACCTCCCCTTTCAGCATTCCGTAGGGACCACTCCCTCCGCAACATCCTAGTCCACTCCTCTATCACCCCCAGCACCCCTTCCCCTTCGCCCGGCACCTTCCCATGCAATCGCAGGAGATGCAACACCTGCCCTTTTACCTCCTCCCTTCCCACTGTCCAGGGCCCCAAACACTCCTTCCAGGTGAAACAGCGATTTACTTGTACTTCTTGCAATCCAGTATACTGTATTCGCTGCTCACGATGCGGTCTCCTCTACATTGGGGAGACCGAACGCAGATTGGGTGACCGCTTTGCGGAACACCTCCATTCAGTCTGTAAGGATGACCCCGAGCTCCCGGTGGCCTGTCACTTTAATTCTCCACCCCATTCCCACTCAGACCTCACTGTCCTCGGCCTCTTGCATTGTTCCATGGAAGCTCAGCGTAAGCTCGAGGAACAGCACCTCATCTTCCGATTAGGCACTTTACAGCCTTCTGGACTCAACATAGAGTTCAACAATTTCAGATCATAACCTTGGCCCCTATCATATATATATTTATTATCCACACTTTTTGTTTGTGCCTTTTGTTCTTCTCCCCCACATGGCAGCTGTCTTCCATTCTGCCAGCGCAATTCACACTCCATCTAGAGCCATCCTTTGTTTCTTAACCTGTCCCATTACCGTCTCCTCTCGCCTTGAATATCTCTCAATGTCTCTTTAATTCTCCTGCCTTCCATCCTATCACAGACCTTCCCTTTTGTTCTTTCATCCCCTCCCCCATTTCCCAGCCCCCTACACTTGCTTAAAAATCTGTTCCATTTCCTGCTTTTTTCCAGTTCTGATGAAAGGTCATCGACCTGAAACGTTTCACTCTGTTTCTCTCTCCACAGATGCTGCCTGGCCTGCTGAGTGTTTTCCAGCATTTTCTGTTTTTATTTCAGATTTCCAGCATCTGCAGTATTTTCTTTTTGTAAGAGTTGTCTTCCTGCCTTCCTGGACAGTCAATAGTGCATGATGCACGATGGTGGAACGGAGACAGAAAGGATCATTGAACTTGGTCACATTTAAAAATCTGAAGTTATTTTATTGCAAGTACAGCCAGAATCTAGTCACTGCTGCAAAAAATAGCAGCAATTCAAAAAATCCTTCAATAAAGGAATAGAGATAACTACATAAATAAAATGTGGAAACACCTGTTGACAAAGATATTGCAAATCCAGTGATAGAAACATTCCTCGATTGTGGATAATGGCTTTGTGGTAAACCACTGTTATACCTGCCTGTG